>NW_020654466.1:17859471-17968117 GCF_003589595.1 Hyposmocoma kahamanoa
AGTTCGTTTGATATGAAACTATCATTCTATGCGTTATTATTCTAAGTTTAAAAGTATAAATACTAACACGTTCGAAACATAAATTGTTTATGGTCGTTAAATTTGACATTTGACTGATGATATAGCCTTAAAAAACAACCTCACACAAGTTCTTGTGCAAAAAACTCGTTGCATTATACTAACGTGACGACCATGAAAGCTCAACGGTTTGCCCTGTGGGCCTGAATGAGGAAGTCCCGGGTTCCATTACGGGTAAAATCAATTGGGAAAAAGAAGTTTTCTGAATTGGCTCTGATCTGAGTAAGAGTAGTTCTACCCAGCATTGATTTCCTGAATAGAAGCCAATTCCTCCTTCTGATTACGTCCTAACGAATCATCCTACATTAGGCATTATTTTGGATATCCATTTTAAACTCTTGACTCTCCCATGGCCTAAAAATTAATTTTTAAGTAAGAGAGACGATATTTCTCGGCAAAGGCACTAAGTAATTAGAATTCGGCGACAAGGAAAAGTATATGTTCAAATATGTTGTCCCTATTGTCTTTTCCACAACAGGGGATTTACTCGTGTTTTTCGTCCGACATTCGTCCGAAAAAATAACTGTCAAATAAGTAATACTTGACAAAATCAAAACACAAAGCTTCATTCGCATCACGCATCTTTTGATTTGGACGGGTATTACTTATTTGACTGTAAATTGTTTTGGACGGATGTTGGACGAATAACGAGAGTCCAGGCGTTATTCCAAATCAACTTCTCAATTTTAAATTAAAAATCCTCTATATTACTTTACAAAACGCTGTAATTCTTATTATTATTAGGAAATTATACTCCGGATCTAAATCACGTACTTTGCTTTTTTGCTGAATTCAAAAAAGGATGAAGTTGTCATTTAGACTATATTTTTTATGTATGAATGTTACACGATAACTCTATATGATTTGTGAACCGATTTTGATGATTCTATTTTATTGAAAAGAGGGTACCTCAGGGTCCCGTTTAAATTTGAAGAAAATATTCCGTATGTAAGCAATCGTCGCAAACGTAAACTAGGGGATGGATCCGGTTTCGCGCACTTTCCGGTAATCGATTTCAATATAACTTTACAAATAGATGTAATTCCACGAACTTTTGAGGTCGGTTTTTTAATACTCTGTACTAATTATTTTAAATTTGGAGTCAATTAACCGGTAATAACGGTCCAAGAACGTGGGTTTGTTTAAAAAAAAACAAATACGCGTGATTAACGATTCGCTCAGGTCGCACTAGTTGTGATCTCAGGCTGACTATGTGAGACTGCATAGGTATATCTACATAATATCTAACCCAACTGTTTGTTTTAGAGCCCTGTCTTTTTCACTTATTAATACTGGTACAAAGGATCGTTCATTTTAGAATGAACTAATGGCCTTTAAGCTTATAATTGGAAGTTAAAAATCAAATACTGAAAAAATCAGACCGTTATTAATTCTTTGAACTTACGTGGAAATTTCTTGGAGCTCGAAAAACAATAATGGCAAATTGTTTTAACACATTTAATTCCGTTTGGCAAGGAGATTCAATACGGCCAAGCAATTTCTTATTTAGCGTTATTACACACGAATAGGTACATAAAAGTAAGAATATCGTATCCTAAATATAATAAAGCTACATGTGATCATACGCGAAAAGTATTTTTATCACATTTTATAATGCTTTTATATTATAAAAATACATGAAAAAATATGTAAATGTAAAATTTTACTCTACTATTTAAGCATTATCGACTAATTTCTTTCCTAGAATCTTTAAACCTCTCTTTGGGAAAATTTTCATTTTTCTGATTTGACTTTGGTATATGATACAAAGTGACGGGATAAACAACGTGGTAAACGACACGCCTGTCCATAACAGTTGCATTGCCACTCAGAACTACAAAACGCAAGATCTGAGGGGCACTGGCGTTGCTGCCGTCACCCTGAAACATACTTGATAAGTGCTATCCTTGTAATTTCACGTACGCTGTTAATGCTCACATTACTGCTTGGCGGCAGATATATGAAACATGGCCAATAAAGAACAAACGGCCTTATTACAGCAATGGTGCGATATATTATCAAGAGATACTTCCCAAACTGAGGTATCTACATGTGAAACGTACTCTCGCTAATGACCCAATCGTTGAAACTGAGATTGATATAATAAAAATATATAATTATGTTGGTAATATGGTGTTAGCATGTGAAAGTGAAGCTAGTTAAAAGAAAGATTGCCAGAAGCCAATTATCGCCCAAACCATGGAGAAAAGTTATGGTTTGACATCCAGACACCGCTAAATGAAAATAAAGAACACTATTGGTTGCTGGAACTTATGCTAAAGTTCGGAATTTGTTTCCCAGGGATGCCGTCGATGTTTCTCAATTTAAGTCGAGCAAAAGGATGTGGTAATGTGTTACACCATAGGATGTACTTTATTCGATCATATAAAATCCTGAAAACAAGCTAAATTAACAGTCCAAAATGAATTGTTTCAAAATAATATATACATATATAACGATACGCCGTACTGCCAGTTGATAGAAAATATTATTTCATTATCTCATTTTAAGTTATTTAAATATAACGAATATATGACCGCCGTCACGAGGTCCGCCATATGTCGTTATTACAAATTAGCATCGAATATATAACCAGAAATAGAGACAAAATAAGGGCTATCCATCCCTAGCAACTCATCAGGCAAATGGGCCTTATATCACTTTTAAATATCAACTCTCGTTTGCACTGAAACCACAAATTAGAAAACTGAAGTAGTACAGCGCCAACAACTGGCCTGTGTGTCCGTCTCCGTGTATTCCAAAAATATTCAATATTTATTGTAATAAAGATAATATCTTTAACAATGGGGGGCTGTTCCATTCGGTGGTGTGGGAAAAACAGCAAAACATCTAATTACATAACAAACGGAATCACATTTCATCGGTAATTAAATATGTAATTTTGCAATTGTCGTCCATTATAGCAAAGCTCAAGTTAAACTGGTCGATTTGAAGTGAAACAATTGACGACACCCATCAATTGTTTCGAATTCGGGCTGACCAGACTGAGCGCAGTTGTCACCGAAATGATTTGGCAGAATAGTTTTTAAACAAATTAAATGAGAATTCGTCTCTATTTCCGGTAATATACTCAATGCAAATTAGAAACATGTAGTCATTGACTTACAAATAAATGGACGACGGGTCTAATACAAAAACCACGAAAAAAATGTCCCAAGTCAACCTATTCGAAATTTAAATTGTTATGTCATCGCAGTATCGCGCTGTCCGTAGAACAAATGAAGACTAAAGCGGAGTGTCGCGCTCTGTATACGATTTTAGCGCCTTACAAGTGCGGACACTTTTTAGCGCGGACCCGACGTCCATATAATTGTAAGTCAATGCATGTAGTAGAAGTTGTTGTTTTGTTTTAACTAGGTACCATTACCTACGTAAATGCGAATGTAGATTCTGGGAACACAGAACATTAAATACAAATATAATTATACATTATTCGACATCCTCAAGAAATCAAGCTTCTTGCGAAAGGGGCGATGATAAAAGGTGTTTTAATGCGCAAGTCCACGCTTACGAGCGTTTTTGTATGACTGGATGTTGGCTCGTGCCAATGATTACTTGGTCGCTGTCGGAAACTCGACTTTCTTGGTAATTACTTTGACATAAGCGGATTTTGTTTACATGACTTTAGTGAATCTAACGCTGGTTTATTACTTCATGATTATTGAGTTCTTAGGTTTTCGCAAAAAGAAACTATATACATTTATAATAATCAAGTTAAATAAACATTGTTTTGTAACTAATAATTGATGCTGTTAGTGCAAAGGTAGTGTTTTTTTTGTACGATATTTCTTTAAATAATAATAAAGTATGCATATAATTATTTTATATTTAGGTGCTAATTTAATGTACAAAAATACTTAATTCTATTTTTTTATACATGACAGTAGCATCTAAATATAAAATACTTACGTACCAGAGTATCATTTAAAGTAATAACAATATAAAGTGTGTTACACTAATTTTGCGGAGATGCCTCAATTCTTTGTGCAATTTTGTATAACCTTACAGTTCAGAACATGGTGGTTTGCATTAATATTAGACATAGCTGGTTGGTGACTATACTGTATCCGTCTTAACATTGGACTTATAAAGTCAAGGACACTGGCTTTATTTCAGAATTATTTTTTTTATAAACGCAATTAAAGCCATTTGAAAAATGTATATTGTATACTATACTTTATCAACTGAACTCAATAGATGACCTATTGAGTTCAGTTGATATAAAAAAAACCATTGGTATATGTAAAGTACCCATTGAATACAGTGGTTTTCTTGTAAAATTTCGAGGTAAGTTTGTTTTTTTTTGGTACCTTAAAAATTTTGAGGAATCGTGTATTCACATCGTATACCAGTACATATCCTCAATTTTACTGTTTTTGTTTCCAAAGTGATTGAATTAACACTTTCACTGTTATATGGAATCAATCAAAGCCATTTGAGGTTTGTATCGACTCTTGATTGGGAGAGTTATAAAATTTCACATATATACATAATTTGTTTCATGTATTTCGTATTCTTTTCATGACTTTCATGAAGAAAGAGCACTTTTGACGTTTCATTAAACGTAACTGGTTTTTTTATACCAATGGTACTTACGAACTACAGAAAAGCCCATGTGAATGTTTACATAGCATTTTATAATGAACAAAAATCATCACTATTTTTTTTTCTTAAAGTTACTTTTCTGTTTTACAAGAAATCGTGTACAGACTAAATAAGATACAGCAACGCAGAATCCGCATAAGGCAACATCCAACCTATACGTCCAGTTAGGTCGATCTAGTTTTTTGTCTCATATCCGCCATATCCATAATTACAGGCTGTGCTGTTTTGATGGGCATTTCCGTTGCGCTAAATGATTCTTCGTGAACGGGAGTGCCTTTATTTGTTACACAAAAGTGGTAATTATCTGTATATGGTATTGATATTATTGTTCATTATACGTTTTATAACAGGCAATGCTCTAACATACCTGACCGTGTCTATTTCGTTCTGTGGATTAGTGTAAAGAAAAGTGTTAAACATGTGACAATGCTATCCTCTTTCATCGTCATCGAAACTTTTTATCAACTTCTTTACTGGTTCCTGGCCGTTTACTTTTAAAACTTTGAATCGTTCTCGATTTCCTTTTTCCTTTTACGATCCGATTATACGATTTCGAAGGCAGCAAAACCATACAAATCATAGGCTTATCACACACATACAGTACTATTCCATTCGAATTTTTTTCCGGTTCGAATTTCCGTATGGTAGCTTGTGCATTTGGAATTCAGCACGGAAAAAGCCATTCCGAATGCAAGTCTTCCATAGATTTCGTAGGTCCGCAACCTATAGTCGTAAGTTTCATACGTATTTTTGCTGCCAGAACATCTGGACTCAATGCCTCGTGTCTCTCAACTGAGTCTTGCTATTTCGATCGGAAACAAACGTATGTGTGTAATGTATATACGAAATCTGGAGTCGATAATCGAAATTCCCAGTGTGTGGCCGGCCTTACCTTCCGTAGTTACTCCCGTCAAAATTCTCAAAACGAGAGATAGATCACCCTCTTGTAAAACTCAAACTTCACGTGATTAACTGTTTTTAAATCATTCGATGTAAGTATACTTGTAGGCACTTTTGGGGTAAGTGTGCCTGAATCATTTAGCAGGGAAAGTTTTATACTGATTGTACAGGGTCAAGAGCACGTCAACCTTGACACTTAAGACTTAAATCCAACTCTATGCCGCTTACGACAAGAACGGTCCAAAGTACAAAGAGTCAAGCTTGACGTGTTCTTCACTGTACTTTTTTTATATCATTTTACTATTTTGTTATATGAAACTCGTTTATCTCGTTACTTAGTACCATAAAAAACAAAGAGTATTGAAAAACAAACTTAAAATGATGTGACTTACAGTAGATTTTAATTTCACTAATGAATGACGTGGTGGGCGCCGTGAGGACGGCACGTATAGTCTTTAAAAGTGACTGTATACTACACATTACACAACTGTAGATCCGTTTTTCTATACACTATTTTAAGTCCAGGGGGTACCGAGCTGATTCTGAGAGGTTACGGTTACATGAACGAGAGCCGTAATTCCGATATGTCTTTATTTATAGGTTAGCACGTTACGTTTCAAATAGTCACATTGATTAAACTCTAAAACTCATTCGTAAGGCAAATTCCCTTGAGAAGAGGAACCCCTCTTTGTACGTAATCATTTGTACACATTTATCATCTACAAAAAATATTTCAAATATCCTCTTAACAATTATCTAAATATCAATCGAGTTATGATGACACTGAAAAGTTACTGGCTGCTCCAGTTTAGTTACATGTAGATATTTCATTTGTAAATAAATCGAAGTAGATCATACACACACAGACCTTCACACACATGCGCAAACACACGCAAACAGAAAAAACAAACGCTACTAACACTTGATTCCAACAATTTCCTTTTTCCTTTAAAATTAATTAAACTTGATTAATGGTATATCTCACTGTTACCGCATTAAAGAGTTCTAGTAATTTAATAAATATTATTAGAAATGTTATTATCATGGAGTGGAGACCTGGTGTCCTGAAACACAGGCATAGAGCCGACTTTAGGCGGATGCCTAAACTAGGCTCTTCGTTAAATTTTATTTAAAGTGATTTCTTCGTTAAAAATTTATTTTCTTGTACAATACAGTGTTTACATACATACATAAGCTGAAAAAATAAAGATATGCATACATAGAGTAACATACCACTCCACCTGGTATTAATACTGTCTTATAAAAATTTGTCAAAAAATTCCAAAACAAAATTTTTGGTCGAGACAACCTGAAAGAGCTAAATAGGTCACTACCGCGGATTTTAGTCATCCAAGTACGCAGAAGTTGTAAGAGTTTTCAATTTCCGTTATTTGATATCATAAAAAAATTACCAATCTGTGTATAATCTTTTAATTTCAGTACAAAATATAATTGAAGTTTTTTCTTAAACGACAATCCACTGTGACGACATTCATTTAGAAAAGCGGGAATTTCCTCGTCATTATAATGATGCAGCAGCGTACTGTATCGATTGGTTAAATGGTGGGTGCTAACAACGAGTGATCAAGGCCAAATTAAATGTACATAGAGCTTATTAATTTATTAGAAAAACACGTATCTATCAAAGTAAAACAGTAAACAAAAGGGAATGAAACTATTTTTCCGGATTTAAATCGCGTATATTTGTTTTTTCAAACAAACCGACGTTTCGGGCCCTTTACAGGTCCCATGGTCACGGTTGACTGAACAAAAGTCAACAAAAAAGGGGTTAAAAACAATCACATTTAAATTGAGAATTTATATATAAAAGTAAATCTTAAGGAGACTATAAAATGTATGCAAAAAGATTTGTAGCGATTGCTGCGATTCGTTACAGGTGCCTATCTGGGGTAACCATTATGAATTATTATTATCAGGAATATTATATACTTATTATATACATATATATTCCTGATAGTTATTTTGTTTGACTAGAACAGTAGTTTTGCTTACCCGTGATAGCATTTTGTTCACCCAGGTAACGGATAGTACCACAGAAATCTAAACATTTATTTCGATTTCTGTGTTTGGTTAGTGCACGTAATGCCGTCCACTAACCAAAACGCGGCTAAGTAAGAAGAGGTCAAACATTTATTTCTCTAATATGCTCGGAAATGTTTGCATTACTTTCAAAAAACCAACGCGGAAAGTTTGTCATTTATGGACCTTGCGACTTCTTCCCGGCCAAGGCTTGCAAAGTTAGTATGAAAATCCATTACTGTCCTCTTCTCTAAGCTTTTAAATCTACCTACTAATGATAACTAAGTAAACAGGCAAAGACAAACTCATACAGCCAACTACCCAGTGTTCATAATTGCGAGAATTGAAAATACCTAATCTGTACCGTTTACTTTAAAAAAAAAGTCGGTAACATTTAAAGTGTTTTGGTATTCTTTTGCTTTTTTATATTTTGGTCGCGAAAATATGTGCTAGTGAGAAGGGCGATAACGAAAATACAGTAATTGATACACATTCAAATACATTATCAGAATTTCAGCAGGCTACTATTATAACTGTGGTAGGAAAAACAATAACATTTTCTTTGAGCAATTGTCCTAACACGTCAATTATTACTGTTAATATTAATTAAAATTTTTTTACTTTTGTATTACACATCTTCCTCTCTTAAGTTTTTTATTATTTCGTCATATTGTTTGAGAAAAATTCTATACATGCCTCATCGGAAGCAGGGATTACTTGACTCGTATTAATACAAGGCCTAGCTATCGCTCGTCCTTGTAACTCATACTCTTCCAGCAATCCCTTACTTCCAGGCCTCTGCAGTAATATACTATTTCAAATAGCATAAGATAGAGTTCAAAATTCTTTTTTAAAAGCAGTTAAAGTTACTTAACGTGTCCGATATCTCGGAACTCACCCTAACGAGACATAGCCAATTTTTTAAAACCTGCCTCATGGTTTTTTTATGATATCTCAAAAAATGCTTTTCTCATATATCGTTTTAGTTAGTGGATACGATCCGAGTGCGGCTCGATTTCAATTATGTTGGGTCATATAAAACGTTTTTATTTAATTTTTTTCATTTGGCAATAACATCCATAGCTCCGTTTATAGCCGTAGGACAGTGGACTAGATGATAATTTAGTTGGTTATAAGTGTATAATAATACAGAGCAACTAGTAGGCAACAACGCAACGACAGCGAACGTCACGGGTCGCCTGCCCGAAGCACTGTCGTCGCCCACTACCGCCAGGCTGCCGTGGTTTTCTCCTGACAACTGTTTCCACTATCAAACACACGCACGTAAGAGCATACGTTGTTTTTTTAATTATTTCCGAAAGGCAAAAATTTAAAACCAAACTTTGGCTAACTCTTAACGTGCACGGCGCATCTTATATTTTTACTTTTTTTATTATCTGTAGTTCTTATATTATCCACTCTAATATAATATCATTTATTATTAATAATAATAATAGTGCCAAGTGCGGTCATAATTTTAAAATAGACTGAACAAATAAAGATATGCACACATGGAGTAACAAAAATCTCCACCTGTAGGGTTAGCACGACCGATTTAAAGCGCGAGATTTCTATGCGAGAATAACAGTATCTAGCCCTTATGTCGCTCTCTCGCTAGCCGCGCCCTATTGTGCTAGCCCTACTAGTGTTACTTAAATTTAATTTATAAAAATTTGCCAAAAAGTTCTAAAATATCATTTCTGGTTCCATATAAATGGTGTGCAATCAATCCAAATGTTCCATTTGTAAATATTCATATTCCTGAAAAAACTCTAATGTAAAATTATTAATTTATGCTAGATATTCCGTAGGTATGTATAGTATTTTCCGAATGACCCTCGACAGACAAATCCAAAGTTCCTGTATTGTGCCAACGTGGAGGCTTAAAGCATTACATGAGACGAGCGCCTGACAATAAAGCGATTTTGGTTTATAAAACCGTAGTAGCCTAATCAATTATCTCAAGCAGAGGCCGTGGGTTCGAATCCGGGCTCGAATCGAATAGAATATAATTCGAATTTATGTGCGAAATTGAATTTGAAATTTGCCTTGAAAATATCGAGATGAAATCTGCACGTCGAAGAAGGTTCACGTGTGTAGTCGCCTAAAGTATGGCCTTAACTCTCGCCTGAGGGAAGACCCGTCCCCAGCTGTAGAACATATTATTCTACTTTGGTTCCACAATGTAGATGACGAAAAATGTCCAAAAAACACTAAATGTCGTAGTACAATGGACACCCAAACTAAGTAGCACTTAACCCGAGCATTGAGCGTAAACGGCGACGGAAGTGGTCGTGAGATATGCGCTCGCGCCCCTCATACAAACCTGTGATTTGGCACTACGGTCAGTGGTCAACAAATGTCACGTGCCGACCCAAGTATGGCCGTAATGACAGAGGACGACCAGTATTGTGAACTGCTTTTAATGCCATTGACGGTAAATGGTATCGTTCCAGGAGTTCTTTAAAAGGGTTCGGTAATAATATGGTACTCGCTAAGATAGTAGCTATAATTCTGAAGACCGTACCGTAAGCGAAGATTTTACGATAACTTTTCTAGAAAATATGGTATTTTACAAGTCATACTTTGCAAACCTGAATATAAAGTCAACATAGAAAATAATGCGTATCAAGAGCAATGTACGTTTACAACAATATTACATGTACCACACACCGGCACTGTTAGCAGAACACTATTAAAATGCCCAAAATATTGTCGTTTTTCCAAAGTGTGATCCGATATTTTACTGTTTTATTTTAGGTCGAATTCGATTTGTCATTTTTTTTTCATTCATCTGTTTTACTTACCTACTAATACAGGTTTGTCGGCAGGTTAAAGGTTGATTTTAAATTCTAATAATATTTGTAACCATGTTGAAAAAGTTTCTTTATTTCTCAAAGTTTCAAATTAGAATTATCAAATTATCAAATTCTATTATAAAGTCTAAAAATTTGAATTTTGATTCGTTCCGATTTTTTTCAATAAAGGTTGAGTAGGGCTGTTTGAATAAGTCGACGTAAATATGTTAATTTAATTGCTACATAACGGCTAATTTTTTGTCTCACTTTTTTATTCCACTTAATATTACCGGTATGTGTACTTATACTTTTTCTTACAGTAAAAAAAAGCATAATGCTACATGCAACAACAATATAATGAATGAAAACAACATCTAAAGATCACTGACAGATATCTACATACAAATGACAAGCAAGAACAAAAGGCTCTATTAAGCCTAAGAATAATGCTCGTTTTCCCGCCCAAAACGCCCGACGTCATGGGAGACTGCGCGTGGACGGCGGCCACGGTAGCATAAACCACCGTTTGAAAGTACTTTGTGAGATTTTTTTATTTAACGCTATCGTAGACAAGGCATGGTTCTTTTTTATATATATGAAATGCGAAATGTGTAAACAAAACAACTTCTTAAAAACTTCAACGAAAAGTAACTTGGTGTACTGGAATGTACACAACTTTGAACTTTTTTATTTCAATGAAATTATTGTAGACATTCCAAGCAATAATTGTTTTCCCAACATTTTAAACCATCCATTACAGTCAAATTCGCTGTTTTATCATTCTACATAATTGTATTATGTTTAAAAATAAACAAAAGTACTGTTTATCAGGTATTATTCTACAAATGCATGAAAGAAAATTCGTCATTAGAGCAATCATTATAAAGAATACGTAGTTTAAGACACCGTTTTTCTACAAGTTCAATTCTGGTAAGAGGCCAAACAAATGTAACGAAATTGTACTATTTAGTACCTGTGCTTAAAAAAACTGTACCTCCATATGTTATAGCAATATCAAAGGTGCACCCGTCATATTGACAGTCAATATGGCGAGTGTACCTTTCATATTAGTATAACTTTGTGTTGGTACCAAATTTGTCAGTATTCGTTAAGATACACCTGCCATTCTGACTCTCACCAATTCGGAATATCCAAACGTTCAGTCAATTCTTTGGTAAAGTCTTGCAGATTGTATTGCATTTCTTATTTCCGTAGACAATTCTAATAGCCAAATTTTGTAAATGGAGAAACATCTCATCATGATAAGACGGTACATATAGGGATCTTGTTGTGCTTGCGACTTCAGGACATAAACGCAAAGTTTCTTTTTTCATCAATTTTTTTATGATACCAAGTCACGGGACGAACTAGTCTTGTTCCTGGCGGTAAGCGACACGCATGTCCATAACAGTTACTCATAGATTTAAATCACAAAGATCTGCCACTGCGCCCATCACTTTCAAACATAAGTTAATAAGTCTCTTGTACCTATAATTTCGCCAGCACTCTTCAAAACTGGAACGCAGTAATGCTCACATTACTGCTTGGCGGCAGATATAGGTAAGATGGCAGTGCTTTCCTGGACGAACTCTTTCACAAGGAGCTCTACTGCTGCAGTCATAAATCCTATTTTACATTGGCATTCTAGTATTTGAGGCGGATAACATCAATTAATCCATAATCCAAAATTTACTAGTATTTTTTAATCGGCACATTAGCTAAAACTGAGAAACAACCTCATTAAAATCAGGCCGTTTCATCGTCTTGACAAACCATTTAGTAGACTCACAAAATACAAACAAAATCTTGTTTGTAGCTTGTCATTTTGCACAAACGCGTATTTTCAAACAGGCTATAATCAGAGCAATAGTCGGGCGCTGAGAAAACCGGACGCAGTATCGTTCTCACGAGCGTTCTCCAATGTATATCGACGCACTCGTAAACTTGCGCCGGAGTGGTGATCCTATTGTCTCGCTGTAGGGGACCCCATGTTGATAAGATACTAGTACTCGTGTTAAAAGTTAAGACCTTGCTATCTATAGAATAGAATACAAAGATGTTGTTCAAGCGACCTTTGAACATTAACACTTAGCAGTTCCACGGCAAACAAACAACTCGAAACTAGGCTGCTAGATATTTTACACACTCGAAACACTTACAAGACAATTTTATATCAGAATGTGTAAATATTATATGTAAGTATAAATAGCTATTCATTTTTTAGTAAAATTAGTCTTTGAACAGAAAATTATTTCCTGCCAATCTCAATACACCTTTATTTATTTTTTAATTTGAGTCTGGCAACTTATGGCCCATATGATATATAACATAAGGACTAACATACATATGATATAATATAAAAACTAAGTAACTAATCTACACGAATTGCACTTGTCGGCGACATGTGGTGCAATCTGGTGTCTAACACGCCTATATACCACACCCTTCGGTCAAAATTCCTCCTTCATGAAGATCGACAGATGTTCGGTAGGCACTTTCACCACAAACGAATTAAAATTCATGGACTCCTACCGCTCGACACTCGGAATGTATTTGACTTTTATCCTGATGTACTCTACTATCTCCTAAGACTTCGTGGAATAGGTAATGCAGTCGCGACAGGTACCGATGACGCAGCTGTCTGCGTCATAGGTAGACCAGATGCAGCAGAATTTTCGATCCTGTCGGTGGTGTGCCTGGTGTACCACATAGGTTACGGTTGGTTGGATTCTTCTTTCTCTTCTCTACTTTTGTGAAGCCCACAGACAGTTTTTCTTTCAACTTTCATCGTGATGTCTTTCTTCAAATAATTCTATAGTTCAGGGAGTCTAGGACCTCGCACGTAGGAACCAAACTTGGATACGCTGAATAACAAACTGAAAACCACAATTTCAGTTTAACTAGAATAGTACAGTCCAATATCACGTTATCTAGATAACACCCTGCACCACCTGCGAAGAAACTCTCGTAGAAATCTCGACAACTCCATATTCTTGGTTTTAATGTACACAATTACTTTCGAATTGTTATTATACATTGTTAGCAGTTTATATCACAGAAAGTAAGTACAGTTAGCGACAATATATAGACACCATTAATTTTGTTCTAATAATAACTGAATATACGTAAAAATGTTAGTTAAGTGATTCAAAATGCATTTTTAATTTAAACTTAAATTCCTTTGAAAAGAAATAAGAATCCATCTGAAAGTAATTAACTTTATACAAAAGTATTTTTATATTAATTCAAAGTGCGAACACAAAGGTAAATTTCTTCGGGCTGACGGGACTCAAACCTGCATCTGTATGCCAAACTAAGGCCACTGCTGCACCAACTGAGCTGCAGGTCGAATCAGCCGACCTTATGAAATTCTCTACGTATTTGTAATAGATCTTTGCTATTGTTTTTTTTTCGACTTTTATCTTCCGCCGTATTAAAAGCATGGTCATCAATATATTTTAAATATTTTTGGCGGTAGTGTTAGAATCATACATTTATAATAATAATACTAATGTACTTATTCTCTTCAACAGTGAAACTTAAATCTAAGTACACATAAAATTTAGTGTATCATTGTTATTGTAGAAGACTGGTGTTCAAACTAGGTAAACGCTGTATTATGAGACACCAAGTCTCCGTTTGCGAAACAAATTTGAAACAAAACGTGTGTGTGTGTGTGTGTGTGTGTGTGTGTGTGTGTGTGTGTGTGTGTGTGTGTGTGTGCGTGTGCATGTGTGTTTGTGTGTGTGTGTGTCTAATCATACCAGACCGCAAAGTAAACCTTCAGTCTCATTTGAACTGAAGATATAAACTTTATTTTGTAATTTGATTAATTGTTATTGTATACGTATGTAAGTGCACATGTTTTTGTACCTGCCATAATATAATTAGTTAATAAAAAGTAACTTATTTTTAAGATTTTTGCTCCATTATGTTATATTTTTATTTATATTAGCCTATAATATAAAATAGCCGCGGATAAAACCGGAAGGGCTTTTGTGAGCGAAGCTTATAATTAGTAAATAGGTATTTTCTCTGCATTTTGATCAATAAAATAAAAATAAAATTCAAATTCATTATTGATTATGTAACGATACTTTTCTACGTATTATATAAGCTTAAGATAACTGATGAACATAGAAATGCTCTTACTTATTAATAAAACATATTTTTTATTCTATATACTTTAACAAGTGAATACATTTAAGAAAAAAAACTTACTAAGTGGATTGCTAACAAATGGAAAACGCGATATTTTTCTGTCCCCTGTGATGTATGCACTTATGCAAATTACCCGAGTAATTGGAAGAAAGAACTGTGTTTAACAGAAACGCCGCCTTCCGGTGCTCCTGAGATTACACGATATACTCTTTATTTCAATTATCGTTTGTTTATTATGACAACTAGTTCGTCTTTAGTTTTGAAAGTTTTCCATATAAAGCTAAATAGTCGCGGTTAGTTATATAGAATTTTCCTAGTAATTTTCTTTGGAAATGAAACTACTATACCATATTTACAGGTACCATGGCCATCAGTCACGGTCAGAAACCACCACGGCCTATTGGTTTGATCTACCGCCTCTCAATTAGAGGCAGTGGGTTCGAATCCCGACCTCTAACTTTCTCAGAATTTATGTGCGAAATTTTATTTGAAATTTGTCATGAACTGTTTGATAAAGGAAACCATCGTGACGAAACCTGTACATCGAAGGTTCACAACTCTTAGAAAACGTGTGAAGTCCCTAACCCACATGGAGCCAGCGTAGCGGAATATGGAAAGAAAGAAAATAAAGAAAAGCGACAAAAGAGGGTAAAGATGGAAAAGAGAGAAAAGTAAGAAAAGAAAGAAAATACATTTATTTACCTAGCATCAATAGTAGAACGAACACCAAGTACTGACGAGGTGGCCATCTTGTGCGGGTTGTCATCCTTAAGTCGTGATGACGTGCGCACGCACCCACGTGTTTGGTGGACGATATTTTTGAATCTTAATTACTTATAGCTATCCTTTATCGTTTCCTGCAGTTAGTGATTCTAAAGTTAAGAATAATATAGAGAAATAATTAAGATAACCCGTATTTTATGGAGATATCATCTACTCGGTCAATAATATACGCGTAGCGAAAAAAAAATGGAAACTCATATGTTAAAAAATAAATTCATAGATTACAAAAATTAGATTAAATTAAAACACGAACTATTTCACAAATAATAAAAAGAACGCTAGATATAGAAATACTTTGTGTGGTGCCAGCCGCGGTAACAAACGGTTCACAAACTCAGTATTTGCTGGAAAATGCAATTCGTTCCCAGCACTGATTTTCAGTTAGGACCCTAGGTGAGGCTATGGCTTAAACCATCGCCTGAGAGGAGACACATACCCATCAGTCAGACGTATAAACGGGTTGATGATGAGCATGATGGGCATAGGTCTGCACGTGTTGGACTTGTTGACGTAGCGCTTAATGAAACAGTACGCCTGATCACCGGCTGTCTCAAGCCAACTCCCCTCAATGTGGTATATGCTCTAGCAGATGTTACACCACCCTACGTGCGTAGGGATGTAGAATGCTCGGCGAAGAAGTACAAACAAGAGAATGACAGTCGAGACCCTTTATATGGCCACCAAATACCCCGAGGTCGCCTCAAGAGCCGTAAAAGTTTCCTGCGCACCACTAAGGCTACGAGTGACCATCCAACTGTCACTAGGTGTACATTGTGGAAACAGAAAATCCCCCACCGCCTGGTTTCATCGTACCTCAAAAGCAACTACCACCAGGTTGCGAACTGCGGTGGCCCGTGTGGAAGTCTTTAAATCGCCTTCGCACTCAGGTAGGACGCTGCAGAGACACGATGTGTAAATGGGGTTTCAAGGATACTAGTCAAACCCAATGTGACTGCGGTGCCCCAACGCAGTCCATGCAGCACTTACTGTTATGCCCCTTGTGTGCTAATACTTATACGCGGCCACGGACAGCACAGTCAAAGTGGCAACGTACTATTCAGGGTCAATATAGACCTAAAATAAAAGTATCGACACGATAAGATGATGAGGATAATTTAAATTCGAAAAAATGGTTTCATTTCCAATGTATAGCTGTTTCGAAAACCTAAGAACTTAATATCGTGTTCTATTTATTCATTTATAAATATACCTTATCATACAATTTTTTAATAAAAAAATAATAAATATCCCAAAAAGATGAACTTTCGGAAATTTCTTTGGCAAACAATCGCAGAATATATGCATTTGTTACATCTATTCATTTAAGTTGAGCCCTGAAAGAGGAAACATGATCATATTTGCGAAGGCAGAATAATGCAATGAAAGTTTATTTACTAAGCTTACTTATATTCTCATATACTTCTAATCAATTACTAAGACACGGGTGTTTTACCTAGTTTAGGAATCGGAAGCTCATATTTTTGCCATAAACCGTTCCTGTGGAATAATAAAGCAACATATGATCGTACGTCACGTCGTTGATTTTATCACATGAAAGTCATGATTAATGACTTATTTATATGAGTTCGAATTATTATACGTACCACATGAAACAAATTATTTATATGTGAAATTGTATAACTTTTAAGTTTAACTGTTTAAGCATATGAAATTTATCGATTAATTCTTTCTCTCGTAAAAAGTTGTAATTTTGCAGATTTGGCCGGCAGACCTTATTACACCAAGAGTGATAAAAAAAAATTATAAAATTTTGAATTTTTTAATTATTTTTAATAATTTGTCCCTATTACAAAAACACCGAAATATATTACAGTACGTTGATTTTTTTTGTAACCAATTAAATTAAACAATTTTTATGGGAATTTTTTTAACAAATCTACATTTCGGGTCCTTTAAAGGTCCCAATGTCACAACTGACTGAGATGGTAAAGTTATCAGCCAGTTATGTCTAATATTAATGTAAACCATCCTATTTTTCACTATGGTTACAAAAGTTGTTAATTAAATACTTTATTGAGTTCTTAGGTTTTCGCGATTGTTACACATAGGAAATGAAACTATTTTTCCGGATTTAAATCGCGTATATTTGTTTTTTCAAACAAACCGACGTTTCGGGCCCTTTACAGGTCCCATGGTCTCGGTTGACTGGTTAAATACTTTATTTTTAAATTTTCCAAAAAACATTCCAATATGTTTACAAATTACTTTATTTTATTTTGACAATATTTTTAATTATATTAAATTTATTATTAATTATTAACTGGCCTAAATTTAAACATTAATTAGTACTGCAGTCTTGACTGCTAGGGCTTTTTCATAAGTACGAAACAAATAAATTTCTTAAAATATATTATATTACCATTTTTTATTTAATAAACCGTATAACGAATCGTACGTCTTTTTGTAAAACATATTTTTACGCAAGTAAGAAGGCTAGAACAATCTCCCATCGATCTTAATCAAGATATCGTAAAGTATAACAAGCTCATGTTCGTTCCAACGACTGGTTTATTAATATAGCTACCATACGGAACTGACACGGTAAGGTTCAGTTATACTGAACCATGGTATAACTTCTAACTATGTGATTGCCCAAATTGCTGACAGCTACCGGTCCTACTGAAGCTATGAGCTATAGACATCGCGAGGAGTGATTATTAGAAATTTAATTAGAGTGGTGGTTTTTTTACGTGTTTGTTTGTTGTGTACCTCAAAATTGAGGTGAACGAAAGTACTCTGAAGGAGGTGTGACGCGTTCTGGGCTACAATGGGCAAGTACCTTTCGTCGTTCATCACTAGTGCCAGCTCTTTTAATGGCGGCTACTAGAGACGCGACCGGCATGGTTATATCTGGAGCACAATTGTATAGTATATGCCATTGATACGATAAGCAGAAGACGACCACAAAATTTTGAAAACAGAAACAAAATGGCTTTATATATGTCACATTGCAGCCGACGGTTGTACTCATGGCAATAAGCAATTTTACCAAAAAAACGTAAATAAATAAATCGCAAATAAAAAGTCTGATTATGTATGTATGATGATACAAACTTTATTCGTTTAATCGAGCACATTCCATATTTATTTTTTATTTTATCTTTAATTCAGACAACGGGGTCCATAAATTGGTTAGTAACAGTTTTCTTAGTGAAAAAAAAGTTAGTAAAAAAAACATGAGCAGAAATAATACATAATACTAATATTTAACAGTGCTTGTCAGCAATTTCTTTTTCTCACAAACACATTTTGCTAACAAGTATCTGAAGGAAATGGCGCATAATGCGGGAATCATGTCGTCATAATGGAGTTGGCGCTGGCCCGCAATCTGCAAAGCAGCGAGGCTGTCTTTTTCCACATGATGGCGTAATAGTCATCAGTAAGCGCCTACGCAAACATTCCCAACGCGCTGCAGAAGCGAGGCAGCCCCATCAACATCCTGAAGCCGTTATTAATTTTGGACGCGAGAGGCGCTAATGGTCTTCTGCGTAAAGTTGAACCATAGGTTGCGTGTAATAAATATATCAATAAGCCTTGAATAGCGTGATTTTTGCCTGCTCACTGACCGCCAGCGCCCTCCGCTCTCTTCCGACATAAGGGAAAAATAATCAATGAACAAAATTTGTTTTCTTAAATTACTTCGACAGGGAACGAAATTCAGCGCCTAATTCATGCCATTCATGCCCTTGAACAATAAACCTATGTTGAAGAATATTCATTTCAGTTTGTTGGGGTAAAGATGCTGGTAGAAGCACAAGCAAACGGGACTTGTCAATTTTGTGACTCAGGGCATGGGCGCAGTGGCTCTTGATCTTTGCGAAAGTTCTGAGTGGTACTGTCACGGTCATGACACTCATCATCAGACGCACAACTTGTTCGTTCCATCACTTGATAAATAGATACAAAAGAACTATAGTTTCTCAATAAATATTTCGATGTCGGCGAAAAAGTTTACGCGTCTATAAAATCGAAAATGATATCCGCAGTCCAATAAGAATATTTTATTCCAGGCAGTAGAGCCAAATTAAACACGGTTCGCTAGTCCCCAATAAGTTGAAATTTCTCTATTCAGCAACTCACATTAGTTGTGTAACAGTTGTCTTCCCTCTATTGTGTAGATACTATTTAAGGTTTTCCTAAGGCACGACACAGACCAAAACCATCATGCATTGGTGGAACGAACCTGGTAATATGGCAAAAAAGGACGGATTTATGTTTTAAAGTACCGGCACGCTATTACGACCGTTTTGACGTTTGTCCGCTCATCAAGTTTTGTATTAATTCATAACTGCGTTGTAGCAGCTAATTGCTGTGCATTGTTGTCAATAGTGACGTGCAGTAAAATATATGGAATGAATAATTTTACGACACAACTCGGCATTTGTTTTTCGAAATTTAAAAAAAAGAAATCTAATACGGTAGTCTCTTATGGGATCGCTGGCCACGTCTCAATTTTCGTTTTATTAAAACTTTTTAATCGGCTACCCCTTGCAATACTAGTTATAAATCTTAAAACTTATAGATACGACTGGTATTTGATTATATTTTTTTTCGATAATGAATTGAGATTTCATCTCACTATTGTAATCTGTCAAACAGTGATCATAGCCTGCCTTGAATGAATATACATAAGTGTAAAACATGATCACAGTCTTACCTGATGTGACCGATAAAATTATGCGATTGTGTGTGATTGTACTGCTACACTAACACTATTTTAGACTGCTATATTGAAAGCTATCTAGGTAAACTAAGAATTGGGAATTTCTTATTTGTACCAGTTTACCATTGAATTATACCATTTTGTAAATCTGTGGGTGGTCCTCTATCAATGCGTGGGCGCAATCGTCAATGTGATACAACACAAGTCTTGTATATCACACGTGTGTATTCAGTCTGTGAAGCGACTTAGTGGCTGACCATTAAAGAAAATTGTGCAGGAATGACGACATTATTACAATCTGTGTCTACAACATATAACTTAGAAAAAGGTGTGAAATGATATGTATTTTATTGTCAATATTAATGGATATTTATCGTGTGATTCCTGAACAGAACAGTATCACTCGGTAACTCACAATGAGCAGCATATAGGTTTTAAAATTCATTAAATAAAATAATTTGTAAAACGTAATGTAGCGTAAATTCGAATGTTTCTTTGTAAAATTTAAAAATAAGGTATTTCATTATAACTTTTGTAACTATAATGATAAAATAGGGTGGTTTGCATTAATATTAGACATAACTGGTTGATTTTTGTACCACATCAGTCAACCGTGACCATGGGACCTGTAAAGGACCCGAAACGTTGGCTTGTTTGAAAAAACTGATATATGCGATTTAAATCCGGAAAAATAGTTTCATTTCCTATGTGTAACAATCGCGAAAACCTAAGAACTCGATAAGAATATAGGTATTAAAAAAATTAATGACTCTAGCATGATAGCATTTATATGAGTATGAGCAATGGGTAGACATCGTCTTAGTTGCAATTTCGCTAGCTGCAAATGGGTGAGCCTGACGCAGGGGGCGTGGAGAATGGCACAAATTAAGGGAGTCCTAAATCCAGTGGGTTAGGTCATTGATTGATGGATTGTATGAATAAATTGTGCCTCTCAAATAATACCCTGCATGCTACTACTGATCTACGGGATCAAATTATTACTTGCATTGGTAAACAAAAACCTATAAGGAAGTGTGCAAATCAAAAAAGGTCCGCACACAAGTTGAAGACTGAATTCCTTTATAGCAAAAAAATCAACAAATTTAATAAAAAGTTTTCCACTTCACAATAAAAAGTGTACAATGCATAGTTATTTACCCCTTTGCAAGAAAGATGCGCGGGCGCGTGGCGAGCGCGTGCCCGAGAATTACACTCTCCACCTTATTACCAACGCTCATTAGACGCGATTGAGCACCCGCGTCGGGTCATAGAGTTGTTTAACACCTAGTACACTCATACTAGTTACAAATACTAGTGTTTGCAACAGTTACATGAAAAATCAGCCCGTGACCGCGGCCAGTGAAACTTGGCCAATATAGTCGGAAAATATACAAACACCTTTTAAATCGATTCTATCGTGTTTATCCATATCTGCAATGGTAGAATAATGCACTTGGTGAGTGTAAACAGTTATGTAATATGTTTAAAAATATAAAATGTTTAACATGACATGATAAGAAGTGACACAGTTGTACAAGCATTTATAACAAAGTAATGCATAGAACTGATTAAAAAGTCATAATTTATATATTAATTCTTATTACATTTATGTTAATTACATAACCCGAAATAATAAAATTTATTTCAAAAATTACACAATGAAAAATTACCCAGTGCGTCACACTAGGTAGTGAAAACTAAGCTTTCTGTCACTTTTTCTAGATTTAAGAATAATGTCAGCATTACCGTCTTCCGGTTTTAAAGGGCAAGGGCTCTGGTGAAATTACAGGCACATGGCAGACTTGTCAACTCATGTCTCAGGGTAACGGGAGCAGTGGCTGTGCTTCTCAGATCTTTGCGATTTAAAGCCTAGTGGCGCTGTAACTTTTTTTTTATAAAAAATAAGTGCGCATTAGACCTCTTTCTCACCTGATGGAGAGACGATATGACATGCATACTTAAATAATGCTTATTCACTCTCGCCTTGAAAAGGTCCAAGTTATAGCATTCGGGGAACAAGTCCGCAGGGAATTCCACTCTTAGCCGCTCGCCGTATAAATGTAGAAGGGTAATGCTTCATACGAATTCTGGCCATAGGGTGGAACCCCAGCCCACGTCTAGTCTCCCGAAGATGAAAAGTGAAGGCGGAATCAAATTATGCAATTTCATTGCACACTCTCCTTGATATATTCTGTAGAATACCGATAAGCAGACAACTTTACGGCGGTGTTCAAGGGTCTGCAGCCTAGCTCTACTAATTCCAAGTCACCTACAAGCCTCGTGACACGCTTGTCAATTGAATCCAAGGTGTTACGGACAAGCGTGTCGCTTACTTACTGACTTCTTCGTCCCGTCACTTGGTTCATAAAAAAAACTTAATATACGCTTCTAATATAAAAATAATATATTAAATACGACGTATATGAGCACGAACATTATTAACAGCAAAAAAGTCTATACACTAGAGTGTACCCGCTAGAGCGGCGTCATGGATTGACTTATACAATGTCAAAAAGGGGTCACTAAGATTACAAGTAACTTTGCAACGATTACTAGCAATACGTTCTATTTCTGGAATTGGTTAGAAAAAAATCGCTACACTCAAGCAAGTAGCTTCTCAACTCTATCAGGTCAGTTTTTCTTACAATGAGTGCATCTAGCTGTTTTGCCTTTTTTGCCGGAAACCGACCGCAACTAGATTGCGCTGCAAATCAGCAATAATATCGCCGTAGTAATTTTATTGTGGGTTTCGTGAATTTCCACTTTCAAAGGACCTATCTAGTATAAGGCGTTATTGACGTGTTTTTTCACTCAATCAATAATAAAATGTGAAACCTTTTAAAATCGTAAGTCCTTTAGAGAATTGACATTTGATTTTGATTTTCGGTGTACGAAAACTTTTAAAAAGTAATAATAATACAGTACTGTATCAACACGTATAAGAAATACTAGTAACCTCGCCTTGCCGCTAGATGGCGCTAGATGGCGCTAGATGGCGTTGGGATCAAAATAGAACGCGCTATGGAAGTGTTTACTAAATTACTATTTAAATTGTAAAATGAAATTTTACAGACAAAGACAAAGCTAAAGTATCTAAACAGCGTGCAAAATTTATACTTATTTTGATAGGGTTGGCACAAGAGAATATAATTAAATAAACAAAACTTTATGATATGCGAGCATATTTTATTTAATGCAAATGGCTTATTCTAAATATTTTTTTATCATTTTTGTTTTTCAATAATTTGTTGTGCCTTTTAATTGAATGGTATCTATATTCTAAATTTATCATAAAGTCTTTTTAAATAGTCCAATGGAAAGCACTCACATGGCATATCAAATTTACAATTTTGCATACGTTTTAGTATGTCACTACCAATATTAATAGTGTTTAGTTCTGTAATTTGACCTCGTTGTATCATCAATTACCATGAGCTTTTCGGTGAATGAAAACGTCGTGACGAAACCAGCATGTCGAAGAACGGCTACAAGCCTCGGAAAACGTGTGTTGTCCCCAACACTCATTGGGCCAGCGTGGCGGACTATGACCTAAAACCGTCGCCTAAGAGGAGACCCGTGCCCAGCAGTGGAACGTATAAATGGGTTGAAAATAATGACCAGAACTTGTCAGATGCACATCAATGTAGCATCCAAAGACGATATATACTTCATTTTAAGGAAAGGGGAAATATAAATTCTAAATTGGCAGAAAAATGTTTAATTTGTTTAATACATAAAAATATTTATTAGTTTCCCGACGTTTCGGCCAGGTTGCACTGGCCGTGGTCACGGGCTGACTGATTCGTATGTAAACGCGTTTATTCCCGTTTCCAAATGTTAGATTTATTGGTCTTGTTTATAATGCCGGAATATGCGGAGAGATTGGTAAGGTATAAAGCAAAAGTAAGGTAAGTTAGCTTAGCACATGTAGCCGCAGCATGTCTTCATACATCTGTTCTAATCTAACCGAGCAAACTGAACTATGTGGGCTAACACTACCCAACGATCCTGAGTTAAGTAAACTCTATCGCCATTCACCCCCGTGCAGGCAAAGACTAGCGTTTAGTGGCAGCACTTCATTAAGACCCCGTATTTTCTTATCTTAAGTGCAAGCCACACCGCGAGCGAAGTTAAGTTAACTTAAGCTCACGTTAGGAGGTTCTCAATTCACAGATCTATGAAAACATGTCACGGCTACGTGAGCTAAAGTTAAGTTAGCTTAGCTCATGTAGTTGCCCCCTAAAATGGGTTGCCGCTCGTCCTATCCTCCGCGACTCTGGCGGGGCTGCACCGCTTAGGGTGCAGATGCAGTGGCGGTGGGGCCGCGGGGGAAGAGTCTCCTTGTGTCGTTGTCGCTCGTTCTGTCCTCCGCGGCGGAATATGGGCGATTGGCCCGTGGGGTGGGTGCTCCAAAGGTCTCTCTACGGAGAGTCCACGTGGATGCACGTAAGGTGTTGCGGCGGAGCCTACCAACAGATCCGCCGCGGGGGCTGTGTGAGCATCCTCTGAACATCACAGTTGAGGGGATGTTGTCCTGGCCCCATGGCCATGGCCTAGGTAGCAGACTCGGGGGAGTTGCAAGATGCAAGTCTCGTCTGGCGTTCGGCGAGCCTTACATTTGGAGTCAGGGGACCGTTGTGTCTCCCTTTTCAGGGAGGGCTGCGCTGGGCGGCCTGCAGTGGAGAGGAGGAACACCCCGGGGTTTTGGTGCGGTCGGGTTGCTCCCCTTCAGGGTTCAGCCCAGTCCCACATAACCCCGGTTATGCCCCCGTAAGGCCAGGGTATCTGTACGCAGATTCCCTCGGGTAATTATTATGAAAATATTAGTATTATGAAAAGAGGAAAGTCGCCTGGTCACGACGGGCTCAGCATCGAGCATCTGCAGCATCCGGGCGCACACCTTCCGCGAGTATTAACTTTGCTATTCAACCTATGCCTAGGGCATTCGTACATACCACAAAATTTAATGCAAACCGTAGTTGTACGGATTGTAAAGAATGGGACAGGAGATATAACGGACAAGGGAAATTACAGACCCATATCTCTTGCTACTGTGATAGCCAAGGTGTTTGATAGTGTGCTTGACTGTCGTCTTGGTGAACACACCAGGCTACACGATGCCCAGCTTGGCTTCCGGGCGGGGTTGTCCACTGAGAGTGCGATACTGGCAAATACTACCTAGATCGAAAGACCCCCGTGTACGCTTGTTTCCTGGACCTCTCTAAAGCTTTTGATCTTGTGTCGTACGATGTACTGTAGGAAAAGCTCGAGAGGGCGGGTGTCCCTGCCGAACTGGTTAGTATTTTGTCGTATTGGTACCAAAATCAGACGAATAATTTAAAATGGGCCAATGTATTACCTGATCAATATAGACTCGAGTGCGAGGTAAGGCAGGGGGGGTTAACCTCTCCTAGACTCTTTAATATTTATGTAGACCAGCTAATCAGAGAGCTTGGCAGCACCTATGTCGGATGCCACACAGAGCATGTATGCTTTAATAATATAAGTTACGCCGATGACATGGTGCTGCTGGGGCCCACAGTTGGCAGTTTGCGTAAATTAGTGGCTATTTGTGAGGCTTATGCTGAAAAACATGGTCTGAAGTACAACTCCAAAAAGAGTGAGCTCGTGGTATTTAAAGGCAGAAACAGACCTCCTGGCTCAGTCCCTCCTGTGTACCTCAATGGTTCGCCATTGCAAAGAGTTGCGCGGTTTAAGTACCCTGGGCACATTGTGAACGAAGATCTAAAAGATGAAAGCGATATAGAAAAAAAAACGCATGGCGCTGTCTGTAAGGGGGAATATGCTGGCTCGGAGATTTGCTGGTTGTTCACTTGATGTCAAGGTCACGCTTTTCAAGGCATATTGCCAAACGTTCTACACCAGCAGTCTATGGACTCGTTATACACAAAGATCGTACAGCGCCCTGCGCATATTGTATAACAACCTGTTCCGGTTGATGGTGGGGTTTCCTCGTCACTGCAGTGCGTCAGGTATGTTTGCTGCTGCGCACAAAGACGGCTTTTTTGCGCTCATTAATACGCAGAATGCGGGGAAGCGCCAACAGTCTCCTGCAAGTTGTCGCGCGATGTCTGGACAGTGCTGTGCTAGGCAGGTTCAACGAGCTGCCCGCTACACGTGCGCCTCGGTGATCGAGCCGACAGTAGTGTATCTGCTGTTCATTATTATTACTATACTAACATAGTTATTAAGGGTTTTGTTTACTAACAATCTATGGACCATTTAGGTGTCTGTCATTTTATTTATTTTATTTTAATAAAAAAAAAGCTCTCGTAGGTGCATGTAACCAACAATGCAACCTTAGCTCAGTTAGCTTAATTCACGGTTTCAGCAGATGTATGAAAACATGCCACAGCTATGTGAGCTAAAGCTTAGCTTAGCTTTGCTCGCCGTGTGGCCTGCGCTTTAGCTTTGCATGCAGCTAGAAGTGGCCTCTCCTTTAGTCTGCCAACTTTAGAATTGTTCATCAATATTGTGTTGTTAACTTCTCAAAAGGAAAATGTTCATCATATGGAGTATATCCCAGATATTCAAAGTCGTAGTCATCCATTTTGTCAGTTACAAAATCTTCAACGTCTTCAATGGCCGATTTTCGATAAAAAAGTGCGTCTGATTTTGAATACTCAAAGTATGTATCATCCAAAGAGTACGGATTTGTTGATTCTTCTACATCATAGTCGTAATAACCATCCCTATTATTATTGTCCAGTCTCAGTGACTCCAACGCTCTTCTAACAGTCGATTTACGAGATTTTGTGATACGTGCATTTCGAAATTGTTTATAACATAATCTGGTACAATCTAACTTATGATTAATTTTCAATTTGTCGGTACAGCCAAATTCATTGCAGAAAGTCCTGAAAATTGCGTGGCAAACACTAATGCATGGCTTTATAACATCATAACAGCCAAGCAATTGCCTAAAAAAAAAAGATTACTTATTATATTATAAGATTCTCATTTCAAATCTGTGCGCAAAAGCGTTTTTGCACGCTAGCGTGGAAAAGATTTTTGAAACTCGAACTTAACGATGAACTGTAGTGCACCTAACTTTTTCTTTCGATAAAAAAAAATGATAATGACACCTTCAATTACGCGATTTGTCGTACATTATTTATTTATGTAATATAAATCCATTGGTATATTTTATTCTTATTATTGTTGACATTAAATTGACAATGATAACTAATTAAGTAAACTTTTTCTTTTAATTAAAAAAACGGATTATAAATGGATACCATTTTCCTCGCTATAGTGCGGTGAAAAGTTGTGTGTTTCGCTCGGCAGCAAACTTGTCTTGCGTCTCGTGCCTTGAAACCCTCGCTACGAGTGAAGCGAGAGGTTCAAAAGTAGATTTCTGAGCGAAATCTACTTTTGAACCTCTCGCTTCACTCGTGATTCAATCTTGGCTTCCTTCGTTTGCTCAGGTTTCAATACAAGCACTCGCGTCAAACAACAATTTTGCAGCCTTGCATAACAGATAACTATTGTCCTTGGTATTTGTAAAGAGCCTGAACGTGTTGGTTTGTTTAAAAAATACACTATTTTAGATCAGAAAAAATGAAGAAAGAAAAAGAAAGAAGAAAATACATTTTACATACTTGTGTACCACAACGACACCGCAAAAGAAAAAAACGAAACAAGTCAGAAGAAAAACAAATGATAATCAAAACATTCAACTTAAAACATAAACCAATAATTACGAAACAAAAACATAAACAAAAAAATAATGTCAAAATTTGATTCAATTAAAACATGAACTATTTACACAAACGCGGAAAAGAACACTAGATATAAAGATACTATTTTAGTTGGTTGACATCCGTGTTAAGAGGTTTCCGGTATCAATGATTAATAATAACGATTACTGCAAATCTTTCGGCTTTTATCAAGGGAAAAAGAAGTATTATTAATTTTACAATAGAGATACCTTATTTTGCGAAGTAAAATTATAATGAGTGTTCATAATTCTATAATATCTAATGTATGCAAAGTAAGTAAAATGTATCTTTTTATTTTATTAACCGCAAAAATTTGAAAAAAATGTTTTTTTTTTCAAAATGCTGATTTTGACATTAAAGTGGTTTGACACGGTAGTATTGTCATACGGAGCTAAGTTATTATTTAAATTTAAGCTGCCGAGAACTATATTGATTTTGCAAAGATGTCGTTAATATGACTAAGTCTACAAAAATGTCTTTTGCTCGACACTGGCCATATAGAAAAAACGATAGATGAAAAGCCTGGAGCGAGGAAGTAACTAACGGAAGAATTTGTGCTAAGCGGTACAGAGCATTTCTTAAATCAAAAGCATAACCTTACCTGTAATCTGATTGATCATGTATTATCAATACGGACCGGTCATTATTCAATATACAAAGAGCATAGACTATATATTGATAAATTTTAATTTTAAAAAATTAACTTGATCCGACAGCCCGCAGACTATTTGATAAATTGGGGTTTGAATTTTCGAAAATTTATCACTTGGCAAAAGTAGGGTGTAGGTAGCCCCGCGGGGCCGGGGTATCTGTAAGCAGATTCCCCCGGATTATCAAAAAAAAAGGTGTCCCTACTGTTAGCAGACAATAACCTAGCCTAACCCAACCAAAAAAGTACAGATCATTTGTTTTACTACTTTGACAGGACAAGCTGGTCATTATTCATAAAGACCTGATTAATCATGCAATTTGAATTACTATACCCATTTAATGCAATCATTATTAATACAGTGTCCCTCACCGCTTAGCTTACGACTTGTTTGTCCCGTCATTTGATATCATAAAAAAATCCGGCCATTATACATAGTGACCGCGTTTATCAAGTTGCCCGTAACAAATATATAATATTAGAAAAGCGCTGAGTTCAAAAGTATTCAATTCATAACGTCGACTTGTGCGATACCTTGGAAATGTTCTTTTTGTTTTTGTGGTTGTCGTTTCTGTAGTAATTTCCGTTGTCTCTGGCGTGCTTGTTGTCATAATCTCAATTTCATCCGTGTTTGTTGCATTCGTGACTGAAGTTTCCGTTGTCTCTTTCGTGTTTGTTGTCACGTTTGTTTCCTCCGTTGGGTTCGTAGTGTCATCATTATCATCATCATAGTCTCTACCGCCGTCATCGTCGTAATCGCCTCTCATTATTTTCTCCATAATTAATATTTTTCCCCACCTTGAGAGAGGAAACTTGTTTCTTAGTTCTCTTTTTGCTCTTCGACCTTTCGTATATTTTAATTCTCCAAATTGATTCATTGCTAAGGTATTCATAAAGTTAGTGCCATCCATGCGTATTTTAGATCTATTTAATTTATTTTCTCTAATAATTTCAGACGTTACATACTTTGTAAATTCGAGATACCCAATGAAGGTAGAATTAAAATCGTATTCAGGAGACCCATAAATCCAGTGATGGTTCTGAAATGTGTCGTATAAATAATGTTTAATTACTCAATCACGTCGTACCTGAAAACTTAATAAGCAATACTTGATTTCGTACAAAGATTCTAAGATAATCAACATTTTAAAATAAAAACATCTGAACAAGTTACACTAAGGTTAAGATTTATTAACGAACTTTAACTTCAACTAAGCAAATATGGCGAGCTAAGCAAGTTTTTCGTTTTTTTTTTGCATTAAAAAATATCACCTGATGGAAAGTGACGATGAGGTCGACGATGGAGCATGTACACCTAAATAACGCCTATTCACTTTTGCCATGAAAAGGCCCAGTTCAAGGAACAAGTTTACAGGCAGGAAATTCGGCTCCATAGCCGTTCGCCATATAGATGTGGAAGCGAAACGCTTCGTATGAAGCTTTGGAATATCCACAACATACAGGACGAAGACCAGCTTACGCGTAGTCCTCCGATGATGGAAAGGTAAAGGCGGAATTAAATCTTATTTGCAAAACGAATTTTACCTATTGATTGTAAAGAATATTATTATTATATACTATATTATGTAATAATAAAATTCAAAATTAATCTTTTCAGCCACGGGAGAGACGAGACTCTAAAATAGATATGTATAATAATAATAATAACGCACACACTCAACATATCCCCGCACTCGGAAACCCTGTCTTGCGGGTACCGTGGACGGGTGTGTAATGGAAGACATAACAAATAATCTATTTTCACTTTGTATAACAACATTTGATATAATTTCTAAGGATATAATCACTCACTGTATATAATCAATAAAAGGTATAACAACAAAAGGCATAATTTCAATGTGTATAATAAACCTTCAGTAAAACAAATATTAGATATAATGATTAAGTGACATAATGAACAAATGGTATAAGTACTACCAGTATAATGTATTAAATAATACAATATTTCATTTTACGCATAGTTGAAGCGCTCTATATTATGTTAATAAGGTTTTTTTTATTTCATTAAATGTACAATCGCAAAATATAATTATTTAAATGCTTTTTGTGTTATAAAATATACTATTAAATTTTTAAGCAGAATATTTGATTGCATATACTATCCTAACCTAAACCCACAGGATGAGGTCGAACCAACTAGTAAATGCAAACTAATTCAGTTCTGGTAATCTATGGCCCCTGCCGCGTCACGTTCCCTGCGCTCGCTCGGCTCGTGTAGCTTTGTCATATATTAACCTAACCTAAACCCACAGGCAGAGGTCGAACCAACTAGCAAATGCAAACAAATTCGGTTCTGGCACTTTGTTATATACTAACCTAACCTAAACCCACAGGCAGAAGTCGAACCAACTAGCAAATGCAAACAAATTCGGTTCTGGCAATCTACGGTCGCTGCCGCGGCACGTTCCCTGCGCTCGCTCGGCTCCTGCAGCTTTGTAATATACTAACCTAATCTAAACCCAAAGGAGGAGGTCGAACCAACTAGGAAATGCAAACAAATTCGGTTCATTCACCATTGCACCTAAACACCACTAGAATTATATTAATAATACATTATATTCAGCGACTGTTCTATCTGAAGTGTTTATATAAAATGAACATTATGTACCTAGTGACCTTTATATCATGCAAAAATATGTCAAATGTCTGTATACCATAAATTAATTATATCTGTTGAACGTTATATCGACTAAAAAATGTCATTTGTTGTTACATATTTCGAACCGCACCCCAGGCGCCGCGCCCGAGTAGCGTACGCGTCAGTGTGACTGCCTGTCAGGGAATACCCGTATTACGACCATAGATATAGAAAAAAATGGGAGATATGTAAGGACGCTATGTAAGATCGGGTGCCGATGTCGCCACTTTTTAGCTTGTTTGCAATTCAAACTTGACGCTCTATTATCTACTACCATAACTTAAAGATTTTCATTGGGTAGAGTTTAAAACGACGTAAAACAATTTTAAAATTTAACAAAATTAAACTTACAGTCACTTGAATAAGAGTTCTATTACAATACTTCAGTATTTTTTCATCCTGGTTCAGCCATTCACCAATAGGTGGCGTTTTAGTAAAAATACTACTAGTATATAATAGCTAACTATGTAATAGTTAGCTATTATATACTAGTTAGACGTTAGATGGCGCTGAAACTCATTGTTCGACATGCAATTAACTCCCACTAACTTCGCGGTCCGTTCCGCAATCGCAACGCTTTCATGCCCGCAACCGCGGCAGCTACGTGCCCGCATAAACTTGCAGGGTCGTGAGTATCGAAATAAAACCGCTGTCTAGCAGCACCGGCGGGCGCGGGTGGAAACCGCTCCGTGAATTGTTATCCTTATTAACTCAACGAGTGATGTGATCCTACCTAATCTATAGTTGGAAACCATGTGGCTGTTTTTCATATTAAAAAAAATGTTCCATTTTTCATACTGTATCTACACTGGTACTGGTGTATTATTAAATTAATACATTAATATAAATATTATTATTTTCTTAACGGCGGCCACTAGGCTTGGACCAGTGTCAGTATTATAAGAATAATATAAAAAATATGGCGAGTGAGCGATCGCTTCAATCCAACCTTCTTTTATTTTCAACTCATTTGAAAAACTTAAAAATTAAAAATACTCTACGTTTAATCTACGAGTGTAATGGAATTTAAATATCTTAAATATCCAAAACACATAATTTTTTTTCAAGCAACAGCAACATTCAAATTGACATGAAATTGAAACGGTTGTCCGAAATATGAATTGTGTTAAAGTTACTCGAACTTAAATGTTTAGTAATAATAATAATAATAAAATAAAAGAAATCAATTTAACGTGAATGCTTTTCGCTTCGATATTTTAGGGACTTTAATTACAAAAATCATAGTAAGGAATTCAAACATTTCAGTAAAAATTTACTGTCGATAAACATGTCTTCATAATTGAACATCACTATATTTGAGTCTATAAATTTCTATGGAGACAAAATGAAAATATTGAATAATAATAGAAATAGTACCTAAAAAAGGAAATAGCCGGTGGAATGTTATCTCACTGGTTTTAAAAATTTTCAATTCAATTTTTAAAAGGTGTTTTACGAGAGACCTTGCATGTACAACGATCGCCATGTCACTGTGACGATGTTTGTAGGCGTGTCACCGTTTTGACCATATCGAGGCGACATACCATACCTTTTTTTCTATATCTATGATTACGACGAATGGAAAAGCCGCTACATCAGCAAAGTCTGTGGTGGCGGGCGACATATCCCCCGACCCGCAACCGCGCATGTTGTGTTGCCGTCCATATAAATACACTAAATTCCACCCGCCGAGCTCGCGACTCGACATGCGTCCTACCCGCACGCGCTCACTGCGCGTTTACGCTTAAGCGCCCAATAAGGCGATTAATACACTGCACCGCGACCCGCGACAGAGCGCGGAGCTGCGTTTTTTAACGTTGTACTGGAGTACCCCAGTTTGTACGGAAAACACGCGCCGTCCAACACACTGAGGAGCGCGGCGCGCGCCGTTCTAGCGCGCCCCCGCGCCGTTCTAGCGCGCCCCCGCGCCGTTCTAGCGCGCCCCCGCGCCGAGAGACACGGCGAACCGCAGAATATGGCACACTGCGCTTCGCATTACCGCGCAGATTTTTAAGCGTAAGGACGTGTTCAGTTTTCTACAATGGATCTCGACGTCGATAAATTTATATTTGCTATTGAAAATCGACGAAAATTTGTATCTATTCCAGTAAATGTCGTTCGGATTCTCCCTACGAAATAATCAAAGGATTCAGTTGACATCGTGTGTAGTTGAAAAATAATAATCTTCATATTTTCTGGAATCTTTGTATTGAAGTTGAAATGATCCATTTATCGATGTGGTTCGTAAAAAGTAATGCATCCAAAATCTTCGGTGTCTTTTTATTTAAGTAAACAAAAACCAAATAGACAGTATAACTACAACGTCCTGATGAGTTCTGTATTATTAACCACTCTGGTTAAAGAAGAATCTCAGCTACATGTACAATCACTACGGCGATCAACCACAAAGCGAGTATTTTAAGTGGCGCGGGGCCGTTAGACCGCTGCCCCCGCGCAAATTAAACCGTGCGTTGACGCAGATCTGCGTCTCTGCCACCGCGCGCGTGATTCCACGTCTCGCGCACCTTCACGTCGCGCGGTGCATTGTGTTATTCGCCTTACAAGACGCGAAAGTTTTCGCGCGGCCGCCGCGCGGCAACCGCCCAGTTACCACGCCTTCATGTACATTAATGGCGAATCTGAATTCTATTTACTAGGCTACAACATTTAAATTCCTTTGAATAATACACGTCAACGTCAGCGTCCGGGACGGTCATTTGAGTTAAAACGTAAATAAATATAACGTATTGTGCCATGAGAGTTAAACGCACGCAGTCGCTTGCCGGCGGCCGCGCGGGGTGAGCGCGATTAAATTGGTGTCAAATAAATGCGCCCTAAGGGTTTATTACGCCACTCACTGGGTTTCTTTTCGTGACAACGCCTTCGTGCTGTAATATAACGTCTTCATACTTAGGTTCAATTTACATTGCCGTAGGAAGCGAACCTTTGAAACGAGATTGCACATAGAATAATGAACTTCATGTTAGTTGTGTAACGTACACTTTAGATTCAGAAACATCTTATCGTATCGATGACATACACTATAATGCTTGTAATCGTGGTGAAAAACTTTGTCAATCGGCCTAAGGTGATTGTAGCCCAAGATGCACCAGACGTACAGGAAAGGTGTACACCACAACCGTCACAACCTTAATGACGTCACATTAGATATTTATTAACATTTTGTTAAAAAGAGAGGGAGTCACAAAATAGGCGTCTGGACGTCCAATGGTCAGGTATAACGGGCTGTTGAACACCAGCCCGTTATACCATACCATATCATCTCCATATAACCGATTTTAGCCATTAATATCTCTGATGTTAGGTGGGATAACGAATTACATTATATTTATATACGTATTAGTGTATCATCATTTTCTTAATATTATGTATTCGTGCGATATAATAATATTATTTAATAATAATATTATATAGTATATAATAATATTATATAATAATAATATTATTATATCACACGAATACATAGGTAAAATAAATTTGATATAATAAATTTATTATTTAATTATTGAGTAGTTGAATGTTACATTCAATTTTATGATTTATAAGATTTTATTGCCGACTCAGGAACCAACTTTCCTTTCAATTATTCAAAGGTTAGCTGGAAGAAATCCCTTTATGGGTTAAACTTTGTACAACAACGTTCTATTTGTTTGTTAAAAAGACTGTAATTTTGTTTTTGTTGTACAATAAAGTGTTTACATATATACAATACAGGTTGTAAATTTGAGACGGGGCAGCAAGGCCACCTACCTTAATCGTTGTACGTACAGGAAAACGTTTCTAGAAGACTATCCATGAATTTTGAAGATATTTGGATTGGCATTCACAGATTTAAAAAAAACGGTACAGTCAACAAGATAAAAGGCAATTTATACAAAACTTTTTTTTATGCCATTCGATCCAGTCTCTGGTAAGGATCAATAGTCTCCATGGGACAAACTGAGGTAAGAGTACTCGAAATGTCAGAAATCGCATATACTTTGTTTTTTTTTTGCAGGGATATATTTAGTAATCAATTATTCTAGGTAGTTAAGGAAACTAATAAATTAGTCTACAAATAAGAATTAAGTAAAACCACAATATTATTATAATCACAACATTATTTTTTGAATTTCGAACAGCTTTGTTTTGTTTTGTTAATAGAGAATTGTCACTTTTAATACAATTTTTAATCAAAATGTTCTCAAATGTGGAAACAAATGAATTCGAGTAAAATTTCAGCCGCTACTTGCTCTTTGCGGAAGAGAGCGAATCGATGCATCCGCCAAGGCGGCAATCAATTCTAGCACTATCATAGATTTTTTGTGTTATTTTGCTTTTCTTTATTGTTTTTATTTTGAAATACATGATACGTATACAATTTGTTAATTTCCTTAACTACCTAGAGGAAGTGATGACTAGATATGTCCCTACAAAATGTATGGTAAAAAGTTTTTTGCGATTTCTGACATTTCGAGTATTCTTACCACAGTTGGTCCCATAGAGACTACATAGAGACTATTGATCCTTACCAGAGACCGGATCGAATGACATAAAAAAAGTTTTATATAAATTGCCTTTTATCTTGCTGACTGTACCATTTTTTTCAAAATCTGTGAATGCCAATCAATATATCTTCAAAATTCATGGATAGTCTTCTAGAACCGTTTTTTTGTAACTACAACGATTAAGGTAACCGGCCTTGCTGCCCCGTCTCAAATTTACACCCTGTATATTCATTTTCAGCGTGTTCATGTGAGTTGATTGAAGTAATAAAGTAATTTGAATCAGATACTTATTTATCGTGCTCTCACATCGAAGTACACGTAGCTAAATTGAATCCTTACTTAAATAATAATTATGTAAAACATTTCCCAAATTAGCAAACGTTTAATGGTATAGAAAGTTTTAAAGTTCAAAAATGTTTTTTAACTTATTTCATTGTTACTGCGTAACTAATCATCGTATTTCACATGGATGTACTACAAAGACGTTGTATATACTGATGGCTTTCTAGAAATGTGGGCTATCTCAATAACATCTAATTCATCAGGAAGATGGTTTAGAAAATATATCTTTAACTTACTCCTCTACGCTTACTCAACTTCAGAAGATGCTCGACCTGTATTTTGGCTCGTAGATACGAGCCAAAATAACGTTCGTACGTTACAGAATTTTTTTGTATGTTTGAATGTTTTTGTTGACATAAATGTTATGTAGTATTCTGTAAAAAAAATTTGCTTCCGTTCCGTTCTGCAGCAATGTAAATTGAGCCTGAACTACCCGCAATAAAGTTACATTCTCAATCCGAAGCTCTTTCATTTGAGATAACAAATATCATCGATTGTCGTTTGACGAAAGAAATTTTAAATATATTTATTTATTAAAACTTTATTGACCACAAGACATGATGGTATAAAAGGTACGTAATGCTAAAAGCATTCTCTACCAGTCAACATTTAAGAAAAACTAAATTCACGAACGCGGCGAATTATTATATTAATAAATTATATATTACATATTATTATTTATAACAGACGAACCTAATACATTCGTACATATAACCCAACACAATCATATACATAATATGAATATATATACAGAATATGATGATGGTTATTATTGTGACAAACAATTTAAAGGATGCTCATGAAAATCCTTTCGAAAGAATATACTGGGAGACCTTCTGGTGGAATCTGGGAGAGCATTCCAGAGACGTATCGATTGGAGAATGGAGGAGTCCTACATGAAGCCAGAATGAAAGAGAGGTACAGTGAGTGAGAGTAAATTCATGGATCGAAGAGGGAGGTTGTGAGAGTCCCCGAGATATTGAAATTTTCATTTTAAGTATTCTTTCTGGATAGTGAGGATTGAAAAGAATAGAGTACAACGTGCAGAAGACTCTCTTCTGCCGACGTTAACGAATAGGTAGCCATTTAAGTTGAGACTTGAAAGAAGAAACATGATCCAATTTGCGCAAGCAGAAGATGAAACGGATAGCATTATTGAGAAGGCGCTCCAACTTATCTAATAGATTTTCATTGAGATCAGGGTAACAGACATCAGCATGATTAAGGAGTGGGAATATCAGGGAGGTGACAAGTAAGATCTAGTACGAATAGGAAGAAAATTCCGAAAGCGGTTGAGAAAACGTAAAGAAGAAATAACCCTACGACTAACCTCGGACACCTGTGAGGACCAACTTAGTGTAGAGTCAATGTAGAGGCCAAGATTTCTAACACTAACGCTGAGTGGAACAGACGAGTTTTCATACACTACATGATGGAGCGAACTATGGTCAATCTTGGATATCTATGGATTGGATATGGTCAATGGTGGATCTTGTTTAGATCCACCTACGATAATAGCTTGACATTTCAAATGATTGACAGATATCCCAAAATTAGTTGACCACGCACTAACGCTTTGTAGATCGCGGTTATTCAGAGAAATCGCTGAATTAACGTCATTAGCAGATGCCTGCATGTAAATCTGCAAGTCATCACCATAAAAATCATCATCAGCCGTCTGTCCAGACTACACAATGAGTATAGTGCAGCAGTAGATATTTTCTCGGACTCGATAACCGGTCTCCGCAAGGCAATCCTTAGCAAGTAAACTACAGTATTCGTAGCATTAATTGCAAAAATTTATATTACACTAAACCTTTACATTTAGGATTTATATTTTTTATTCTGGTTGTCATATTTTATCGTTGTATTCAGTTTGTTCTTTTTTCTTTGTATAATACACTGTAATATTAAGACTATTCTGCTCAATTTAATGCGAGTTGTGGTTCATCTTTATATAGTTGTAATAAATAAAAATGGTAAGAGCAGTTAAATGAGAAAGAAAGAAAATTAATAAAAAGAGAGAACAAAAGTGGTGACAGAATTCCTATTAATAATAGGGGTTAAAGTATGAAATTGCCGATTTGTACTGAAAATCTAAATTGTTTATTTTTTAAATTTTTAACAAATTTATTTAATCAAAATAGTTGCCATTATTATCTATACATTGCTGCCATCTAATGGGAATGTTATTAATGCCTTTGCGATAGAACTCCGACGATCTAGACTGCACAAACTGTGTGAAAGCATTTTGTACTGCCTCCTGGGAAGAATATTCTTGTCACGTAGATAATTGTCCAAATCACGAAAAAAATGGTAGTCCGTTGGAGCAAGGTCTGGTGAATACGGAGGATGACGAATGGTTTCTAACTGCAGTTCCTGAAGGGTCAAAATGGTTTCTCGTGCTGTGTGAGGTCTCGCGTTGTCGTGGAGCAATAATGGTGAAGATCGATTCATGAGTCGGGGCTGTTTTACTGCTAGTTTTGTCAACATGGTTCGGGGTTCGGCACAATAGACATCTGCCGTTATTGCTTGACCAGATCGGAGAAAACTATAGTGAATAACACCATGCTGAGACCACCAAACAGTTACCATTACCTTTTCATTGGTAAGTTTTGCTTTAGGACACTGTTGTGGCATTTGACCTGGGGTCAGCCATTGCATTTTTCTTTTCCGGTTATCATAAAGAATCCACTTTTCATCACATGTTACAATTCGATCCAATATTCCTTCATTTCTGTACCGGTTCAACAAGGCAACACAAGTTTCAACACGCGTTTCTTTCTGCAGATCAGTCAAATCATGAGGCACCCATTTTTCGTATTTTTTTATTTTATTGATTTGACGCAAGTGAGTCAATATTGTGGGTAAGGTAACGTTAAACCATGCCGCTAATTCCTGGGTAGTTTGACTAGGATCGGCTTCCACTATCTCTCTTAATTCATCGTTATTCACCTGTGTGGGCGGTCTTCCTCGTGGCTCGTTCTTTAAGTCGAAATTTCCATCACGAAAGCATTTAAACCAAAATCGCATGGTGCGTTCATTAGTAGACCCCTCTCCAAACGCAGCATTGATATTGCGGGCTGTTTCTGCCGCGTTAGTTCCGCGTCGGAACTCGTATTCAAAAATCACTCGAATTTTCGTAGTATCCATCTTTCTTGTCTAAATTGAATAACAAAAACAATTGAAATTCGATATTCAAATGTTTCAAATTTAAAAAAAAAATCACAGAAACCATTTGAAAAAAGTTTCATTCGAAAACCTCAAACCATGAAGATTCTATGAAAATTCAAAGAACCTATTGCAATAAAACGGCAATTTCATACTTTAACCCCTAATATATTATATGGTCGTAAGATTATCTCAGTATTTTTTTAAGTCACAAACTTAGTGTTTCCTTGGTTTGTTCGTTCTAGCCAATAACTCATGAAACAAGTCTAGAATAAAACCGGTTAGAAATGGAGAAAATATTTCAAAACAAACTTACTAATGTAGTTTTTAGTACTAAGAAACAGAAGAAAACTTTGGTTGGACCACACATATCATTTGGAATATAGTTTATCTAAACTCAAGTTAACATTTTCTTCCATCTCTGTGCAAACTCTGGGTAATTTTACTGTTATTTCGATTACTTTATTCCTATTTGATTGTGAATGCTATAAAACGTTAACAAGATATTGCGTAACTTATCAAATATTAGTTAAACACGAACGTTACTCTCAGATTCGGAATGATTCGCCAAACAAAAATTATTTCACAAACACGATATATAATTGTTATTGCGTACATAGATAGATGATAACACGTTTATTCAGTACAAATACAATACATAGAACATACATTATTAATATAAGCATTAATATGAAACACATAATGCGAGAAAAACAAATACTGTGAGAAAAACAAACAAAAACTGTGAAAACTGAGAACTAAAAAATTGGATGTAACTAGACTACAGTTTGTGCTGAAATAACCATGACTTATCATAAATACTGTAGACCGAGAGAAGTTAAACAGTGCTAGTTTATATGGTGAGCTTTATAAGGTGTTTATATGGTGAGCGATCGCAGCCCAGTAAACCATGACACCAAAGTGCATCACACGCAAATACATCATTACCTAACTTTAAAACTATATATCAATTATTCACTTTTCAGAGATAACTCTGAAACTCGAATATTACCTTTTTATGATACCAAGTGACGGGGCAATCAAGTCGTATGTGCCTCTAATTTCACCAGCTCTACTGGTACTAAAACCTATATGACTACTTACCTGTTTACCATAGACTTATTCCCATCTTATCATCCCTAAAACCGATCCCCTGGGGGATCGTTTTATTTTAAATTATTTTCTATTCCCATCGGATCCCCAATGCAGTGGATCAAGAATAAATATTAATATTTTATTCCCACCTGATACCCTGGTACTTCCAAGTTTATTTTTGGTAGGTACTATGATACAGTCGACAAGAAAATCTATCCATCTCATCAAGAAAATGTATATCATTGTATATTAAACTAGATTTTAAATATTGCTCATGACTGATTTATGTTACATGTGATTTGCAATACGCCAATATCAAAAAAAATTATTGTCTGTGATAATTGTAACATTTGATCATATATCGTCAATAAATTAATATTTGATTTCAAAACTTCTTTTGACTGTACTTATCTCGCAAATACAATGATTCAAGGGAATACGAGGGATATAAGGGATCCGTTGGGAGTTGTAACATATAGAGGGGATCAGTTGCAATTTTAAATTGGCGGTGGATCACTTTTGGGGACCAGATGGGAATAAATCTTACCATAAAATATTTCGCAATGGTTTTATGTCGTTATAGTTTTGGTTAGCTCTCTATGTGGCTCATACAATTTTCTAAATAATATTTATGAATAATCATAAATATTATAATAATAAAAAAAATAATCATGGAAAATTTGTAGCTCAGCTATTATGCAGCTGTAAAGTTGCTTTTGTGAGAAATGCCTGTGAGCGGCAGACTTGTGAGTAATTTTTTAAACCATTTCATCTTCTTAGGTACGGAACTCTAAAACGTTCTCAACTCACTTAAGAGAGTGATTGAACGATTGTATCATTTATTTATAGAAACCATTTGCAAATAAGTAATGAAGCAACAAAACTGAAAATTATTGAAATAGCCGAATAAAAAGAGTCAAGACCTAGTTGATAAAATTATAAAATCCAAACTAATATCATAAATACGAAAGTAACTCAGTCTGTTACGTTTCCGCGTCCAAACCGCTGAACCAATATTGATAAATCTTGGTATAGAGATAGATAGAACATAGGAGAATGTCATAGGCTATTTTTGTCACAAAAATAAATTTTAAAGGGGGTGAAATAAAGGATGAAAGTTTATATGGACAACGAATAAAATTATGAAAATTAGTATAGTATAGTAGGCTACTCGAAGATCTTATTCTACGCAAACCCGTCGCGGGAACCAGCTGTATATAATCACACATATATATAATGTGTTTTGTAGCGTACTATATGTCAACAATTATATTTGTTAAAATCTACAATATAAAAATGATGTATAAGTTTATCATGTCAATGCTCCGGTATGAAAGGTGAAGTAGTCTCATTTGACTCTACAGTTCCTGAGCTTGTGTAGCGTAAGGCCTGCATAACGGCACCATGTAACGCTATATTACTATTACCACATAGTTCCTTGCTATATATATTTCGAGTGCTTACAGCACTCGCAATCTCATAATACAACATTCCTATCAAAATCAATATCTCAAATTTACTTACCTCATCCTTTACTACATGAAAAATAGAACACAGGTAAATATTTCTATCAGATGCATTTCGGGGAGTGTGCGCAGAAACTTTTCAATTTAGTTCCAACCTCACCGTTCCTGCTTCGGAACACTCCATCCTTGTGTCGTTTATGTACCACCTAGTCGCACTAAGCGCTTTGCTTCCTCCTTTCTGATGCATAGGTCAAAGGAATGGAATATGGCATTCGTATTTCCCAAAAAGTATAATTTGGGGCTATTCAAGGCTAGAGTAAATAGTTATTTTTTAGGCAAACGCGAGACGCGTTGTCGATCACTCGTTGCTTAACATCAGGCGAGACTGTGGCCAAGCGTATAACAGACATACGCTTGGCCACATATATTAAAAAAAAACATAATTATAACTTTTTTTATAAAAAGGTTCCACAAATACAAATTTCGTGCGGCATAGGCGACAGACTTTATCGATTTTTTTATTAAGTTGTCAGTTTTTGTGTTGTACATGATCAACATCATCATCAGCCTATACGCATCCACTATTGGACCAAAGCATCCCCCTTGAGTATGCCAACTCTCCCGGTCCTGTGTCGCCCACATCCAGCCGCTACCGGCTGTAGTTTGTTTTATACAAAATGCCTTTTTCAACTCTTCTCGAGCCACACGCATTATGTACCGGAGGAATGATACCGAATCATCGGTATCATTTCTCCATTGTCATAATTTTTTTGGATGAATTTTCTTTATCGTCGATAATTGTTTGCATAAATACTTCTTTATCATCGATAATTTTTTGGATAAGTCTTTCTTTGTTGTAGACAATTTTATAGATAAATATTATTTTGTCGTCGATAATTTTCTGGATGATTCGTGTATCGTTAACATTCTATGATAGTCTTAATCACTCGTGACATATGAATAACTATCATTTACTCAGTACAAGTCTAATCCTAGGCTTTCGAGTTTTTACGTGGCATAATCTAGAACACTCCAAGCGGCTTTCTTTTTTCAATTGATTGGTACACTTAAATTTATTGCGAATATCTTGAAAATAGGTTTACAAGCTATAATGTATGACTTGATAATTACAAAATAGCCTTGCAGATAGCTTTGCAAAATACCTTGAAATAAAAATTATAATTATTGGAAAGACAACACTCAATAGACGTTGAACTGCCATAGTTGATCATACATAAGTTTGCTATCGCTCGTGTCAAGGCTTTAATGGACAAGCTAAATTCATAATTATTATTTTGAGGTGACAGAAATCCTAATCTTCGTTTCTCGTTAGCGTTATATACTGGGTTATTTGTAAAATAAAATAGGCAAAGAATCAAAAATGATGAAAACAATCCTTTTAAATGATTTAATAGAAAATAGGAAAGGCAATTAAAAGATTTTTTTTTTTTACATTTATTGTTTTATAAACACACATTCATGGAACACACGTTGTTGTTTATGATGTTAGTAATAAAGTCCTAGGAGGTTGTTAATATTTTACAAATAATCCTGTATAATATTACAGCTCAAACACCATGAGCTATATAATGGGACGTTGGGATTAGAATTGGCATACGACATATCGACATTAGAAATTTGAAATGTCCCTTGATAAAAAGTCTACGTTGATATGTTGGAGTTCCCACCTACGGTGTGTTTGGACGCTCCCTGGAGTGACCTTCGCTGAAGTGCAACCTCGCAGGTTTTCCAATTTACATCGAAATCCAATTCAATAATAATCCCCGTAACATTCTTATTACATTTTAGAACTGTCCAAATAAATAAAATTTAGTTTCGGCCGCCATAACGAAAGACGGTTAACGTTTTTGTCTAAAATAAACAATATAGACGCCTTCACACGACTACAGAATAGTTATTTACCCAGTTGGATTTTGGAGTTGGATTGAAATTTTTAAGTAACATTAATTAGTGTTGCAAGGGACATGCCAACTAATTTTATGACTACCTTTTTATAAGTCACTTTTTAATTAATAGCATAAAATTTTATAAGGTAGAATAAATCGTCCAGAAAAGTACTGCCACCTTACTACTTGCCACTATTTCCGCCGCCAAGCCTCAATGTGAGCATTACTGCGTTCCGGTTTGGAAGGGTAAGGGAGCAGGTGAAATTACAGGTACATGGGGCTTTTATTTTACAATCGCTAAATAAATCACGGTTTGCTCCATGACTTTGACACCCGCCAAGGGCCCGAAACGTTGTTTAAAAAAAACAAATAAACGCGATTTAAATCCGGAAAAATAGTTTCATTTCAATTGCGAAAACTCGATAAGTACTGACTTGTCCTTGTTACCCATGTGTTACCTCATCCATATCCTGGTGTTCTCATTTCATCGCCTCCATCTCTGTCTATTATTTATTCCTTTCTTTTTAGTTTTGCATTTTTTTCTATTTTCTTATCCTTTACTTTCTTTTAAATGTTTGCATTCTTTCGCTTCTATTATTTCCCATTATTTTTTATTCTTTGCTACTTTTATGTTCTTTCCACACTTTTTGTTATTGTCCATCCTTTCCTTTGTTATTGTATGTTTCGTCTAAGATCTAAAGATCAAAACTTTTGTTTATAATTTGAGTATCATGTCTTTCTCCAAACTAATTAATTGCTATACTACTAGTCTTAATTGTTGCATAGTTATTGTTGTCCTTGTGCACTGTAGAGATATTCAATTCTCTTTTTTGATTCATCGCTAATGTGATTGCCTTAATTCTTCTTAAATATCTAATTAAAGGTGTACTTGTTTTCAAATCGTAAATTATTGATCCGTGGAACCAAAGATAGAGCTAAAAAGTGTTCAAAGACTCAATTTAATTAAACACATCGTTTTTAATCCAACAAAAGTAGGCGCACTATCAATTCTATGCCAAGAAAAAACTAAGAAATATTGTTTCGATAGCAACAGTGCAATCTGTTATAGTTTATTGAAATTACAAGCATATGGGACTTTTCAACTTATGTCTCAGGGTGATGGGCGCAAAGGCAGTGCATCTCAGATCTTTGCGATTTAAAGCTCTGAGTGGCGCTGCAACTGTTATAGACAGGCGAGTCGTTTACCATCAGGCGCATGCTTTGTTCGTCCCGTCATTTAGTATCTTAAAAAAAAGAATAAAAAGTAGAATGTACTCGTATAGATAAAATATAAAACAAATAACACTCACAAATGATATACATACTAAAACAATACTAATAAAAAATTTACTACGAACAGACATCACTTGGAATAACGCTTTCTATCACTACAAACAAGTAAACTTTTGAGTCTCAAAACCCAGAAAAAAAATTACTTGGCTGTTTCTATTGATAATTGAATTTGATTGAGTTGCAAATAAAATTTCTAACTAGATATTGCGCAATTGTTTAGGACTGCGCCGAGGCAGCGATACGTAATTGCGAAATAATTGCGTTCGTTTGATCCCTTGCTGTATCGTTATTACAAAAGCTTTAGTTATGGAATTGTTGTGTAAGATATTTGAGGATTCACTCTAGAAATCATATTTTTTGGAAACACGATTAGTTACTTGTAGTTTCCTCGATAGAAAAAAATAATCCAAAATTATCTCTAAAAAATAAACCCTTAGTACGGCGTAAATACTTCACGGAAGGTCATCAGTTTTTGAATAATAACTGCATTTTTTCTATAACGTATTTTCCGTACATTTTCAAAATGTGTAATTGTTTTTATAACACGAAGGAAATACCTAAATTCGCACGCGGTCCCCTATACTAGTCAGAGCCGCCACGTTTCCCCCTGTCTGCTTTAGCCCTGCTTCGGCCGTCACACGTGGAGGTTGTGTCGCTTGGGCACACACGGTTTTAAAAACGTATGCCACATGCACACATACAAAGAGCGCAAAGAATACCTTAAATCAATTAGCGCCAGAATCTCGGTGTCCTCTTTAAGACGATGCAGTCCGAACACAAATTGGATGACTACTTAAAGTACCAGTTGAGCTCCTTGTGAAAGAATTCGTTTAGGAAAGTACTTATTGCCACCTAACCCATTTCTGCCACCAAGCAGTAATGTAGGCATTACTGCATTTCAGTTTGTAAGGATACTGGTGAAATTACAGGCACTGGTGAAATTACAGGGATGGGCTGGGACGGAAGGTAGAAAATATCTATAATATTAACCTTAGAACTAAGTCCACACTCATGGTACCACGATTTCGTTTAACTAAGGTAAATGATTCTTTTGTGGGGAACTGTATACGTTTTTACAATAAGATTTCAGAGAATATATTAAGATTATCATTTCGTAAATTACGTAGCATTTAAGTTCATTTGAAAAGAGCAATCCCTAGAGCTTATTTCGTGAACGAACAGTAGCTTAAAAAGAAGCTAAGAATGACGTATTCAAGTGTAAAAAATTTTACCTATGGAATAAATGATTATTTAACTTTGACAGGCGCAGTGGCAATGCCCCTCAGAACTTTGTGACTTAAAAGCACTGAATGGCACTGTAACTGTTATGGACAGACGTGTCGCTTACCACCAGGCAGACAACTTGTTCGTCTCATCACTTGGTATAATAAAGAAGACTTAAATATTTAGAATCTACAAGCAAATTACATATCCGTAATTTATGGATTCTCATGAACTTACTGATCGTCTGAGCAACCATCGGTGAGGGGTAATATCTACTGTTCAACAAAGTAAATCAACACTAAATACTAATCAAATACAGTAGTAGTAGAGCTCGTTGTGAGAGAGTTCTTCCAGGAATGTTCTGCCATTACACATGTTACACCCTTAATATTACTATTTGTTTTATTTTACTCCGTGTAATAAACAATAGTTTCTTCAAAATGTGCCTAACTAATAAGAATAATAATAATATATTTTATTTCAAAATTTTCATCTGTATGTGTTAGTAGCCGTGAGCTTATGAGCTAAGTTAGTAGCCGTGAGCTTATTAGCTAGGTTAGTAACTTTACATATCACAATTTACCAGTATACAAAATGAAGGAGAATTGACAAATTTTAAAATTTCCCTCACTTGCGAAACTTAGCCTGCTATGTGACCTCGTCCAGTGGCTGAATATCGGGCTCTCATTACGTATTTAACTTTTAGTCTTATTACGATCTTGTTACCCTACAACTCCTTTTGCTCCACGCATGTTTATTCTATAGCTTTTGGCACCTCATATTGTTAAAAACATTCTCAGTTAAGTAGCTAAAGATGTCTAGGGCGAGTTTTCACTATATTTCCTCAATTTCTTGACGTTAATCCTTTCTCTTCGTCTGACATGATCAAAGCCAGCCAAGCGTTCCTTTTATTGCTTAAGTCGACGCACTGTCTAAGAAAAAATGCAAAGCTTGTGTATTATTATGCAAGTCAGTAGACTTCTTGATAGTATCAAATTGGCACGCGCCACTATTCGCATTGAATGTAAGTTTTTACTTACAGTGCAAGGGTCACGGTGTGCAACCATCGCGATGTTTTTCCTCGGCGCGTGCGCTGCGCTCGACCGCGTTTATGATAATGTTGCGATTGAGACTTTTTTATTGTTTATAACATTAGCCCGAACGGTTTATTGTGCTGTTCATTTTGCTTAAAACTACATTTCTCATCGTCTGTTTTATAGTAGCTCTTTATGTTCATGATATGGGCTTCAAGTAAGTAAGCATTAACGTTTTACCTACATTATTAACCACTATCGGTGAGAGCAAACTTGCTCGCTCGCAGGTTCGCCAAATGTATTGCTGCAATAAAGATTACGCTCTGTAGAGCTTACTGCACATCACTGTACGCTGGTGCTCTGTGGACGAGCTACGCTCAGCTCTCCCTGAATACTCTGCGCGTGTAGTATAAGAATGCCTTCAGGGCGTTGTTGGGATTGTCACGTTTCTGTAGTGTCTCAACCATGTTCTCTGATGCTTACGTGGACAGTTTCTTAGCTATACTACGTAAAAAGTCGTTACTGAACAGAATACCTGTAAGCCCCAATAGCCGCCGGAAGACCATTGCACAGAGAAGTGAGTGCCCACCATTGCAGTACTTAACAAATGTTACGAAGTTCCTGATAGATACATTGTTTTATGTCTGTACTAACATTTTAGGAGCTATGATGATAGCTCCTAATCAGATGTACGGTCTGTATTCTCCTTAACGAATTTACTGATTTCAAAGGTTTTATTATTTATTTCAATGTTAATGTAATCGGCATCCTTTCAGCTATTTAAAGATAATCTCTTTGCTCAGTTAGTGTAGCGATCTCTGTTTTATGCCATTACATTTCAAAATCAGTGCACTGTGTAAATCCGATAATATTCCTATTCTTCGTCCTGGCCTTATGTCGCATATCTTTCGGCGTTGGCCCTCCTACTCCGCCCGCGCCACTCCGGGCGCCTTTGTGTAAGCTCAGGGTCTACACCCATCGTCTTCAAGTCTCATTGAACAGTTCCAATCCATGTGGTTTGGTCGTCTTTTAGCGGTTTCACTTTTCAGTGCCAAGATTTTTTGGTCATATGGCTATCGTCCCTATCTATTACGTGGTCACAACGGTTATAATTGGTTTTCCGTAAGTTTTTCCTGTATAGGTCCCACTTTAAATGTCCCTCGTATACACTTATTTCTGATTTTATTTATCAGGGTAACGTCTCCCGCTCACCTCAGCATTCGCATTTCGGTTACACGTATAAGCTGTTCATCTGATTTGCAAAGAGTTGGTCTGACAACTCGCTTGTACACATTACTCTTAACCTGAATGGCGAGTGTCGCAGAGTACTTAGTGTGTAAATCTGATAATATTGCAATGATATGATAAACTTCATATGTTACAAGCAGGACAGTCTCCAGACTACCCAACACTTCAACTACTTACAGTTGAAGTATCGTGTTTGGGCAGAGCAGTAGCTTAAAAATGACGTTTTCAGGTGTAAAACTTTAACTTATGGGATGGATGAATGATGGGCTTTGATTTTAACTTCGACTTTGACTTTGACCTTGAGTTTGACTTTGACTTTTACTTTGAGCGCATTAAATTGGTTTCGACGAGTTATTAGATTACAGGTGGTGTATTTATAGACTTTTTGAAGTTCACTGTTAAGTATTGGGGTTTTTTAATTCTAATTTAATTAAGTTGTTCAGTATTGAAGAATAAAAATGGAAGCAAATTACTTTGCTACTCCGCGAACCCAGTGAAGGTTAAATCGTGCAAAATAGCTGCGCTTGTGTTGAATATTTTTTCATGCAGTTAATTATCCCACCTTCCCTCCGCATAAAATTAATAAAATAAATAACACATAACACAAGCGCAAGTATAGTCACAAACCATCATCAAAAATATACCCGACACGTGTTTCGCCTCTCCACGAAGCATCCTCAGGGCTGTTGACTGCTCGACGCTCGGCCGAGCGTTTGTGTTATTCATTTTATTAATTTTATGTGAAGGGAGGGTGGGATAATTAACTGCATGAAAAAATATTCAACACATGCGCAGCTATTTTGCACGATTTAACCTTCACTGGGTTCGCGGAGTAGCAAATTAATTTACTTCCATTTTTATTAACATGGACTTCCGCAAAGTAACGCCTGAATCTATTAATTACAGTATTGAAGAATTAGTATAAGACGGCATTGTTTTTCGTAAATCTAATATCTACATCAATACAATTACATAATTAATTTGTAACGTAAATAATATGCGAAATGCTAATTATTCAGCGGCCATATTAAGAGTTCTGGAAAGTTATTAGACCAAAACAAATGAGTAGTGACGACCCTGAAAAGTGCCACATAAATTTCACCTAGACACGTTTAAAGTCATCTTCCAAGTACCAAATTTGGAACAAAAAGATCGTACGCCGCTTTCGACTCGACCTACAACGCTAAAAACCTTTCAAAATCTAACCAACAAAGGTACCAATTTATAATGTATAAGGTTAAGAGCTCTCCGCGCTGTGGCGATGTGTTTTCTTCCAGTTGGAAGGGCCATAAAGCATGCATTCAATTATCAGTAGACCCTTCACACCTCCGTAATTGGTGGATGCCTAGAACAACTACCAACGGGATTATGGTGACCATCACTTCGTTATTTTGAAGGAAATTCCTACCATATTTACTAACTTTTTGTTACAGTAAAGGTCCTTGAAACAGTTCGTCCAGGGAAATACTACCGCCTTACATATTACTGCCGCGAATCAGTAATGTGAACATTACTGCGTTTCGGTTTTGAAGGGTGAGGGTGAAATTACAGGCACATGGAATTTTTCAAATTATGCCTCAGTGAGCGACGCAGTGGCGGCGCTCCTAAGATCTTTGCGAATTAAAGCTCTGAGTGGCACTGCAATTGCTATGGGCAGGCGCGCCGCTTATAGCCAGACGTACGACTTTTCGTCCTGTCAATTGGTATCCTATAAACAACAAAATTAATACCCATACTTCACTTACGTAAAAAATATATAATTAAAATAGTCAAGTTTTATTGCACTCTAAAAAAAATTTGTTAACTTGACCAAGACCTTAAATGTTCGTACTCTTAAATGTAATCAAATATAAAAATGTAATGTAAAATAGACTCTTTTGCAAAAAAAAACGGGCAACCAAGCAAATAAAGTTTTTTTGACTTGACTGTCACCTGCAGTAAATTTTATTATTTAACTCTAGTTAGTTCGTATCCTCAGAATCTTAGAAATGAATATGCAGATAATGGTTTGAGCAAATTATTTCTATTAATTCGATTAACTAAATGAGAAAATGTCATTCTAGGGTCAGTAGAATACTGCGCGTTAAGTAAAATAAAAATTAAAAGATTTTTGTTTTTTTTAATAATGTTAAGGAAAAATGGTAACAATTTAATGATGAGCGTGGCCTCCTCATGCCAAAATCGCAGATTCTTTTCTTCTAGGCGTGCTTTCGAGGATATTGCTATTGGATGATATGACCTCTTGTGGAATGTTCTCATTCCACGGCGATGAGACTTTTTAGCTCACTGATGTTTTGTGGTGCTGTCTGCGCTATCTTTACCCGTTGCTTCAGAACATCCCAGACATGCTCTATTGGATTGTTGTCGGGACTTCGAGCTGGCCAATGCAAATGCCGGATTCCAACCTCTTGAATATACGCTTCCACATCGCCCGAACGGTGGGTGCGAGCGTTGTCATCCATAAAAAAGGGAATCTTCTCCAAGAACAATCAATGCTGGTTGTACGTGAGGAATTAGGATCTCCGTCATGTATCGATGTGCATTCAATGTGCCATTATCGATGAAGACTAACTCCGTACGGTCCACTCGTCCTTTCGGATTGTACGATGGCGGTCTTCACCACGCAGAGAAATCCTAGCTTCATTAGAGAACAATACTCTTCTCCAGTCCTTTTGAGTCCTGGTTGAGTCATGGTTTCTAGCGAGGTTAAGTCTAGCAACTTTATGCTCACGGAGTAATTTAGGGCCACGAGCTGGGCGGTGACCGCGTATATTGGCAGCAAGAAGCCTCCTCCTGACGGTCCATAGGCTAATTAGTACTCCTCTCACTTCCTTAAGGTTCTTCTTGAGGTCCACGTATGAAATTTTGCGATTGCTCAATGCCCGGCTTACTAGGAAGCGGTGATTCCGTGGTGCAGTGCATGGTTTTCTTCCAGAACCTGTCCTTTTATTGACGGAACCGGTCTCTTGATATCGTTGCCAAATCCTCTGAACTGTCGAACGACTCAAATTCAGCCTCTGGGACACATAACATTGAGAACAATTTTCTTCAAGCAGCGCTATAATTTTGCTGACTATTATTGTTTTGTCAACCGTTTTAGAGACCCTTAGTAATGGTGCAATAGGAAATGAAACTGTTTTTCCGGATTTAAATCGCGTATATTTGTTTCGGGACCTGTAAACGGCCCGAAACGTCGGTTTGTTTGGAAAAACAAATATACGCGATTTAAATCCGGAAAAATAGTTTCATTTCCTATATGTAACAATCGCGAAAACCTAAGAACTCGAATGGTACAATAACTTAAAATGACGAATAAAACAAGATAACTTATCAAAATTTATTTAAAAGTGATTAACTAGTTCATATGAACTTTCAACAATTCCCGCCGTTTTATGCAGTGAAGAGTAATTTTCTTCTAGACAGGTTTTATCGCTTAAAATTTGAATTTGGAACGAATATTTTTACAAATGAGGACACTTAACTATCAAGCCAGTAACTTTTCGAATAAAACCTTTTTCGTATTGTAATTATTTCAGGCAGGGAATAAATAAAAGGTGCCCGTTTTTTTGCAAATGAGTTTATATTTCAACGTCATGGCAACCCTGTAAACAAAAGCACTAGAATCTAATGACCATTGGGCAACAATTGGAGCGAGTTTCCGACTTATTCGAAAATTGCACAAAATGCAATTGTATAATATTTACTGGCCGTTGCCGTTGTGCTTTGAACGAATTATTATGTTTTTCCATCATTACGCTCTGAATGAAAGTGATTAATTGCTTATTTTATGAAAATATTAAGTATGGCAGGGAAGTTATAAATCAAATTTTATATGGCTGGGAAGTTTTTAACAGATCAAACCTGCTTCTGAAATCTGTATAGGCATCAGTGGTTTCTGATTTTACGCGGAAAAGTACATATGCTGGATAATTTTCAGGTTAGTTTCTCAATCTTATTTCGGTGGCAATTTTTGTTACTTATTTTTACTTAAGTATTTTAGATTTAAAGTATCCTGAAACATTATTTAAAATTTCACGATAATATTCTCGAATACTTAAATAGTAAAAATTGCCACCGAAATCAGGTTGAGAAAATTAATATGGTGAATACAGTTTCAAAATGTGGAAGATTTTTTCAAGTTTTTTTTAAATTCTCGCCAAGTTGTTTTTTTGCGCTTGCGTTAATCTATATTTATTTTGTTACGTTTGTATGGTCACGGCCGCCACCTTTTCACGCATCCTACCATCATGAACCCATTTTTTATTACCCATATTTTCTTCAAATTTGAATGGGTACCCTCTATCCAACAAAAAAGAATCAACAAAATCGGTCCACAAATGGCGGAGTTATCGCGTAACATACATACAAAAAAAAACATGCAGTCGAATTGAGAGCCTCCTTCTTTTTTGAAGTCGGTTAAAAAAGGAACTATGACATCATTTATTTCACCTTCCGTTTGCCTACTCTCCGTTTTTATCAATGGCATAAATACTAGCAAGGTATTGACTCACTCGCTCACTTTTTTGAAGTATAAAAAAAATTTAATAATTAAATATTTATTATTCATGAAAATGGCACCCAAATATAAAACAATTTGTACATTAATATCCCTCAAAAAGAAATAATTGCAGATATTTTTTATCTAGGTTACACCAGCCTTAGTCTATAGATGGTTTACAAAAACCGAATCAAAACTTACAAAATTATATTTGAAACTATTAACTTTGGTTTCCCATCGTGAAATCCTCCATGTTTCTTTTTAAAATAACTTTGTTTATTGTCACTTTGACAGTTATTTGAAAGTACGAGGTCTCAATTCGGTTCTCAAGATAAATGATGCTATAAAAATTCACCCTTTTATGACTTGTATAAGAATAGAAGTAAGTCGTACTACCTAACTATAGGAATCCGTATTCTGAAATAACCGTTTTGCTCTCAAAACGACTGTGTGTACCAATCGACGGTGCAAAGGTAAAACGTCTAACGTGCATTTGGAAAATATTAAATAAGAGCGATTTAAAATATTTTTTTAAGAACTTTATTCATTGTATGGAAAATTAGAAAGTTTCAGCTTTTCCAATTAAATTTTCCAAATAAAATTAGTCATAATTTTTTCCCTAAAAAAATTACTATAATCGCAATTTTTTATGTTTTTAATAAATATTTCGGAGCACATACACAACTTCAAACGTAATTTATTAGATTAACGATTTACTAGGCTACATACGAATCATTTAACTACTCCAACTGAGTATGGTCGGATAGAGGGTCTTTTTGTGTAAATAAATTCGTTTAACCAAGGTAAACAACTCTTTTATGGGAAACTGTATACGTTTTTACAATAACATTCGGGAGCATATATTAAGTTTATCATTTCCTAAGTTTAAAAACTACATTAAAAATATTTTGATCGAAAAATCATATTACAAAATTGAAGACTACGTGTTAGATAAAGATGTATGGAAAGACAACATGGCTCCAGATTCCACACAAATTTGATTCCAAATGTATTCCAAAGCATTTAAGTTTATTTGAAAAGAACAATCCCTAGAGTTTCTTGCTCGTTCTTCTCAGGGAGGTCAGATGTGACGTTTTCAAGTGTAAATTTATTTTACCTATGGAATAAATAATCTTTGACTTTGACTTTGACTTTGACTTTGAATTGCTTGGACAGTCAGGACGTACCGCCTCGCTCTTTCTGAACTTGCCGCGTGATGTTTAGAATCCGTTTTAACCTCATCCATATTTTATATTTTCGGACTATAAAACAACTAAATGCAATCAATTGACATTACTATTTCACCGCCGGCTGACCGAATTAGGAACAAAGAGTGAAAAAATTATCAAGTAATTCCCGATTAAATCTGCGTTGAGGGTGTTTCTTTCGACGTCTTCCTTTCTTAAAATATTAGCTAACATCACATAAGTTGCTCTGATCCCAAAGTAAGTAACTAAAGCACTTGTGTTATGGAAATCGGAAACAACGACGATGGCACAAACACCCAAACCCGAGACAATATAAAAATTTAGATTTACTACGTTGACCAGCCGGGGTTCGAAACCCGGGACATCAGACAGTGATTTCTTGAAAACCGGTGTGCAAGCCACTCGACCACGAAGATTGTCATTTTAAATTAATACCCACTAACCGCGTCGCTGAAAAACTGATTCCGATTGAACACAAATCGAAAGTTGCAAAGTATACTTTAGTTATTGTCTGTGGTATTAATTTTGTTGGTTAATATATAAATACGAAGAAAAAAATCATGTAAATAAAAAGTGAGTACGTAATTTGAGCTAAAAAATAAGTATAAACTCATTGATATTTAATAAATCGAATAGTTTTACGGTGATCGTAGTTTTCGTGACTACCACTACCAATTTGATAGTCTAATCGCCAATCGATTTACGTAACTGCGGAACTGAATTTATGGTTATTTTTTTTGTCATAAAACGTAACTTCCTCCGAGATTCTACTGTCTCTACTAAGTTCCAGAATAAGTCCGCGGTCGGACCGGACGCGGCAGGTGCTACTGAGGGTTCACTTGGGTTCACGCCCCGCTCCCCGCTGCCCGCGGTCCACAGTCGCCTGCGCAGCATCCGTGCAAACCCGTTCCTCTAATAATATAACGTAGAAATGAAAGATTAATGAGAGCAACCCGTGCACGCCTCTTTCACTTGAGTCGCTAGTGTAGCGCCTTGGAACAAAATGTCGATAATAATTATATTTTGAGTTCTCAGTGTCTGTTGCCATCACGTCAGCCATAGATCCAATGCTATCGAGCTCTTTGGTTTTGGCGATTGTTGCTCATAGAAAATGAAACTATTTTTTCGAATCTAAATTTTTTTCAAAGAAACCAACGTTCCGGGCCCTTTCAGGTCTCATGGTCACGGGTGACCATTGTTGGTTTGTTTGAAAAACAAATATACGCGATTTTTATCTGAAAAGGTAGTTTGATTTCCTAAGTGGACTTAAAGACCTCGCCTAAAAAGGAGGAATTATCAGAATCACTTCACTTGACAAATGAGTTGACAATCGCAAATAATAAAACCCCATCTAAATTTGTTAACAATCACACAGCAAAGAAATATATGTATGGAATTGCAAAACAAGTGATATCCATACAATATATAAGTTATATAAATAGTACAGTATAGGAAATGAAACTATTTTTCCGGATTTAAATCGCGTATATTTGTTTTTTCAAACAAACCGACGTTTCGGGCCCTTTACAGGTCCCATGGTCACGGTTGACTGAGGTGGTACAGTCTTCAACCAGTTATGTCTAATATTAATGCATTTGCATTTGCATTAATATTAGACATAACTATTAATGCAAATGCATTAATATATACATTAATATAACTATTAATATATATGCATTAATATAACTATTAATGCAAATGCATTAATATTAGACATAACTGGTTGAAGACTGTACCACCTCAGTCAACCGTGACTATGGGACCTGTAAAGGGCCCGAAACGTCGGTTTGTTTGGAAAAACAAATATACGCGATTTAAATCCGGCAAAATAGTTTCATTTCCTATGTGTAACAATCGCGAAAACCTAAGAACTCGATAAATAGTATAGTAGTTCGAAAGACCAGTAGAACATCCAATATGCGTGATGGCTAATGAGTTGGTGTCTTTCCATTGTCACTATTAAGGAAGCTATTTACTGTGAATATCATCAATCTATAACATATATGGTTGTTACTGTTAATAGCTATAAGTACAATTAGCCACACTTATACATTTTTTTTTATTTCATTTTTTTATTATTTATCGAGTTCTCAGGTTTCAGCGATGTTACATATAGGAAATGAAACTATTTTTTCGGCTCTCAATTGCGCATGTTTTTTCAAATAAACCGACGTTTCGAGCCCTTTACGACGACTCATGGTTGACTGAGATGGTAAATCCTCATCTATACATCTTATCTAAATCAAATAATCCTAACATAATATTAGACTTAACTGGTTATGATGACTTAAAAAACGAAACGATAATTTGTTGAAATAACAAGTATTAGCGATTTGAAACAACAATATCCTCAAAATTGTATTTTACAGTTACATTTGCAATTTTAAAAAGAGACTGAGTAATGGGCTTTGACGAGTTATCGACGGGCTAGATAACGCAACACATCACTACTCGAACAAGTCTCGATCCCGGCGCAATGAAGACCGCCCAGATAAAATATTAACCGCGTGCCGGGTCCGGTAGCAATCTGTGCCTATAATATATCCAGTGATGACAGTTGCATTGTAGTACTGGAATGCGCTTCTTACGCATGTATGCCATTGGTTTTAATCTATAAAAGTTCCCTAAGAATGGGAGAGCAAAATGTATAAAGCGCCAACATATGTACCTTATGTAGATCAACATAATTTATAAACTATTCACCCTTTAGCAGCAGTGGGGCGCCTTGTGAAAGAGTTTCTCCAGGTAAGTACTGCCACCTTACTTATTTCAGCGCCAAGCAGTAATGTGAGCATTACTGCGTTCCGGTTTTGAAAGGTAAAGGTGCTGGTGAAATTGCAGACACATGGGACTTGTCAACATATACCACAGGTTGACAGGCGCAGTGGCAGAGCCCCTCAGATCTTTGCAATTTAATACTCCGAGTGGCACTGCAATTGTCATGGACAGGCGTGTCGCTTACCGCAAGGCGCACCACTTGTTGCCCCGTCGCTTGATTTCATAAAAATAAAGCCCGTAATGCACTGTAAAATAACAATTATGTATCAGACAATCACACTGATTACCTGATCCATGATTCGGGAGTGAGCTGTACTATGAGTACAAGAATAATTATAAAATAATTTACGGAATACTGACTCCGAATACCCATGGTATTTATATTTCTTCTAGGGCGACTGTATGGACAATAGTTTAACAAAAGCGAACGCGATTTTGGTTCTTGCACGATTTTTCCACCTATGATATTTGACGCCGTGGTAGGCTAATGGTTTGACCTACCACCTGTGAGTTTCTCGGAATTTATGTGCCAAATTTAGTTTCCAGTTTACCATGACCTTTTAGGTGAAGGAAACATCGTAATGAAACCTATACATCGAAGAAGTTTCCCAACACTCGGAGAATATGTGAAGTCGCCAACCCTCATTGAGCCACCGTGGCGGACCCGCCAATGGGACGTATAAATGGGTTAATGATGATGGCATTTGAAACAAATATGTTTTTTTTTATAATACCAAATGACGGGACGAACAAGTCGTGCCAGGCCAGGCATGGTAAGCTATACGCGTGTCCATAATAGCTGCAGTGTCATTCTGAGCTTTAAATCGCAAAGATCTGAGGGCACTGCTACTGCGCCCGTCTCCCTGGGACACAAGTTGGCAAGTCCCACGTGCCTGTAATTTCACCAGCACCCTTCAAAACCGGAACACAGTAATGCTGACATTACTGTTTGGCGACAGAAATAGGTAAGATGGCAGTACTTCCCAGGATAAACGTCTTTTTACAAGGAGCTCTACTGCTACTAATATTGTAAATAATAAAGGTATACAAATGCTCATTTCGAAAGAGTATCCTCTATTGTCATAAATATTTTCTATATCCAAGTCTATTACTCATTACATCACAGGCCATACCGCGAACGAAACTAAGTTAGCTTAGCTCTATATGTATATATCTAACCGTGCTAACTAAACTAATCCGACGATCCCGCTAAGCTATGTAAAAATATGTTACCCTTCTGCCGCCCTGTATCCACACGTATCCTTAGAGCCGAAACACAAAACTGCGAATGGGCGCGATGCGAATTCACAACTCAGAAAACTGCGACGAGAATTGCTACGATGCTATTTCATACGGCAAGGCATCTCACTGCACGGTTTGGGTAACAATTCCTACGACGATCATCATCCGTACTAAACGTATTTTTTAAATTAGGTAGCAACAGATCGTAAAAAGAGTATTGGTATTGGTATTGGTGTAACGGGCTGGTGTCCGCAACTCGACGTCAAGGCGCCTATTTTGCGTGTGGTGGGTGCAGGGTCCTACTCGTGCCACCCAAGCTCCTCCAGGAATCTCAGCAGCGTCCTCGGTTTGGTGAAGACTTCGGGGAGCGACCTTGGCACTCCAAGGTACTTTGCCCTGTAGTTGGCCACGCCGGAGCACTGTAGTAGGATGTGCGCAGCCGTTTCCTCCCCCTCCATGCACGCTCTGCATAGAGGGCTGTCTGTGATACCTAAATTGAAAAGGTGTTTAATGTATGGACCATGACCCGTTGGGCGGCAGTTAGAGGGCGAAGCTCTTGCCTTTTGAGTTTAATAAATATGCGAGATAGACTGGCATTGAGCGTTGGGAGTGCTTCCCTCGCCTGTCTACAGACCGTAAGGGTCGTCCATGCATTATTATGTGACGATTTTGTACCTTTGTGTGTAGTTGTTCTGAACCATTGGTAGGGGAGGGATACTATGGGTTCTGGTCCTACAGCGTCCATCTCCGACCCTTTTCTGGCTAGTTCATCTGCCGCATCATTGCCACGTGAGCCGCTGTGTCCTTTAATCCACTGTAGGGTTACGTGGTTTTGTATACATACCTCCATGAGTGCTTGATGGCATTCATAAATGAGCCTTGAGTCTATGTCATAGCTATTCAGTGCTTGTAGCACTGACATACTATCGGAGAGTAAAAAGAATATTGCACTGCTGTTATTGGTAAGAAAGTATAGGAAAAAAGCACAAAGAAGATTAACGTCGCAGGAATATTCACACATTCGGGTTCGTGATGCGGCGCAATTCGCAAATTCTTGGGATGCCTCGCGCGAGCTCGTAGATTTCTGCGAAGCGACGTCGCATCGCAGTGTTGTGTTTCGACCCATAGTGTAGCACGTCACTACTTACTAGATATTTTCTTAGCTTACGAATGCGAACGAAGCTAACTTAGCTTAGCTCACATAGCCGGGACATTTATACATACTTCAGTTAACACCGCGAACTAAGCCAACCGAGCTACGTAACTGAACTAACCCAACGATCCCGCTAAACTATGTAAAATATGTTGCCCTTCTACCGCCCTTCATCCCCGAACGTATCCATAGTGTAGCACGTCACAACTTACTACGTATTTTCTTAGCTTAACTTTGCATGCAACTACGTGAGCTAAGTTAGCTTCGTTCGCGTTCTGACTTGCGCTTTACGAATAGCGTTTAATCATTTTGACAATTTCAAGTGCAATTTGTTTACCTATAAAATTTAAAGTTTGAATTTCAGGTCGTTCTACTACTAACGTTCTACCAGTATTTTTACTTCTGTCTCAATGCCGATTTCTTAAAGATTTTTAAGAATGTTGCACTTTAACAACAAAAAACGGATTATAATTAAAAGATAATGTTGAATAATAAAACTTATGAATTTTATTACCCCTTTCAAGATTTAAAAAGAGATTATTAATAATGAAAGTAACCTTACTGCATATTACATGTAGACGTGTTTTATAGTATAACATACCGGAAATATCTCGTATATAAAACAAAAAAACGGTGAAAGAGTACCGATGCATCAGAACACGGTCAATTGAACCCAAGAATCTAATCTATCAGCCATTTCAGCGAAGCCTGACGTGCAGAGAGAATATAAAAAGCATTGGTCAACGTACCGGTTGCTCCAGATATGACCTACCCTCCACACAGTTAGATCTGCGTACAGGGAAGCAATCAGGTTTATTCTAATTATTAGCAGTGTGACATTCTAACTGCTGGCAGGCATAGTATTCTGTTTATTGGCATGAGTAATATGCTAGTTAATAATAATAATAAACTCATTTATTTGTCTAGAGTACAGTGGTAATTAGCAAGACGAAACGGTTTATCACTCAGTGGTCGCGGAGAACCCACGGTCTCTGTTATGCTGCCATAACTTTGTTAAAGTATTGTAATTAAGATATTTCATTTTAGGACATCGAGACTTAGCATAATTAACCCTATGAGTATCAATCCATTCCAAACGCAAGGTTATTGGTTGATACTTCTTCTCTTAGAGGCATCCAGCATACCTTTAGACTCTTGAAAGCACTTGTATTGACTGTAGATGTTAATTTTTGTGTTAGAAAAAGAAAAAATGTAGTATGGCCAAGGTTTATGGGGAAAAACTGCAGAATTTGTGGTTTCAATTTAAGTTAAGATACGAACAGAGCCAAAAGATCATTATGTTTGACAATTTAGCGTGAAACACACAGAGAAAGGACGCGAGTAAGCCGCGGGTCGGGCGCGAGTCGTGCGCGTGTCGGGTCGGGAGCACAGGGATTGAATTTCGATTTTCGCGCCCGCTTGTGGTGTATTGTCGTCTATATAAATACACAAAATTACACCCGCCGTACACCCGACCCGATACGCGCCCGACCTGCATCCGCTATCATTGTTTAAGATTTAAATTGAACTCTCTACCGCTTAGCGTAGAGTGGTACAAAGCGTCAATATAGCACAATTTAACGGATATAGACCAGGCGCCACGTTTACCAACATAAGAAAACCATAATAATCATTTTGTACCTATATTTTGCGTATCGCTAAAACGTCATGCAGACTCGTAATTATGCGAAAAATGTTTTGCGGGTACATAATCATGCGAAAAACAATTTGCGGATTGATAATGAACGATGTACCAATTGTTATGCCAATAACGCTGACCCTAATTCGACAATCACGAAATAAATTCTGTGTTTTATCTCTATCCAGTTTTGTTTTCATTGTTGCCTACAAACTGCTTATCATTCGTTCATTATGACTAATGAACTCAGCAAATATTATGAATGTTGAGATAAATAAAATACTGCCAACAATGATGTTGGCGTTTCAGTTAATATCAAATTCAAAACGGGTAAATTACCTAAATAAAATTCATTTGATGTCGTGCAGTTGAACAACCAAAGCAACCTGGAGGTTTGTAAGGCCAACATATAGGTTTCATAATCATGTAAGGTTGGATTAAATACGTTGGCAGGTTTGTGTGTGAGTGGATAAACATAATATATTATTATGCAGCTCTTTTCATCTAAGAGTAGTATAATTTTCAAAAACAAAACCTCTCAAGAAAATAATAAGCTATATTTTCCAAAATTTCCTAAATAGATAAAATTGCAGGAGAGAAATATTTAAAACACCTAATTCCGCACCTGCCCGGTCGAGTAATTATAATGAATAATTGCATTATCATAAGGTGCAAAAAGTAAAGATCGATGCACTCGACCGCGTGCGCGCAGCCGACCGTGTGGGATGCGGATGAAACGCGTCTTGAAATTAACTGCGCCAGCGCAGTGATTTCGCCAATGTACTTGTAAATTAATTAGACCAAGTTGGAATTCTTCAGATCTCAATATGTGATCGTAGAGCATAGACTACATTTTCAGTATAATTAGTAATAGTTAACAAGTTATCTTTCATATAAGTCATTAATTACACCATGTAATACGATTTTCTAATTGATATTAACATAAAAAAATTAAAAACTTTATTTCCCTGTAAAAACTTTGCTTTTGTAAAAGAACGTCCCAATTTTCGAGTATCTCTTTATTTAAAAACAAAAAGGGAACATTATATTTCAAATCAATAGTATATAGGTATTCAATCAAAATTGCTCTGATGCTGTAACCTTTTAAATCTATCTACTAACAATGAACTATGTAAACAGGCAAAAGACAAACTCATAAAGCCAACTGCCCTGTGTTCGTAATTGCGAGAATTAAAAATACCTGTGCCGTTTACTTTTTATTACAAAGGAAAAAGGTTCTAGAACATATTATATTCTGCTTCTTCGTCTTCTTGGTATTTTCGTAGCGAAAATTAGTTCTAGTGAGAAGAGCGAAACGAAAATCCAGTAACGGATAGTACTCTGCCTAATTTAAAACAAGAGGCAATATTGGCCATGAACAATTGGTTGCCGGCTATGAGCTAAGTAAGATACCTACATGAAGACTTATGAAACTTTTAATGCACTGAAGAAGCACATCAATAGAAGTTCAGCAGACTCCTATTAATGTGCCTGGAAAAGCAATAACATATTCTGTAAGCAAAATTACAATATAGAATAAAATAGAATATGTTTTTTTATAAAATTGGCGTAACATGTCAAATATTACTATTGACATTAATTAATATATTTTTTAACCTTTTCTACTACACGTCTTCCTCTCTTTAATCTTTTATTATTTTCTCACATTGTTTGACAAAAGCATTATATAAGCCTCGGCGGGAACGGGGATTGCTTGACTTGCCTCATAGGCGTTCGGCCTTGTAACTTATACTCGTCCAACAATCCCTTATTTCCCGGCCTCTGCAATAATGTACTGTAATCTATAGTTATATATCTCATATGGTTATTATTATCTTTTCCTTACGACTACCGCCATGCCTACCGGGTGTTCTATCATATAATTTCGACGTTCTAATTTACATTCGAGACGCGGAAACTAAACATCTGAATTTTAAACCGGTGGTGACCAGATGAAAAGATCTCTCGCAACATATCGACAATTGAAATGAAACTTGACGAATGAACATTATCGTATCGATGATATTATACAGTGTATACCATAACGCTCGCCATCGTGGTGAAAGGATTGCCCAGGATGCGCCAGACTTACAGGAAAATAATGGTATGACGTTCTGGGAGGTTCTTTTCGTGCGGTTTTTTTTATTACATCAAGTGACGGGACGAACAAGTCGTGCGCCTAATGTTAAGCTCATGCCTGTCCATAACAATTGCAATGCCACTCAGAGCTTTAATCCGCAAAGATCTGAGGGGCACTGCCACTGCGCCCGACACCCTGAGACGTAAATTGACAAGTCCCATGTACCTGTAATTTCACCAGCACCCTTACCTTTCAAAACCGGAACACAGTAATGCTAACATTACTGCTTGGTGGCAGAAATAGGTAAGGTGGCAGCACTTCCTTGGACGAACTCTTTCACAAGGAACTCTACTGCTACTAAATCTCAAATTAACCAAAAATCAAAAGTTGTAAACAAAATTTTATTTTCATGAACAAAATAATACGAAGTACATGTAACAAATAAAGCATATTATGTGAAATTGTATAACTCTTCTAATCATAAAATCTTATTAACAAATTTCGTCCGTAGAATTTCTAAAATTTTGTCCTGAAAAGTTGTCATTTTGAAAATGTGGTCTTATTACACGATGGGTGCGAACGTATATGTTTATTTATTTATATTTCATTTATTTTTATTTTGGTAAATAGCTTTTTCTAAGAGCATTTGTAATTATGTTTACAAATTTATGACCATATTGAAATTGTGGACGGTACGTCAAATAAACAATTTTTTTAAACATATAATTATAAGGCAATGGATGGTTTGTATAATGTGTGTGGCCAAAAAATCCACTTTCATTTTACAGCGTCTGTGATTTCACGGTATATAAACTCTACCTCTATTACGATTATTAAATTTATATGAGAAATTCAAGAATAAAAGCTTTTTGTATAAGACGACCTCAACAGCGTAACGTTTACCACTGCTCAATTACAGTTAGGATCAATTGGGAAATGAACTGGGTATTCTAGGTAGTATAATAGTTAATTTCATTACCCTGATACTCGTCATACATTCCCAAGTTTGATGCCTGGTAATTGGTGTTGTGTTCTGGAACTTTGTTACTTTTACTAAGCAGTAATGTCAGCGTTACTGTGTTCCAGTTTTGAAGGGTGCTGGATAAATAACCGGCACGTGGGACTTGTCAACTTATGTCACAGGGTGACGGGCGCAGTGGCAGTGACCCTCAGATCTTTTCGATTTAAAGCTCTGAGTGGCACTGCAACTTTGCAAAAAAAAATATGCCTGTAATTTTTACCAGTAGCAGCAGATTGGGAAATAAGGTAAAATTTTGCCGGAAATAATAATAACGCATACACTCAACATAGCCCCGCACTAGGAAAACCCTGTATCGCGGGTGCCATGGACACACACATAGTCAACCCCAAATTACACCCAAACTCACGAGAGAAATAATTGTAGGCCATACAACTATTTCTCCCGGCCCGGGAATGGAACCTGGGAAAAAGAAAAAAAAGAACATACAGTCGAATTGTTCTTCAAAATGAAATGGGACCACCATTGACTTACAAATAAATGGACGACGGGTCTAATACAAAAACCACGAAAAAAATGTCCCAAGTCAACCTATTTGAAATTTAAATTGTAATGTCATCGCAGTATCGCGCTGTCAGTAGAACAAATGAAGACTAAAGCGGAGTGTCGCGCTCTGTATACGATTTTAGCGCCTTACAAGTGCGGACACTTTTTAGCGCGGACCCGACGTCCATATAATTGTAAGTCAATGGGGACCACTATGGAAATACCCCCTTTCCAACAATCGGTTCACAAATACCGGAGTTATCGCGTAACATACATACAAAAAAAAAAAGAAAAAAAAGAACATACAGTCGAATTGAGAACCTCCTCCCTTTTTGAAGTCGGTTAAAAAAAGACCGACCTCAATAGTTTGCTTATCGGCTTTTTTTTATTTCCATGGGATTTCCTCAACTGATTCTAACTTCTTGGTGACTATGGCACTGTTACGGACTCCTTTGTTCCTTTTTATATTTTCTGTTCTGGTTGTCATGGTGGCGGTGATTTGTTGATTACATGTATTGTGTCAAGTGAAAAGTTGACTTTTATTTGCGGAAAATAATTAGTAATTTGTGAGAGCCGAAACGAACCCGGAACAGTATCAGGGACCACCTCGAGAGTATATCTTTTCCAACAAAAATATAATTCAAAATCGGTGCACCACTGGTGGACAAATTGGTGAATGTACGGCCATGCCTATAAAATTTGATGATTTCCTCATGGGATCCCGTCATTAGATTCTGATTTGGTGAAAACGAGGCCACCACGAGAGTGCACTCTTTCAAACAAAAAAGAATTTTCAAAATCGGTCCACAATTGACGGAGACATCTGATAACATACATACAACCGAACTTATAACCTTATCTTTTCTTAAGTCGGTTAAAAACACGTCTCCTCTTTGTATTTTTCACAGACATAATTCTACATGCAGTATATGTGTGTATGAACTTACAAAAATTGACAATTATAATTAACCTGATGCCAGCAGCTCGACTGGGTCGATGATGTTTCAAGTGAAACAAGTTTGGTTATTTATTGCATAAGCGTGATCAACATTCATTCGACAACTCAGCTAGCGGGCACCATTTTGCCCAATGTACTGTCATTTTACTCCATCTTAAAAAAAAGACAGACAGTAGAATAAAAAAACACCCTTTTTGAACCAACTTCATAACCATCCCAGAAGTTGTTCTGGTGAATCAGTGCAAATCATAAGTATAGTTTACTATTGCAGTCCATCCTCCGATCTCAGTTAAGATTATGACGTATTAAGACATCCATCTAACTTTATGGTTAAGATACTTTACGGTAGTTTATTACTACCCTGTTATGTGTAATGCTTAGTTATAAATTGGTGATTACTCAAATAGGTTTATTATGTCGTTATACTAATTGGATTACTGTGTGTTAAAGGTAAACTACGTACCACTTCAATTGGCACCAAAGGTGGCATTCGCACAAAAGCAGACGTTACGTAGCTAACGTATGTGTAAATGTAAAAGCATGCCAATAGTTCGACTCCGAAATCAAGAAATAAAATAATTGTACAAAATACTAAATACTAAATGTTATATTGGACACGGAACTATGAAAAGGCTGTAAACCGCCAGTGTCGCGAGTAATTAAATAGACGACTCGGTCCACATAAATGTATTATATAATAAGAGAGAAGAAAAAGGTAAAAGGTAAAAGGCAAAAAAAGGCTGTAACAATAAAAATGGTATAAAACACAGGTACAATATCAAAAACACTCCCTACAGAAATGCTACGAAACATGAATGAATAAATGAATGAAATATTCTTTATTGCACATAAAATTACAATTAAAATACAATACAATAGCTTAAGTATAATAGTAGTAGTAAGTTAATGTGCAACATGCGGCCTTATTGCTATGTAGCAATATCTTCCAGGCAACCTTAGGATAGACATTTCGGATATGCGAAAAGGGGTGCAACCAAAGAATATCGTCATAAGTACACTACATAGTAAGTAATAATAAAAATATATACATATCCGTAGATAGATATACATATACATACAAATAATATTAATATTAATACATATATAACAATAAATACACAATAATATTAAATGCTTATATATTTTTAAAGGAAAAAGAAAAATGATATATAAATGTAGGAAATAAATGAAAGGATAGTAGAGACAGACGAAATTTAGGAGTTGAGGAAGTGATCTTGACACGTTGTTTGAAGGAATCAAGAGAAGGGGATCGTCGAATCGATTCAGGGAGAGAATTCCACAATCTGATCGCAGAAATGGTAAAAGAGGTAGAACAGTGGAAAGTAAAGCGATCTTTAAGATAAGAAGGCGTAAAGGGATAGAATAGAATTGAACAGAGAAGTGAAAGGATATGAAGATCTCTACGCCGATGACACATGTGTGAAACAGTAAAGAATTTATCCCAAAAGGGCCGTATTTTCTACCAACATTAGTTAGGTTACTTGATTTTAGTGATATTAGATAGGTTGCATGATTTTGATTGAAAACTTGTAAAACAGATCAGATTTTCTGGTGAAGACGAGCAGGATTGCTCGCTTCAGACATTACGTAGAGAGTGATGACGGAACGAAACAAGGTGAAAATAACGAGGCAAAAGAATTAAAGAACGATTCAAAATCCAAAAAATAAGTGGCCAGGAATCAGAGAAATGGTTATAAAAAGGTGGGATGACGATGGAGGAGGTCGCGTCGTCACTTCTATATTATTTTGCGGGTCTCAAGTGCGTGTTTTTTTTTTTCAAACAAACCAACGTTTTGGGCTCTTAACAGGTTCCATAATCATAGCCCCATACGTAAAGAACCCAAACGGTTTTTAAAAAAAACTTAAATAGCTACATTATTGTATTATTGAGATTTTTTGTGAAATAACTGCACCAGTTTTTATTATAGTTGTTAATACAAAGATCAAACACATAGGAAAATTTTCTTCGACCCGATGGGACTTGAACGCCCGACTACACTGCACCGTAGTATGCTCTTACCAACTGACTGATACAATCTGGAATTTCTTCACACTTTTCTGTTGAATGCAAAAGAAGTCTCTCAGAACAGGTTGGCTAAGTGCCTTAGTGCAGCGATTGTACTTGTTTTTGCACTTTACTCAGTGGCAATGTTTACTTTTAGTAATGCTTTAAATTTAGGCCGTGGGGCGACGGCTTAAGAATACATTGTCGCCTCCCCATACATGCCCGTGGGGGTCGTAAGAGGCGACCGAGGGCGTCACAAGTGTCCATCTGCTTAGCGTTGTGGTAGGCTCTGTGCCGACTGGATAGCGACCACAGTACACACGGCGGAAAACCCTCCACAGTGAAACGCTTTTGCGAATCGCGTTCAGGGATCAGTTGGTGTACATCCAGTGCATTTGGCCAGACCGGCAAAATGATAGTGACGGAGTGAAGATATTTGTATTTTCCATCCGTTACTCTCATCTCTGGACTGTATTCGCACTTTCCATCAGGCGCGGTGCAGTCATTTTGTCGAGTCGCAATAAAAAAAAAAAAAAAAAAAAAAAATGCTTAAAAATTCAAGGCACAGTGATTCGTGCCCGATTCCTCCCAACAACTAAAGTAGAATGTAAAATGAATTTTAACAATGTGATAAGTATGATTTACAGAGCGTTTTACACCCACTGACATGGCGAGAAAGCGTGACCGCCAGTGTGCAATTAATATTATCGCGGTGAACGCGAAATCTTGATGGAACAGGTGAAATGCTATCACCTGCCTGCAGACAATGGACTTGATACCGAATTGTTTATTGTCTAGTCTAGTTAGGATAGAAGGTCTGGAAATGATTTAGTTTGTAATTTTGACTTGTTAATTCCGAGATACAGGAAATGGACGTTGGCCTATTACTTGCGCAATCGTGCCCATGACAAATTCAAAGAGTTACCGTAAATGATAAACACGGAATCACATTGAGTAACTTTAGAGCTCCTCTCGAAAGAGTACCTCCATGAAATTGTAGCTCACTTAATAAGAGCAATTATTTCCCAAAAACATCTCAATAAAACAAAGATTTTTTATTTTTTAGTTTTTTTTTCAAATTAAACCGAATATTTGGGTCTTTTACTTATGGGGCCCTGATCATGGAACCTGTTAAGAGCCCAAAACGTTGGTTTGTTTGAAAAAAAAAACTCGCTTGAGATCCAGAAATAGTAAAATAGTAGATTGTACAACAAGTGCATAAAACACGTCATTTTACCCGTGACGAGTATATCCATGGATACATAAGTCGAGGGTAAAATGGGTTTTATGAACGAGTTATACACTCTGCTTTTCACTTCGATTGCGAGGAAATTAAACAGCAATATCACAAATAAACAATTATTTAATTAAAATTGAATGTCAATTCTACACGTGACTCAGGTCGGACTACATAATGCTTAGCTAGATTTTACGCTTGTAAGAAAAAGAAATAAAAACAAAAGCTTTCTAATTTTTATTTCTTTTATCTTATTGGAATTACTATTGCCTACTTTTTTAATTTTGTAATATAACACGGATTAAAAAAATAAACGTAAAGCTTTATTTCATAAAGTTCTAGTGTGCGTGGCTGTTGGCGCAGGCACCATTGCTTCGGTCTTAAACGGCAATTTTATTTTATGCACTAGAGCATAAAATCCTATTTTATGCAGCCTACACACAGCATAAATTCGAACTTTAAGAGCATGAAAAGTGAAAATAATATAGTTTCTTTTCCAATATAATATTTTGTATATATTATTACTATTTTCTAAAATTAAACCTCCCGTTTATCCACTTTATGTGTATTATTTGAAGTTACCTAAACTTAATATACGGAGCCTATTCCAAAGTTTTAGTAGCAGTACAGTTCCGTGAGAAAGAGTTCATCGAAGGAAGTACTGCCACCTCACCTATTTCTGCCGCCAAGCTGTAATACGAGCATTACTGAGTTTCGCTTTTTAAGGGTTGGTGCATCTACGCACTGCATCCGATTTATTTTCGTTCCAAATCCGACTCTATACTCTAGAAAACTCGGATCCACTTCGCATGTCGCTTGTCCTCTAAGCAGATTCGAATCCAAGAAAATACGAATATTGCTTGTACACCTAGACCCTTCGGACACCTGTGACATTTCGTACCGTTATTTCTCGGATCCGGAACTGGGGGTCTACTCTCGATCTCCGTCCGACATCCGTCCGAAACAATTACTGACAAATAAGCAATACTTGACCAAATGAAAAGACGCGTGATGCGAATGAAGCTACATACTGGATACTTGTCTGTTAATTTTGTCGAATATTACTTATTTGGCAGTAATTGTTTCGGACGAATGTCGGACGGAGATCGAGAGTAGCCCCCCTGACTCGTATCGGGCGTACTTAAGGGTGCTAGTGAAATCGCAAGCACATGAGACTTGTCTCAAGTTGGCAGGCGCAGTAACAGAGTCCCTCAGAATTTTGCGATTTAAAGCTCTTAGTGGCACTGCAACTGCTTTGTACAGGCGTGTCGCTTAACACACGACTTTATTACGAATTTCAAACAGAAAAAACAGAAAACAGAAAAAGTTTCATGTGCGTTTAATAATGACACGAGTCTTTTCCGCATTTTAATAAGTGTGTTAACTTATTTAAGTAAAAGCGTCTTGTAGAGACGGCGAATGAAAAGGAAAAGGCGTGCGAGTCAGATGCTCCAAAGTTTATTTTTATTTTTATTTTTCAGTGTTAATAGAAGATCAATGTATTTTTTTTTGTTCTACCCGTCGCACTTTACACGTTTTTTTGTGTATTCTTTGCATGTTGTGGCACTTATAGACAGTGCCTTTAAGACTTAAGCATAAGTTCCGAAAAATCTTACAAGAAGTTTTTCGAGTGTCATACCTAAAATTTACTGTCAACATTTTTGATACTCTTGTCCGTACGCTATATACTTTAATAGAAGTTCTGTTGGAGATGTTATAGTCTATAACCGGAGCAAGGTCCATTGGAAACGCGGCGAATATCGATCATTATAAATTTCCAGCTGCCGTACTAACGGCGCGGGCGCACGCGACCTCACACCTAAGATTATTTTGAAACTATTCTAGATGTGACACTAGTTATAACTGGCGTTGAATATTATAATGAATGAATGAATGAAATCAACGAAATATTCTTTATTGCACATTAAAAATTATAGTTTTCTTTTGACGGACATTATCTTGATAGCTAGACTTCAGTAAAGCGGACCTGACCTTCATAATTTTAGTAGCAGTAGAGGTCCTTGTGAAAAAGTGCCGCCAAGCAGTAATGTCAGCATTACTGTGTTGCGTTTTTGAAGGGCAAGGGTACTAGTGAAATCACAAGCACATGGGACTTATCAACCTATGCCTCAGGGCGCAGTGGCCGTGCCCCTCAGATCTTTGCGATTTACAGCTTTAAATGGTACTGCTACTGTTATGGATAGGCGTGTCGATTACCACCACGCGCACGACTTGTTAGTCCCATCACTTAGTATTATTAAAAAAAAACCTATTGTGACGCCGCCTACACTACTTGTTTTTTCATCTGTTATTGGTTCTGTTAGACTTGTCAATAGGGTCTATATTAGGTGACGTAACATAACACTTAGTAACATAAAAAGAAAGTGATGAATTTCATTCCTTGTCTGGGGATGTCACGTACTCATTAAAGTAAACAATAACATTAAGGATATTGTGAAAGTGTAGAAACAGATAAAACTACAAAATAGGGTTATTTCAATAAATCGCATCCTCCGATAACCGAGCAACATACTTTATTCGCAACGTACTTATCAAGTGACGTTAAAGTAATCTTTTTCACAATCCAATGCTTGAATGACTTGCCTTGTATCGCTTATTTAGCCGATAATACAAAATTCGCAATAATAACCGTAAATGGGCAATCATATAACTGTGTCACAAGCACATAAGGAGGTTCTGAATGTTTGACATTGCCTGTCTTATTGAAAGATGTAGTAGTATTTTAATGAATATTTGGCATCCTAGGTGTAACTTTTTTTATAGTACCAAGTGACGGGTCGAACAAGTCAGGCGCCTGATGGTAATGGACACGCCTGTCCGTAACAGTTCCAGTGCCACACAGAGCTTTAAATTGCAAAGATCTGAGAGGCACTGTCACTGTGCTCGTTACCCTGAGTTGAAAAGTCCCATGTGTTTGCACTGTGGGCGCTTAATGGGAAGATTTCCGATAGGACCAATTTGGGAAAGAATTTTTTCTGAATGGTGTGAGTGTTCTGGACAGCGTTCTGGACTGAATTCCGTTACTCTGGTATTCATTCCACATGGAATTTCGTAGTGTGAGACCAGGCAATTGATGTGGTATTATTAATATTATTGTTTAAGATAGCATACAATTTAAAAACACCATTGCTCGCCTTCACTAGAAATAAATCAAATTGCATTGGCGACCGAATTAAAAGTCGAAGTCCAATAAAGCTGAGTTTACTGCAAATTGTAAGTTTACACTCAACACATTAAGAAACAAAAATAAATATAAGCTCTACACGGTGTTTAGTGACAACAATAGTATTGTGAAATAAAAAAGGTCTGTGACTCAGCACAATGGAAGAGTGTTTTACAATGCCGCTGATATTCTGCTACAGCCTGTCATGTTCATAAAAAGAAGAAGAATTAACTTACATTATGATTCTAGTTCTAAGATTTCAAGCCCATTATTGAATACTTACCACACGCATGAACCGTTATATAGATATTACTTAGTTAATAAGTTTTTGAAAGTTAAAGTCAAATATTGACCAATAAAGACCACACAACAACATGTGCGGGATCATCGGTGAATATTAGTTTGTTTTTTCTTACGATGGTTTTAATACCCTGGCAACGCTATGAGCTCTCTGCGCCTTTTTATTCTTTGACATTAAAGCGGCACGCGCAGATTGCTCCGTGGCCGCACCATCTATACATCACTGCGCTTGCGCTCTTTATTTACTCACGACTGATAGAAACTATCAGCTTTCTGACCATCGCTTTAAAGGAATACAACTAACTAAACTAAATACACTAGCTCAGCGACCCAGAACAGCCCATCGTTGCTACATGACGTACAAATAAGAAACTAAAGGAAATTCATACAATAATTTTATTTTATTGAAAATAATCTTGTATTTACTATTGTGATATTTTTATGCATATCATACTATGTGCGTATGTTTACACGTGCGAGTGCGTGTGCGTGTGCGTGCATTACATAGAACGTAACATCTATTTAAAATAAAAAAACTATATGTATCACAGCTAGGCAGTTTCCTGTATAGAATTCAATTTTTGGGCCATAGCGCCTACACGCTGACTTAAATAGTCTATTTGACCTCAAATGGCTTTGGTTGATTCCGCATAACACTGAAAGTATTGACTAAATCACTTTGTAAAAATATATAGTAAAATTGGGGATGTACACTGATTACTATACTGAAAGCACGATTCCTAAATATTTTCATGATAGAAATAAAAACATAAATTACCTCGAAATTTTGCAAGAAAACCGCTATTTTGAATTGGTACTTTACGTATAACAATTTTTTTTTAATATCAACTGAACTAAACAGAACACGTATACTATACGTGTACATTTTTCCAAATGGCTTTATTTTCGTTTGTAAGAAAAATTATTCTGAAATAAAACCTGTGTCGTTGCCGCACGACCCGAGCAAAATGAACCGTATTAGTAGGGGAAAAGATTGAATTCGAGCTGAGCTAGTATCGACTCTTAAGTGGGTATATATGTTCAGAGTATGAACTAATACGGCTGACACCGTTCCCTAAAAAGAGAGGGTATAAAGCTTTGTTCACTACCCTACAGCAATGCGCATTAGCGACTTTTTTAATAATCAAAGTATATATAAATTAATTTGCTGAACACACCTACATACATATACAATGCAAAACAATTATTCGATCCACATTAAGAGGCCAGTATTTAGCTAATGAGTAAATAAATCGGCGTCAGGTGCGCGGGCGCAGCCGAGGCGATAACGTTAATCAGCGCGTGCAATTTATACCGCACGAGATGTTCAATTACACAGTGTCTGCAGAAGCGGCTGGCTTCTGCGGTTAGTTTACAGTCTGGCTTGTTAATCTATTGATGGACGTAGACAATTACTCTCTATTTTCTACGAGATAACCTAACTTGTCCCGCTAGCTGGGTTAGTGACAATAACATTTCTACTACTATGCCTCAACCCATTTAACAACATTCGATGTCTGTGCACAAGTCCACAAAAAGAAGATTTAATTATTGAACAAAAGTTCCATTCTTATTCATGATGATTCGTAATGGTATGGTGTAACGGACGGATGTCCGCAACTCGACGTCTAGGTGCTTATTTTGCGTCAGTGCTGAGTGCAGGGTCCTCCAGGAATCTTAGAGCCTATACACACCGCGTAGTATTATACACGCGCGACAACGCGCGTTAACAAGATTCAAACGCGATGCAGTCGCAGAGAGTAAATCTTTGCACACGTTCACAAATTCAGTGGCGCTGTAAACGCGCGTATGTATCGCGCATTTTTGATTAGAAATAGTTTTATTTTTAGTTTTGTTTGTTAATTTCATTTAGTTTTTGAAATGAAGTAACAAAAAAAATATAAAAGAACGCACACTACATTTTTTGAAGCATCGTAAAATAGATTTAAAAGAAATAATTCAGTATATGCTATACTATACTATGCGCACGGTCGACGCGTGGCTGCCGCGCGTTTCATTGTGTCAGGGTTCATATAAACTCGTACATTACAAAAATTCTCGCGTCCGAAACGCTTCCACGGCCGCATCTGTGTGGTCTGAGCATAAGAATTCGAGAAGCGAATTCGGCACTCCAAGGTATTTCGCCATGCAGTAGGCCACGCCGGAGCATTGTAGTAAAATGTGCGCGGCCGTTTGCTCCCCCTCCATGCATTCTCATACAGGGCTACGTAGAGGACTGTACGTTATACTTACTTAATTACTAATGATATTAAATTTTTAGTGAACGCCGGAATGTTAAACCATTATGATGTTCAATTATTTTTTGTGAAATTACTCCACTAGTTTGTTATAATCATTAATACAAAGATTGAACCGATGTCTCCTAGCAAACCGTGCCAGATGCTATGCCAAGTAAGCCACGGAACGAACCAGCGAACCTTATTAATTGTCCTGCGTGCTTGTTGTCAGATCTTTGTATTTGATTTTCAATGACATTTTAGCCGTAGCGCCATTTATGAGAAATCTATGAAAGTATTTCGTCACCCAGTTACGTACATTTACAGCTACCAGCCCTGGCTAGAGATGTCGTTATTAACTGTAATTATTTTTTTTTACTAATGAGTTCCAGATTGTATCGAGGCGCTTACAGTCACCGTTAACAAGTGAATCGAATAAATGGTGTGGAAAACCTACCCTCCCACATGACCAAAGTCCTCTCAACTAGGCTATCATTGCTATTTATAATTTTATGTTTATAAAAATGGTTTATTTATGATACGATCGTTATTTAATAATATTGGCTATAATTTGTACCAATTATGTCCATAAAAAGGTAGGTTCAAGAAATCCGTGATATGCAATGTTAGGTAAAAGTTCACGTTGAATAGTTACTTCGAAGGACGACCATAAAACACCCATTTTGATAATATATTTTTATCATGTGCACGTGATGCTGGACGCTGTAACTTGCTATAATGATTTCAGATTTGGCAAGAGCAGCCTCAACAATATGGCCGTTATAAACTGTCAAAATCTACCCACCCTTAATGGAAAACTCTTTATATCTCCCAACTGGTACAAACAACAGATCTTCACATGGTACGACGTATTTTCCTTCCTCATTTCATATTAGGCATTTCTTCAGGTAACAGTTACCAAAAGCTTTTAACGATTCTTTGTAAATCTCCTTTATCTACGTACGTTCATTTATCGGTGCCTGATGTTTATACATTCTCGTTTATTCTGAGTCCTTTTATTCTGGCTTTTCGAGAACATCATGGTCCTCTATTTATTGTCCATATTCTTCATTTAAATATACTTATATATAACTCATTGTTATTTTACTTAATCTAGTCATAAAATTAATCACAAATTTATGAGCCCTATTAAATTTAATAGGGCTATTAATCTCTTTGATCCAATTTTTAACAACTTAAAACTCCTGTCTGATGTGACTAATTCTTTGATCGATTTTATCGTTTTCCCTAAGACCGTTATTACAATTGGTCTTGGTTTTGACCGATATACACCTTTCAAAAATTACTTCCTAACAAAGGTCCGATCAAATTTTTTTATGGTGTTAAACCCGGAAAACAAAAGGTCATCCCTATGGAAAGCGTTCAGCGCCGCCTATATTGACCCCGCAATAGCGCTTGCGTTGCTGGCTATGGGACAGTTTTACGTGCCAATAACCATAGTATAAAAAGAGTAAGTAGGGCAACTCCCACCTGTTCGGTGCGTTAATGCCTACATTCGGTAGGAGCGTACAGATGTCACATTATTATTTTATTTGTACCTACCTACAGATTATAATCATAATTCAAAAAAAAATAAGGTATTCATCTAAGTATTCTCCTACTATAATTAAAAGAAACCTTTGTTGAATACAGTAAGCGCTTACATATTTGGTGACACTATAATAAGAAAAAAATTATGAAACCTTCGGGATAGGTGAGCTCTCAAAGTAAAAGAAAGAGAAGCACTCCGCACTATGTAACGCCAGTGCACCGCAAAATTACGATAATGTCTTGGTCTTAGCAGCTTTTTGTTTTTCAGCAAACATTGTTGTTAGTATTTTAAGGACACACGGACCTATATTCAGCGAAAAAAATGTCAACTACTCCGTCAATCATCGACCCATTTGCACATCCCAGTACTGGGCAGGGGTCTGCTCTCAGGCGAGAGTTTAGGCCACAATCCACAACGCTAGCCTAATGCGAATTGGAGGACTTCACACGTTTTGTGAGAGTTGCGAACCTTCTTCGACATGCAGGTTGTATAACGATGTTTTCCTTCACCGAGAGAAATTCATGGTAAATTTCAAATCAAATTTCACACTAAAATTCCGAGAATGCCATAGTTGCGAGCCCATATTCGAATCCGCAGCCTCTACTTGGGAGGCGATAGGTCAAACAATTAACGGAACGGAATGGAAGCGAATTTTTGTAACGATATTATACATAGCGCAACGAACTTTATGGTCAATTGTGTAACGGACAAACTAGATTCACGTCGCGCGTCTTCCGCGGAATTCCGCGATGGTCGAGAATGCTCGCGCATTCGCAGAAGTGGCGCGAAGGCAAAAGGCAGTGTGACTTCTAACGTCGTCGAAATACTACAGCCTCAAGGCGTGGTCGCTGGATTGCTCGAGCATTCGCGGGAATGCGAGCATTCCAGTGACTGTGCGTGCCTTCTCGAGGCGAAATTGATGCTTCCGTTCCGTTCCGCCGCAATGTAAATTGAGCCTTAGGCTACATGGCTTATTACCACTCCATAATAAGTGCTTACATATATCTACTCGATAGAACTGTATAGGGTATATTACTCTACATTATTAAAGTATTCTAAAGAAAGCGTTAAGGAAATCGGCTATGATCATTAAAAACATGTTAATGGCTATAAAACAAAATTATTGTTTCCTTTCACTCTGTGTTTATGCTACTCGTATTGTAATTGTCATTTATAACTATGGTTTATATTTCCGCGTTATTCTGGTCTGTAGAGAGCCGCGTGAGATTACCATTAGAATGAATGTTATTGCACATATTTATAAACATTTCGTTGTCTGTAAGTAGTAGAACTATTTTCTCCTATTGATTCTAAGTTGGCCACACCACCTTAAGTAGTCTCTCAAAGTGGTGCCGGAGACGGCGGTGGCTGGTGTGTTCGCGGTAGTGTGCACCGGGAAGCGACGAGATGACATAACGTCAGGTTTTAGTCGGACTTTAGGTCGGACTCCTAAGTCCGACGTGACCCTCTCCACCCCGGATGAAAAAAAAGGAAAAACAATTCGTCATAGGATAGTTAGTGCTGCACCGATAGCTAGATAGATCGTATGGTAGCTGCGTTCGTATGAATACTGTACTCTAAGCAAAAATGGCGTTCGATAGTATGGAAGTAGCGGCAACTTACGACGGCCATATGCACAATAAAGCTACATAATTAAGATATCAAGCGACGGGACGAACAAGACGTGCGTCTGATGGTAAGAGACATCTCGTGGAGTGTCACTCAAAGCTTTGAATTGCAAAATCTGAAAGGAACTGCCATTACGTCCGTCACTCTGAGACATAAAGTTTCGAGAGAACTAAGTTAAGAGAGATTCAGATTCATTTATTTCTCAAATATAACATTACAGTATAAATTGCACTACATGTCAAAGTATAAGAAATTATATTGAGATCGTCAGACAAAAAGGAAAATTATAAGAAAAGCACACAATAATTAGAAAATTAACAATTCATTATATAATATTGTTGTCATTAAATTATATATCAAATATTATTCTCCATCAAGGATCGTCATAAGTTGATAACAATTATACAAGAGTATGTTAATGCGGTAAAAATTACAATAAAAATAGAAAATACTGAATTCGTTACAATTTAAAGTCCATAAATTCTTTTACGGAGTATATAGGATTTTTCAAGAAAAGGTCTTTCAGCCGGCGCCCAAATATTTCGTCAGACGGTTCAAGTTTGAGATGGGCCTGTAGTTTCACCAGTACACTTACCCTTCCAAACTCAAACGTAGCAATTCTCATTGACGGCCGAAATAGGTATGATGGCAGCATTTCCCTGGACGAACTCTTTTACAAACTTGAGAACCTACACACTCAATATAGCCCCGCACTAGGGAAACCCTGTGTATACACACACGTAGACAGCCACAAATTACACCCAAACTCACGAGAGAATTAAATGTAGGCCATTCAAGTATTTCTCCCGGCCCGGGAATCTAATCTAAGACCTCTGCGTGGACTGCTACTTTAAAAAACTAATCTAGGACAACAACGCCTTCAGAACTCTTCGTAAACGAGTTGGTCCAGGGAAGTACAGCCACCTTACCGCTCCGATTTTGAAGGGTAAGGGTGATGGTGAAATTACAGGCACAAGGGGCTTGTCAACTTATGTCGCGGTGGCAGTGGTCGGGTGTGTCGCTTACCACCAGGCGCACTTGTTCGTCCTGTCACTTGGTGTCATAAAAATCTCCTATTCATAATATTAAGGCAATATTAACGCTAACATTTTATAAAGTATAAAGTTTAATTTAAATTTAAAATGTAAATGTAGAAATTTTTTTACTAGCATCCCATTTGAAATTTGATAGAGTGAAAAAAACCGCATTCCTTTTCGACCTTATAACAATTAATTAGGCAAGGGGAAGGAATAAAAAATTACAAAACGAATTACAATCGATCTCCTTTCATTTCACCATACATCTCCATACAATGCAAAACTAATTTAAATCGGGCCGACCATACATTTTTATCCAAAACAAAAAAATAGTTGATTCGAACCGTGACTGAGACAAAAGTCGCAACCTTTGCTCGGTGTGATCTTATCATGTCTTTTACATGCAAATCCGTAGTGATGACTACGTGAACTGGTTCACGGATATTGAATCACTGCGTTTATGTGCAAATAGTCCCCAAAAACTATTATTCTTATCATCGACGTTACGCACGCGCCAGTGCGACACACATTTTTTATAGATATACTATTTGTACACTACTTAATAATAATAATATTTAGCCTATATGTAGTCCCACTGCTAGAACTGAAATCTGAAGGCTTCAGCTGTTCCCTGGCGGATCTAACGCGGGAATAAGGAACTTCACACACATCACTAAATTGTTTTGCAAATTTGTGTAGGTTTTCTCACGATTCCCGGTAAAGTTCATTATAAATATGAAATTAATTTTCGTATATAAAATAAGAAAACTCAAAAGGTACAAACCTAAATTCAAACGGCCTTGTGCTGGAGAGGTGGCAGGTCAAACCATTAGGCAATCACAGCTACCTATTTATAAGTAGGTATTTATGTCAATAGATAATTGTCATTGCTTTGAAAGAGCTTAAATAATAGGCATAAACGAAAACAAAATAAATGACAAGAGAAAAATAATTAATAAAACTCATAATCATAATGTTACTAAGTCAAGATTTGAATCCAAACAAATGATTCACCAACTTTCCCTTCTCTAACTAAATTTATAAAAGTAATTACAACCGAGACAAAGGGCACGCGCTGCGACTGCGCGCAATTAGGGGTTACCCTGCGCACGCGCAACAAATCTCCCCAACAATAGAAGAGATTGTTGATAGGCTATCGCTACATCGCCGTGTTTATGCTTTGAATTAGTTTGTTTAAGATGCAACACGTCTTTGGTATGTGTTAGAATTATCTATAAATACACTTTCTACCTATTTGTTTTCGCAGTTAGTCAGTTCTAGGAAACCTACTGCACGTAGATTATATATTATAACTTTAAAAACTCGTATCAGTCTTATATTTGATTTTAAACGTTTAATACTTATTTAATTGAAACCATAAAATTCTCCAAGTCCTAATATAGCGCTCCACGGCAAATATATTTACCAAAAAATTATAACTAAAAACTATAGAAACTCACAGTGTACTATTTAGGGTTTAATTGTAAGTCAATGGGTTTAATAGTATATTTAAATTAATCTGTCTCTGTTGGTCCAACAAAACGTTATCGATAAAAGAAAGATAATATTCCTGCTCAATTGGTAAACAATTTTACATAAATTTCCGCGATCTAAAAACTAGATCTGCAACTGGAATAGCCCAGTAATAATATCAATTCTTGGTTAACTTTATAGACGACTCAGATTCGTCAATAAATGTCAACATGCTCAGGGACAAGTTCATAGTCACTTTGGTTGCTAAAGTCTAAGAACTATAACCATTTCAAAAGATTGTAACAAAGCCCGGATTAATCAATCAAACAGCATTTTGATGTCAAGTTTTAGTACCAGTAGAGCTCCTTGTGAAAGGGTTCGTCCAGGGAAATACTGCTACCTTACCTATTTCTGTCGCCAAGTAGGAAAGTGAGTATACTGCGTTCCGGTTTCGAATAGTAAGGGTGCTGGTGAAATTACAGGCTCATGTGACTAGGCAACTTATGTCTCAGGCTGTCGGGCGTAGTGGAAGTGCCTCTTGCATCTTTGTGATTTATACTTTGATAGGCGCTGCTTACCACCGGGCATATAACTTGTTCCTCCCGTCACTCGGTATCATAAAAAATATGTATCTTTTGTGAAAAAATCTGGTTGATAACTTTACCATCACAGTCTGCCGTGACCATGGCAACTGTAAAGGGTTCGAAACATTGGTTTGTTTGAAAAAGCAACTCTAGTTTCGCTTAACTGTACCTATCTACGTTAATTTTCCTTAGAGAGTGCTAGCTACCAGCGCTAAAATCATAAACTTATGGTACAACAGCACTTCTTACTTACGGAAATAGGTTGGCACAGTATTAGATTTACCCGTAATTAGTCAAATTAATAATTTAAAAGTTATAGAGTTTCTGCATTGCGCAAGTTCGTTGTATGATCCGCGGTTGAGATTCCGTTGCCAAATCCTGCAAATAGTGAACAGGCAATATCTTTTAGCGCTTTGTTAGTCGTGAAGTGAACTAGGGCAGTAACGAAGTTTTGTGTGAAAATTTTCCCGTTACATCACTTTAGCTCATTAATGGTGAGTAACAGTATGTCATTCAGTTCTTTTTTTCAAGGACTTGACACAGGAGATATAAAAAATCGTTACTCATTGCTTAAAGTATATTGAGAGAAAAAACCCTCAAATATCAACCATTAAAATAATTGCTCCTTATAAAATTTAGGCGCTATGTATAAAAATAAGTCTTCTTGCGTGAACATTCCGCCGGCCGTTGAAAGCTTGCCTTTCAACCAGTAATGCTTTGCTTCAGGAAGTGGACAAATTTTTGAAAAGGATCTTCTTACAATTCCTGTAGAATTTAGTTCTCAGTTGAAGCTCTGAGACATGTTCGTTGCTGCATCTGCACCAAAAATGCCGAAGTTCTTCAATTTGCTGGAAACGATTCAAGTGATTGTTTGGCACATCCTGATAATCCTGGCTTGGCAGGAAAGTGAGCGGTCTACCGATGATGAAATGACCTGGTGTCAATGGCGTTAGGCCTTCTGGATCGCTCGAGAGAGGGGTCGTGAATTATGATTACTTCAATTGCCTCTGTGGCCGAACGGTTACCATGCCGCACTGCCATGCAGAGGTCTCACGTTCGATTCCTGGGCCGGAAGAAATGTTTGTATGGCCTACATTTATTTCTCTCGTAAGTTTGGGTGTAATTTGTGGTTGTCTATGTGAATGTCTATGGCACCCATGACACAGGGTTTCCCTAGTGCGGGGCTATGTTGAGTGTATGCGTTATTATTACATGCTAATTTGGACAAGTGCTGTATAAAGCTCTTCAAAAGTTAAGTTACAATTGCCCAACACTCTTTGTAAATAATGTTTGGTCGACTGTACACCAGCCTCTCATAGACCTCCGAAATGTGGTGAATAAGCTGAAATAAAAGCCAAAATTATTTCTTCATTCGCGACCTCAGACGACAGCGAATCACAATTACTTTTTAAGAATTTTGAAAGGTCGTTATAAGAACCAACAAATGATAGACCATTGTCGGAATATATAGTTTTGGGTTTCCCTCTACGCGCAATGAATCTGCGCAATGCTGATAAATAATTATTGCTTGCCAAGTAACCAACCAGTTCAATGTGGATAGCCTTTGTCGTGAAACGTATAAAAAGGGCTATGTACACCTTCACCGGCCTTCATCCACGACCTTGACGACTAGCAATTAAGTTCACTTATTTTCTTGATTTGAAGCTTATATGTCCTTGAACCCAGGTAGACAAAATTTGGATTCGGTTTAGGACCATGTACGGGACTTAGCACAGGAGATAATAAAAGTCGGCTGTCACTGCTTAAAATACATATATTGAGAGAAAAGCGCCTTGTATTGGAGACTAGCAATCCAATAACCATTAAAATAATTGCTCCTTATAATAAAATTTAGACGTACCACTATGGAGGTACCCTCTTTCCAACAAAATCGGTTCACATACATACATAGTAAAACAAACATACAGTCGAATTGAGAACCTCCTCCTGTTTTGAAGTCATTAAAACAGACACCACTATAGAAGTGAACTCTGTTTAAGGAAATTCATTGGTATCACTACACACAACACAAAAAACGCTAGATGTGAACCCAGTAAAATGCATCGATATCACTACATAGTTGTGTAGATGACATATGTATGTAACTGAATAATTTCAAGATTCTTACAAAACCACACCACGATAGGTGTAGTAAAGAGGAATTCATTGGTATCACTACATAGTTGTAAAGATGATATGTATAGTTGAATAATTATAATTTTATAACATGATATATAAGATAATTATGATTCTTACAGAAAACATACCACACTAGGTATGAACCCAGTAAAATCGAATGCATTGGTATCACTACGTAGTTGTATAGATGACATGCATAATTGGATAATTTACAAGATTCATACAGAAAACAAGCCACACTAGCTGTGAACTCAGTAGACGAGAAAGCATTGGTATTACTAAATGGTTATGTAGATGACGTGTATAATTGGATAAATTACGAGATCGTTACAGAAAACACGTCAAACTAAGTGTTAACGTAAAAATAGATGCTTTAGTGTCAATAGATAGATATGTTAATACAGCATGTAGTATTATAATAAATAAGTAATAATTTAACTTACCTTTCAGCTTATTCTGACACCGAAGTTGATCAATGATGCTGGTCAGTCGATTCTCCCTTTGATATACCTCATCGTCCCCTTTCTTCACTTGCTTCACTTCATCAACTTCTCCACGCTTCACTAACACTTCACCTTTCACTTCACTTGGAATTTCCTCCGTGAGATCACTATTTTCGTTATCACCGTAGATTTTGGGTGACGATGAATTTTCACTTTTCATCGTTTCCATTTTTAAGGAGTTTTATTTTATTGTGAAATACTCTTTTGTTTGCTTTTAAATATTAATCATTTAATGTTTAATTTTCTATTGTTGCTATGCCTGTAAATAGTGGATTATTAACATGATTTGTTTGACTTATACTTACTTCGTAACAACTCGAAGAAACAGATTTACTTTTACTATTTTTTTTATCTATAATAAAAATCTAGATAAATAATATCGTTTAACGATAAAACCTTTTTAAGTATAAATACGTAACTAATTTTATAAATTATTAGTTAAATGAAATTTGTTTGTGTTTATGTATTGTTCTATGGTTTAGAATAAGAAAGATGTAATTTAGAGTCGATGGTCAAATACTGTTCATGAACGATACTGAGAACTCATGTTTTTGTGTACCCCTTCTAAAACCCACGGAACCAAGAAATGGAAGACATGGCCTCAAATGCTAATAGACTGGGGGCCTTACCATGAACTCTTATTTCGATTTGATTTAGAACCAAAACACGTGTTTCGCTTAACCGTGACATCTTAAAATGATCGTGTCAGCAACATAATAATCCAACAACAAATGAAAATCTGAATTAAGTCAGAAACTCATTGAAACAATCACAATTAAGAGAGTCCAGTCAGTTATGCCATGAATCGTATGAGACGTCTCTACATCTCTCAATCCAATACTACCCTCTAATAAGCATCCCTCCTGGACAAAGATATACCCTAACAAATGAGGTAAAAACAGATGAAACTAACAAAGTCCTACTTGATTCTGCAACTTTGACGTTAAATTGCAATTAATTATTAATCAAAATAAATCAATTTCTGGTTGCAATGATAAACAGCTGCAAAGGCCCTAAAGAGTATTTGGGTGTAATAAAGCCACATGTGATCGTATGCCAAAACTGGTTTTGTCAAAAATCATGAAAATACATAAAGTACATAAAGGGTTTTCCATGGCGGGTAGGTTTTGACAGTTCATAGACGTTGGTTATTTTTTCAGGTGCTAATTTTGTAAGTCAATGGGTGCTGAAGACAAATCATCAAAGCTAGTGACAGCGTCAAGCAACACGTGCAAATCAAAAGTATCTAGAAATCAAACACGTTTTTCTCAATGACTGAAAATCAGGTTTGTCAATATTTTTTTGGCCAAACCGTGAGCTAATGAGAATTATGTTGAAACTCTTCGACGTTACATCCTACTATAGATAGTATTCCCATCCATTGCCGAAGCTCGCAATTCATAAATATTTTTTTAATAAAAACTAAGTAACGGGACGAACAAGTCGTGCGCCTGATGATAAGCGACACGTCTGTCTATAACAGTTGCAGTACCACTCAGAGCTTTAAATCACAAAGATCTGAGTGGCACTGCCACTACGCCCGACACTCTGAGACACAAGTTGACAAGTCCCATGTGCCTCTAATTTCACCTACTCCCTTACAACCCGAAAACCACGACGGTACCACAAACACTCAGACCCAAGACGATATAGAAAAGTTAGTTTTTCTACATTGACCCGGCCGGGAATCAAGCCCGGGACCGGGAGATGAACATCTACTGGGATGGGATGAATGATGATTATCTACTGTAAATCCCCGCCGCGTCTGTTGACCGGGGGAAGAAAGGAGCAACTGAGATTAATTTACAATCTCTCAAAAACTCGCGAGTGCAATTAATAAATACCTAAATATGAATGCAAACCTATCACTATAACTTTACAATTTAACCTTTTCTTATCAAGAGCGTTTAATATCAAACGCCGTCATCAGATAAAGAATTAGTCATGAATGACAAACAACTACGATGTTTAATTTCATTCTGTACTTTAGCTTATGATCGATTGCGTACAATGCATACAAAGAAACAAGGTATTGCTTTTATTTTAATATTTTTATTATGCAAAGTGTTTTTCGAATTGATGGAAGTGTACAGTTTTAGTGTGGTCGTATATCCTATTATAAGTATGCACCTACTTTGGCAGTAAAATACCCGAATAAAGGTGAACAGTAGACTATATCTGAAGATGTGTAATGTATACAAATACTTTATTGAAAATTGTACAGTACGTCATTTCCATAGTGACAGTTTGTATGAATAAAAACGTGCCTGGTTAGACTACAAGTAGCGTAAGATGTGATATGTAAATAGTAATTTATTTCTGAAATCACTTTTCAATCGAGGTAAAAACATTTATGAGGAAATTGCCACTTTTTCAATAATACAAGGAATTATTCTTAACGTAGTGAATATATCCGTCAAAGGACAACAGTATGATAAACGCCAATACTTATTACCCTTGGTTTGACCGATAGGGTATTCCTGAAAATTACAACCACGTGTACTCGTCATTACGAAAACTTTTTCTATTGGAAACGTAGAGAATATTCTAAAAATGTAATGTAAATGTAAAGACCCGGATGTCTCATCATAAGCGCGTTCACGCACTGCATCCGATTCGTATTCATTCCGAATCCGAGACTACACAAATCTAGAAAACCCGGACCCACTTCGGATGTCGCTTGAGCAGCAAGTCCTATTCGAATCCAAGAAAATACGAATATCGCTTGTACACCTCGAGACAAAATGATACCTGTGACATTTCGGACCATCATTTCTCGGATTCTCGGGGATTCGGGGGATTCGGGTCGAATATTACTTATTTGACAGTAATTGTTTCGGACAGATGTCGGACGGAGATCGAGAGTAGACCCCCTGATACGAATAGGACGAAGTGCGCAAAAGCCTTAAGAAGGGTTTCTGTTAGTCATTTAGGTATACCTAGCTCTAATAATCAGCTGTATATACGAAATATCAACTAATATATGATTTTAAAATAAATTTATAATCTACATTTATATTATATTGTGATGTTCACATAATCAGAAAAAAATAGTAGTTTAGTTTTTGAACACGTAACTGGGGAATGTTGGTATTAGTGACGAAACGATTGCTACGAATACGAAAAAAGATTGTTTGCTTTGACAAAACGAAATGTCTTTTTTTAATTATACGTGTTATAGTGACAAAAAAGGGAGTTCAGCTTTTAATTTGAAAGTAAAAACATTAATTAACACGAATGTATTGACGATTTTTACACAATAGGGATTGTTATTAAAAATAGAATTAGAATATAATAAAGAACTTCATGCGAAAAGAATAGTTAGGTATGTAACTTTTTAATATTCACTGTGATATAAATTCGTTTAATCGCACTTTATAAACACAACACAAACAAAAGACGCTTTCCGCACCCGAAAAAACGACCATAGAATGATTCTTTATTCAAAGTGACAAAATCTACCTCAAAACATAAAGGTACAGTCAACAAATGTGATCTCTTCACGTCACTTTTATGCACAATTTTATATCAATAAAACTTTCAATAACACTGCTATAATAGCTGATCGCTCGCGAAACTGCAATTTGGAAAACGCCGAAATTTACCGAAAATATTTAAAAAAAAATAAAGTAACGGGTTAGAAAGGTAAAATCAACAGGTACGTGGCAGTGGTTATCGCGCGTGCTGATAACTGTGGTGTCAGGTCAAACGAACAAGCGGGGCGGGCTCACGTACCTACCTTACTGATAAGACGATAACGGGCTCTTAACCTTCCACTGCGCCACTCGGCTCTAATGGTGTCATCACCTGAAGGATAGCTGGTTAGTGTTGAAATTCAAGTATTTTGTAGTGCATGCACTGTTAAATAAGCACTCGGCTTGTACGTATTGGAAACGCTGGCAAGTTAGTTACAGTAGAATATTGACACTGATATTGACTTTTCACATCGATATTCGAATTGTAAGTAGAAGATGCCTGGCATTCGAGGACCAAGCGGTTATCATGTTCGTTCCTTTCTCGAACCTGCAAGATGTCGAATAATCTCCCTCCTGAAATGCTTGCTTTGCGCTATGACATCGCAAGTGAAATAAAAAACTGCCGTAATTAAAAAATAATGGAATTGACAAAAAGTGATTAGAAAAGTAAAAGAAAATACTGAATTAATCTTAATGGGATTATTTTTATTTTATACATCATGATTAGTTATCCACTTATAAGCGAGATTATAAATTTATTGGTTCCATTCAGTAACTTCTTTGACTCTCGAATCGTGTTTCCTTAAATCCATAACTTTTTAGTTACGACGATGTGTGGTTGCATGTGGGACATGGGGTTCTTCAAAAAGCGAGTCAACACGGTTCTCAAAGGCTAGCGACGCATAGACCAAATGTATTATTGATTTGATTTTATTAATCATAGACCACCCATCACAGTGGCTCGTCTGCTCTTTTGTCTTATACTTTATACATAAAAAAAGGAAATAAAGAAAATTAATTCTTTGAAATAAAATGAATCTGCAGCCTTTTGCCAACAAGCTAAAATTTAAACACGACGCACAATAACACACTCAGTATGTCTCACCATGCACGGGCATCAACAAATAGGCATTATAATGATAATAGTTAGCTTATAATATATAGTCCCACAGCTGGGCACGGGCCTCCTCGCGTGGAATCAATGCGGATTGGGAACTTCACACGCATCATTTTATTGCTTTGCATATGTATGCAGGTTTCCACACGAAGTTTTCCTTTACCGAAAAGCTAATGGTAAGTTTGAAATTAATTAGGCATTATATCTGGTAATACTGTTTACACACATGGTAGCGTTCAACGAACAATGTTCAAAAAACAAAATTCGACGCTACTGCCTTTGTGTCGGAGAAACAAACTTTTTGGCCCTTTTGGCTTAAAAATCCATTTGACATATACAAATTTTGTTAGACAAGCCTATAATTACACAAAATACCAAATGTAATTTCGAAAATCGTACAGTTCTCGAGATATTAAAATTTGATACTGCTACTTATCACTCATCAAAGATATACAAATCGAGAGTCTAGACCACTTGCAGTTGACCTAGAAACTTAATAATTATTTGGCACAGATTCTGATTATTTCATTGGCGAAGCCGTCAGACCCACTTGATAGTTGTTCTGAACTTGGCCCCTTTTACACATTTATGTCTTTGTTGAGTTCTATACTTAATTATTATTGTTTCACGTGTTTCGATTATCTATTTCCAGAATATAATAGAAATAAAACTCATATATAATCACTTCATCGCTAATATCAATAGCGTATTTGATGTCCCTGTGCGAAAGCAATGATAGGTGTACAGCACTAGAAAAATGAGCCTAAAGTCTATCTTGAAAGAAGAGTATTAGGAAATGGATTTAGACCTATTTTTTCAGATGTAAATCACGTATATTTGTATTTCGAACAAACGAACGTTCCGGGCACTTTACAGGTGCCAAGGTCAAGGCTGACTCTTCCCTGGGATTTCATGGGACTTTAGTAGCAATAGAGCTCCTTGTGAAAGAGTTCGTCCAGGGAAGTACTGCCACCTTACCTATTTCTGCCGCCAAGCAGTAATATGAGCATTACTGCGTTCCGATTTGGAAGGGTAAGAGTGCTGGTGAAATTACAGGCACATGAGACATGTCAACATAAGTCTCAGGGTGACGGGCGTGGAATACATTGCTCCTAAGATCTTTGCAATTAAAAACTCTAAGTAGTACAACTGTTATGGATAGGCGTGTCGCTTACTAGCAGGCTCACGACTTATTCGTCCCGTCAGTTGATATTATAAAAAAAGTATAAAAATCGCAAAAACCTAAGAACTCGAGAAGGATATTATTTTAAATTTAAATAATTTCTAAGAAATTTCAATTTATTCTTGTCTTGGGTTTTATATTTATGTAAAGTAAAATAAATAAATTTTAATATATAATAAACACGGTTTCATTCTCTTTAACCCAACTTAAAGATGTTACGTTCTACGTTCTAATTCAAAGTAAAGAATCATTTGTTATCGCGATAGTAAAGACATGTAGAATTATTTGTAAATAATTATGGTATTTCTAAAAGGTAAATTGCAAGAACCCGCATTATTTATAACATTTCCTCACAACGACGACGACTTAGTCCGTGTAGACAGACAACGCTATCGTTGTTTATCGTTTATCTTATCACAGTCACGGCGGATGACCGGTCGCGTACTTTGGCATACAAGAGACCTGCCAAGGTGGCAAAGGTCGAATAAATTGTTATGAAAAAATCTATACCAAGTGATATAAAGATGTGAATTTGATACCGACTAGTGTTGAGTTACTCATACACAAGGCATAGGTTAGTTTGTCACAATGCCTCAAGTCATAAAAATATCCCACCTCACACCTCACCTCATGTCATAGCCTCACTCGTGTCACCCTGCTTCGAATTCAACAAATGCAACAACGATTGGTCCTGCACTGCCCGCTTTATAGCTGATTTTACATCATATGATCATACTACCATAGTACTAAATAAAATTAGCATTTATTTATTCTATATCCATAACACTTAAGTTGTCCAATTGATTGATACCATCAAGTTATGAAAATGTGCTTAATATTCCCTCTGTTGAGTCATTGCCGTAGGTGCAAACATTCCTACCACTACTTCACCTCATTTGTAGTAGGAAATCAGAAATCAGAAATCAGAAACATTTATTTTATGAATCGATAAAATACAGGTGTTACTTACAAGTGATTAGATCCACAATTCTTACCCAAATCAGGCGTACAATGTCTTAAAATTATAATTCAACTAAAATTTATTACAACTTGAATGTCAAAAATTAAAATTATAATTAAGTTAGTTATACAATTGTGAAATATTTGATGTCTTTATATAAAATTCGTTAAGATTGTAAAAAACTTTGTCAATTAACCATTTGTTTAAACAAACTTTAAATTTATCACCATTTAAACATTTCATTTCCATTGGAAGTCTATTAGAATTGTAATCGCTGTTACATACGAGTAGGTGCTGCGGTCAAAGATCGTGTTTATTTTAGGGAGGACAAGACCTAGAATTGTACCGCCTCATTTTTTCAAATGAGCTACTCCCTCAAACTCGTTTTAATTTCAAGTCCTACCCAACACTAATGACGACGCCAAAACAACGTTTGATGTAAGACAGAAAATTCTTAAAGCATTACGTAAAGTCCCACATCTAAGATTTGATTATAGTGCTCTCCCTATCCAACCTTTAGGTTACAATGGCACTATTACCTGTACAAGCATGCCTGCACCGGGACCTTATCAGTCACGTCCTGATCCAGATCAGCCCGTCGATACAGACTTCATTGGGTGCAGTACAGAGCGTGCTGGTGGTGGTAAATCATCCCACGCCAGAAGTTAAGGTCAATATGATATGGGATCACGCATAGAATAAGCATCCCAATGACCGTCTTGAAATCAGGGACCTACAACAACCTATTAAAACAATATTAGTTTAACCTTACATCGACCTCTTGTACCATAACGCGCTTAAAGTAAGCTTATTGTAATGTTAAAACTATGATGTTTTATTGGCAGCTTTGTGACTATTCATTCACTGAGTTCGTACTATGATGCGACTTTGACTTTATAGTAATAATGCTCTTATGTCAAATTTAGCAATCTTAAAATAGTTACACGGATGCAATGGAAACAATATTATTTTCAGTTTCATTGTCTTAATATCGATTTGTAATGGTTAAAAGTTAAGTTGAACTTATTTATTTACGTATATCACTTCAATATTTTGTTTATTTTTTATTTAATAGTACATAGGAAATAGTTTAAATAAAAATATGCGATGTTTATTTCGTTAAATTATGACAGCGCATTCTACATGCTTTTTGGCGAAACGAACAGTTGATACTAGACTATAATTCCGAATTCAAAATGTGACTATCAAGACTCAGCTTGTTTTGTTTAGTTTTCTTCATGAAAATCTATACCCAACAAAAAAATAGATTTTATTACGTACTTTTCTGTTTTTAACAAAATTCTCTGAATGTAAATAACATTAGGTACTTTAACATTATACTAAGATAGACGATTCGGAACATCAAAAAAGAAAAAAATGGCATTATATAATAGTTCACATAGCGTTATCTCTCTCCCATTTTTAGTAAGGAATAGACAATATTGCGAAATCATTCGTTCTTTCAATCACTTTTGCAATAATACATTACTTGGTTATACAGGTTCGTCATGGTACGAATATAAGTAATATTATAATAAGCTTACTTTAGGCTTACATTGAAATAAGATTGTTTTTGGAAAGGTTATGGTAGGCCCCCTGGTTTTTCGAAGACATAAATGGGAACCTTAAACTTGTTTATAGATTGTACATTAATTTATTGAATATCATGATGTGTTTAGTACCATGATATTCGTATATTTTTTTGTAAGTATACTTTTTTCATGACGGGAAGGACAGGTCGCGTGCTCGTAGTATTAAGCGACACGCTTGTCCGTAGCAGTAGCAGTGCCAATCAGATCTTTAAATCGCGAAGATGTGAGTGGCACTGCCACTGTACAACAGAATAGAATAGAATTATTTATTTCAGACCATGATCCATAGTAATGTTAGTAATTAAAACTGTACCCGTCACCCCGAGACATAAGTTAACAAGTTCCATGACCTTGTAATTTCACTAGCAACCTTACCCGTCAAAACACTTGGCGGCAGAATTATGGAACATGCCACGCAGTACTTTCCTGAACGAACTCTTCTGTGTGCTACTTCACTAGTCTGTTATCATTAATGATACAAAGATCGAGCAATACACAGAAAAATTCCTTCGATCTGACTGGAGTCGAACCAGCGATTGTTGCCACACCGAGCCATCGCTCTTACCAACTGAGCTCTAGATCTAGTCAGCAGATCTTATAAATTTCTCTAAGTGCTTGTAGTTAGATCTTTTATTGGGTCTAAAATGGCTTTATCCCCGTCAATGACACCTGTGAGAAACTTATGAACATTTCTTTTGTATTACAAAATAATAACGCAAAAATAATTTTAATCACTTAGCATATGAAACTTGGGTTTCTGAGGGTACTGTGTCAATTGAAATGAACGAAAAAAAAAAACTAAATGCATATTCAGTGTCCATGATATGTATTTGAAAATCTAAGCTAAATTTAGCCAGGAACAAAACAAAACAAATAAATTTTCAACAACTTTTTATATATCTGACATTGAAATCAATGTCGTCATTAAACAAATCTGTCACCTATCGGGAAATAGTTTTTAAAATTTATGTTTTACACTTTAAATTTGAAAAAGTGATATTTTCATTTAGTGACGATATTGGAATCCAGAAATGTAATTGAAATATTTGTATATTCCCAGCTAGTGTCATGGACACTCAATTAATATTTATTTCATAGGTAATCAAATTACACATGATACTCTACTACTCATTCGTAAAGCAGATTCCCCTGAGAAGAATGAGTAACACTTTGCATACCACTTTTCATGAAACTTTCATACCAAAATCTATTATTGAACTTTTATGAGTACTTGTAACCAACTTTTATATTTTTAACCTACTTCCTGTTGTTAAACCGAAATAGCAATTCCCTTTTTTCTTAGGGTCGTATTCCAGAACTCTACTCAATACTCAAGTCAGGACTTGAATATTGCAGTGAGCACTGAAAATCATACACAAGTCCTTGCCATTAGGGTCGTATTTCCAGTGCTTGAAATCATACTCAAGTCTGCTCAAATCCTGACTTGAGCATTGAGTAGAGTTCTGGAATACGACTCTTAGGGTCATATTCTAGAACTCTACTTAATGCTCAAGTCAGGATTTGAGTATGGTTTAAAGCACTCGAAATCACACTCAAGTCCCTGCCATTAGGGTCGTATTTCCAGTGCAATCCTGACTTGAGCATTGAGTAGAGTTCTAAAATACGACCCTTAGTCTCTTTAGGGATTATTTAAGTCGTAGCAGTAGAGCTCCTTGTGTCCTTCGCCCAGAGAATTACTGCCACCTTACCTATATCTACCGCCAAGCAGTAATGTGAGCATTACTGCGTTCCATGGCATATGGGATTTGTCTACTTGTCTCAGGGCGACAGGCGCAGTGGCAGTGCCACTCAGATCTTTGCGATTTAAAACTCTGACTGGCACTGCAACTGCTATGAACAGGCGTCTCGGTTGCCACCGATCGCATGACTTGTTCGTCCCATCATTTAGTGTCATAAAAAAAACCGAATGGAGGCGTTTTGGAGGTATTAATAGGAAAAATTATTTTACCATGGCGACTCGTCTGAAATCGAAAGAAAAAATCAGCTATCTCACACTAAGTATTACTCAGCAACACATAATACATCATCATCACGTCTGTCTCCCACTGGGCGAGGCAAAGACCACGGACATCCACCTGTTACGCTCCTGATAAACCTTCCTCCACTTCCATCAGGCACTTCAGACATGCCCGTTTATTCTTGTTATTTTTAAACGCCTTTTTTAAACACATCCCCAATCTGATTAAAACTATGTACGGTGGCGTCTAACGCTCCCAACGCCTCCATCCACGTTCGCTCTATAAATTTGTGCCGTCAATCTACCAACATTCATTTTTTCTACATGACCTAACCACATAATTATTCCGCAATGAAAGAAATAATATAAAAATAGAAAAAAAGAAAAAAGAAGAAAAAATAGAAAAAAAGAAATATTTAGGATCTGGCTTTTAGTCACTTTTTACCTGTATCCTAAATACAGTTTACGAACCAAACCGGAACTTATGACTTGTTTATAATAATATATATATAATATATATATAATAACTTCTCCTTTACATAGGTTCTTATTCAGGTATTGATCTTTACAAGCTATAGGATGTTCTTACTATTACACAATTATCTACCTGTATTTTTTAAGTTTAATCTAGGTCACGATGTTTGACCACCATGATATTTAATTATTTTTTGTGAAATTACTCAACTAGTTTGATATAATTATTCATACAAATATCGAACACTTAGAAAAAAATCCTTCGATACAGCTGGATTCTAACCGACGACGTCTCTTAGCAAACCGTACCAGACGCTTTGCCAACTAAGCCACGGAATAAACAAGCGAGCCTTATGAATTTTTCTATGCGTTTGGATTTTGTTTTTGGTCTTTCAGTTTTGGTTTGCTTGAAAATACTGGTTCGAATCCAGCAGGATCGAAGGAATTTTGTCTAAGTGTTCGATCTTTACATTAATAATTATAACAATTGTCTGTACTTAGTTATCAAAAAGCACTCCCTACACAAGTGTCTATGATCAGGGGGCCTACCACAACCTCTTAAAACAATATTACTTTAACCTTACATTGACTTTTCGTACCAAAACGCACTTAAAGTAAGCTATTGTAATGTTAAAACTATGATGTTTTATTGACAGCTTTGTGACTATTCATTCACTCATTTTGTACCATGACGCGACTTTAACATTAAAGTAATATTGCTCTTATGTCAAGTTTAGCAATCTTAAAATAGTTAAAGGGATGCAATGGAAACAATATTATTTTCAGTTTTATTGTAGTTACAGTAATATTGATTTGTAATGTTTAAAAGTTAAGTTGAACTTATTCATTTACTTATCTCTTCAACATTTTGTTTATTTTTTTATTTAATAGCACATAATAAACAATTTTTTGTTAAATAAAAATACGCGATGTTTATTTCGTAAAATTATAACAGCGCCATCTATATGTTCCTTGGTGAAATTAACAGTTGACACTAGACTATAGTTCCGAATCATAACGTGACTATCAAGACCCAGCTTGTTTTATTTATTTTTCTTCATGAAAATGCGGAATAATTATTGAAAACAACGTAATTTTAATAGATTTTATTATTTCATACTTTTATTTTTTTGACAGTCAAAATTCTCTGAATGTAAAAAACATTAGTACTTACATGTTTATGTAAACATTATGCTATAAGATGATTCGGAACATCAAAAAAGAAAGAGATGGCACCATATAGTTCACATAACGTTATCTCTTTCCTATTTTTAGTAAGGAATAGACAATATTGGGAAATCATTCGTTCTTTCAATCACTTTAGCAACAATACATTGCTTGGTTGACAAGTTCGTCATGGTACGAATATGAGTAATATTATAATAAGCTTACTTTAACCTTTTGACCGCCACTCACAAAACCTAGTTTTGTTTCCTAGACGCCAAGTCTGGTGACGTGACATGTTATGAATTTTAACCTTATTTTTTTTTCTTCTAAGTTAAACAAAAACATAACTGAACTTAAATTTCAACTATGATGCCATACTTAACTAAAATATACAAACAACTGATGGTTTTATTGTCTATGGTGGTCAAAAGGGTAATTTTAGAAACATACGCAAATAAACAAATAATATTCGGGGACCTCGAATAATCAATATCACTATTTAGTAAGTATCAATAATTGTACAATTTTCCACCACCACCACTATGCTATAAATTTATTGCTCGTCTGCAGAGTGGAAGCCAGGTGACCTGTAATACAGATTTTTCCTAAGCCTCTCTCGGGCACCGGTCTCACTATTTGCCCGATACTCCTAAGTTAGTTTGTAACAAGAAAAAATAAATCAACATTTCGTTTAATTTAATTTCATAGGTAATAAGGTATGACAGTTATTGTTAACTCTCCTTCCTACAGTGTAGATAACAGCGTTGTAGATATATTTCGGTGTTTTTTCACACGTTAATAGCTGTTTACGAAAACAAACATGTCCGGGCATTTGGGCAAAAGGAGATGTCACAGTTGGCAGACAGGTGCCGGCGTCGAGAGCTAAATCTGGCGCGATGAGGTCGTGACCCGACGCCCTGCGCCCGCTGCCGCTGCTCGTGCGCCGGTACACAAATATTGGCTTTAACGCTTGCTACAGTATCAACAGCGAGCCCGGCTTTATTGTAACATAATGAAAATGTAATAACGCTTTATTTGTAACTAAACGATTATAAGACATTTACATTGCGAAATTGTCTAACAAACTAGTTGTCATATTACAAGAAATACATATCATTTATAGACCAATTTTGAGACATTCATAACAACCCTACACATACAGTAAGTAACAAAGGTGGTGACACCGTTATTTGAGCTGGTAATCATACCTATAAACCCGATAAGCCATGCATTTTCTTTAAAAAGGAATTCTCGCTAATTACTATGTATAATTTTGCTGAAGTTCGTTATTACGATCACCATCTAACAGGACTTTTTGTTACACCCTGTTTATTATATATGTATGGTTAGTAGGAAATTTTCCTGTTACCAAAGTCTCTAAAAACTAATGGACATAACATACAATACAATATTTATTGCAATTTCTTTAAAATTAAAACCCACGCTCAATTCACCTCCAGCGTTACCCAAAACTCGTGCGCAGTTTGGCTCTCTTCCACGTCTGCGATTATTTCAGGAGTGGAGGTCGTGACCCGGCCACCTTCGCCCCTGCCCCCGCGTCGTGACGTCATCAACTCTCAAGAAATGTGCCAAAGACGAGAAAAGCTAATTTTAAACGCTAATCGGGGCGGTAAGTTCTGAGATTCAATCGAGTTTGACAACTAAAGATCGCCTCGAGAAATCAGAACATTAAAATTGATCTTTTAATTATTCTTCATAACAATACTTGCTTTTGTCCGTGGCATTATTCGCCAACAAATTAAAACTACCTTTGGATACTAGTGAAGCGAATTTAAACCTCTATTTATTGCCAATCAACGGGTAAATTTGCCATCTTTTAGTGTGTTGATTATTAGATATAATAGGGGTTAAAGTATGAAATTGCCGATTTGTACTGAAAATCTAAATTGTTTATTTTTTAAATTTTTAACAAATTTATTTAATCAAAATAGTTGCCATTATTATCTATACATTGCTGCCATCTAATGGGAAGGTTATTAATGCCTTTGCGATAGAACTCCGACGATCTAGACTGCACAAACTGTGTGAAAGCATTTTGTATTGCCTCCTGGGAAGAAAACTTCTTGTCACGTAGATAATTGTCCAAATCACGAAAAAAATGATAGTCCGTTGGAGCAAGGTCTGGTGAATACGGAGGATGACGAATGGTTTCTAACTGCAGTTCCTGAAGGGTCAAAATGGTTTCTCGTGCTGTGTGAGGTCTCGCGTTGTCGTGGAGCAATAATGGTGAAGATCGATTCATGAGTCGGGGCTGTTTTACTGCTAGTTTTGTCAACATGGTTCGGAGTTCGGCACAATAGACATCTGCCGTTATTGCTTGACCAGATCGGAGAAAACTATAGTGAATAACACCATGCTGAGACCACCAAACAGTTACCATTACCTTTTTATTGGTAAGTTTTGCTTTAGGACACTGTTGTGGCATTTGACCTGGGGTCAGCCATTGCATTTTTCTTTTCCGGTTATCATAAAGAATCCACTTTTCATCACATGTTACAATTCGATCCAATATTCCTTCATTTCTGTACCGGTTCAACAAGGCAACACAAGTTTCAACACGCGTTTCTTTCTGCAGATCAGTCAAATCATGAGGCACCCATTTTTCGTATTTTTTTATTTTATTGATTTGACGCAAGTGAGTCAATATTGTGGGTAAGGTAACGTTAAACCATGCCGTTAATTCCTGGGTAGTTTGACTAGGATCGGCTTCCACTATCTCTCTTAATTCATCGTTATTCACCTGTGTGGGCGGTCTTCCTCGTGACTCGTTCTTTAAGTCGAAATTTTCATCACGAAAGCGTTTAAACCAAAATCGCACGGTGCGTTCATTAGTAGACCCCTCTCCAAACGCAGCATTGATATTGCGGGCTGTTTCTGCCGCGTTAGTTCCGCGTCGGAACTCGTATTCAAAAATCACTCGAATTTTCGCAGTATCCATCTTTCTTGTCTAAATTGAATAACAAAAACAATTGAAAGTCGATATTCAAATGTTTCAAATTTAAAAAAAAAAAATCAAGAAACCATTTGAAAAAAGTTTCATTCGAAAACCTCAAACCATGAAGATTCTATGAAAATTCAAAGAACCTATTGCAATAAAACGGCAATTTCATACTTTAACCCCTAATATTATATTAAGCAACATAGGAATAGGTACAGGTGCTATGGCCCAACTGCAGAGAGTATGGAAGGACATCACGCGTAAAACTAAGATGAGATTGGTGGGCTCTTTGGTGTTTACCATTTTTAACTATGGAGCAGAAACGTGGACACTAAAAAAGGCGGAACGTGACCTCATTGACGCCTTCGACATGTGTGCCGGATTAAAATTTTGGGAGTCCGTTGGATAGATTTTCGCACCAACGACTCAATTTTGCAGGAACTTATCGTCCACATCAGTCTACGTAGGATATTTGATTTCTTTAGTCACATAGCCAGGAAAGAAGGGCAGAACCTCGAACAACTAATGGTCATCAGACGTATCGACGGTAAACGTTTCAGGGGTCGCTGTCCCACAAGATGGTCCGACCAAGTTTGTGCAGCTCTCGGCATGGTTCTCCATGATGCCCTTTACTATGCAAAAGACCGCCACAGATGGCACAGCGTTGTCATGCGTAGCTTGTCTCCGTGGGGGAGTCACGACCCTCAGCAATAAGGTATACGACGCTAGGAGGGGTATTAACAACATCACATAACTAAAGTACTTTTAGGAACTGAAGCTATTTTTCGGGTTTAAATCGCGTATTTTTTTTTTTCATAGTTTCGGGACCTACGGGTCCTATGGGATCCGAAACGTTGGTTTGTTTGAAAAACAAAAACAAATAAGCGCTACATAGATCCGAAGAAATAGTTTCTTTTCCCTATATGTAACAATCGCGAAAACCTAAGAACTCGATGTAGTACTTGTGTTATGAAAATCGGAAACAACGACTATACAAACACCCAGACTCGAGACTATATAGAAAAGTTAGTTTTTCTACACTGATCCGGCCGAAGATCGAACCCAGGACGTCAAAGATGGCGACACCATAAAACCCGATGTGCAAGCCACTCCACCGACTGAGGTCGTCAAACTTGATTGAATTCTCTTCTTCAAAACCCAGCTGCTGCTTTTCCAAGTCTTCCATAGTTTTAGTCCAGCAGACAGAAGCACTAAATGTAACTAAAAATATTTTTCAACCTACCAAGGTGAAGTAAGACGAACAAATCGTTCAGTAATATCGGTTACACAACTATTACTATCAAATGTGGCTATGTAGACGTTTACCGAACAATTCCATTGAGAGCATTGTTTGAATTTTGCAGCCTTAGATCACGTAACTGCGACCAATGAAGAAAATTAACACCAGGTTAATTTACTCAGTTAAAGTGCGCTTGTCGCGAAAGAATGTTAACATAAAAGCAGGTCAGAAATTAAAACAATGACGTTTAGATTGGTACGTACACAATTTTGTTTTATTCATTTAGAAATCACCTTTATTTTTGTTAGAACTGTATCGATTTTGGGCATTGGTTCTTCCGATGATGAAACCTTCTGGTAGGTTTTATGACGATGTTTTCCTCAAGCAGGTGATAATTAGTGAGCTAAAGAACACATCTTATATATCGAACCGATTTGTTTGTGAGAGCTTCAATCATAAATTTAACCTAGGAGCTCCAACACAGGCGTTATCCGAATTAGACTTTATTCATGAAAGCACACGTTTTATTACGTACACACGTTAAAGCTTTGAGTGACACTGCATCCGTCCAGCTTCCTTACTAGGTATCAAAATCATGTGGACATTTTTTGTTTTGCTTACCAGCATTAGAGTTTGATTCATAAGTTCCTCTTTATTTCTTTAGTAAGTATTATACAATGGTATATAACATACCAGTAAAACGACAATGCTTTTGTGTCCTTTTGCTCCTTTCATATAAGGATTTCTATAATACATAATATCAACATCGCTTCTGTTAACCTTCAAATGTCCTCTTCTGTACTTTACAGGTTCATTCTATTAACGAGTACATGTGACTACACAGAGCTTTCAATTTGGAGAGTACGTCTTTTCCAGTTGCAAGCAAAACCAGTTTATTAAAATTTGTTCAGCTCCTTCCAGTCCAGCTCTCTTTAGCGCGTGTGCATTTACTATTGAATGAATTACGCATTAAGACAAACACTTCCTCAATTGTATATATTGTCAACTAGCTAATGCCTGCGAGTTCGTTGACGTAGAAATGGAATAAATAATTAGAGAGCCTTTATACTATTAGTATTGTATTTCTATAGTTTTATTAATTCTCCATACAAACCTTCCTCTATTTCTGCCCCTTTAAAATATATTTTGTAGCAAAAAGTAGCCTGTGTCCTTCTCCTAGGCCCCATCTATTTCTATTCATCAAAACTGGTTGAGCGGCTTAGGCGTGAAAACGTTACACCTTATGTAGTAGTTACTTTCGCATTTATAATATTAATTTGGATTAATTAATGAGTATTATTCCATCGATTTCTTAGGTTTTCGAGGCTGTTGCACATTGGGAATGAAACTATTACTTTTTTAAACTTTGTTTCAAAAAACAATTATATGTGATTTAGATCCGAAATAGTTTCATTGCCAGAATTATTCTGTTCTGTTTAGAGAAATTTGGGAAAAAATACTTGGGAAAATATCAAATAATTTTTTTCATATACCTTTCCAGGCTGTCTACGTGCAACTTGTTTTACTTTTCGTCCAGTATGCATCATTACAGTTACAATACAACTACTACACCGAAAACTACTATGGCAACTACAACAATCCGGGTTATTATCAAAATTCAATGCTAAACTACAGGTACGCAAACCCAACAACCGAAAGTAATAACGACCTCACTGAAGAAGAGGCACCCGAGCGTTTATTTTCTGTAGAAATACAACAAAGCAGGAGACACAGAAAGCGAAACAAAAAGAAAAAGAACAAGTACAAAAATAAACCGTATAGCAAAGACATTAAAGGATGTGAAAGCGAATACAATTCCCCCGAATGTAAGTCAGGAGACGAAGGAGGATCAACAGAATGCAAAGAATGCACTTGCTCAGAATGCGGACCTAATAATAGTAATCAAAACTCTTGTTGCCCTAACTATTGTGAGCAGTGCGTGGCTACTCAGCCTCCTGGAATAGCCATCATGGCTTATCCAATTAATTTCCAAATACCACTTCCGGTGCCAATGCCCTACCCCTCATCAAAACCTGATGACTGTACAACTGATCCATCAACCTCCACAACTGACAATTCACGCACAACAGAATCAACACAAACAACAGATCTCACAACCGCAAATACAAAAGACAGTACAGTGGAAACAACACATACAACAGGCGATTCAAATGAAACAACACACACAACAGACCATTCAAATGAAACAACACATACAACAGACCATTGGAGAACATCTACAAGCACTACGATAAAAATTATCTTTCCTGACAAGTTAATGGAATCCACAAGCTTTCCAATTTTTAAATCAACTACACCAAGATCAACTACAACAACATATTCTACAACAATATCTACAAGAATAACACCTATGCCAATGAACTCGATGGAACGAAAACGTCAAGCAATCCGTTTTGAACAATACCCATATCCAATAAGTCACAGACGACCTTACAGTGACCACTATCAAGTATCTTCGAATAAAAAAGACAAAATCAGTCCAATGTACCATTTCCGACAAAATACAGATGATGACGAGCGTGATATTAGAATGATAGTGGTCAAAGATCGACAGCTTTATGACAGGATAACAGACCCACCAAATAGAATGCTAGTAAGACCCCACCGTAATTATGAGGACGAAATGCAATCTAGAAATGATTTCAGAGCAAGATATGACGCGAAGCGATATCCACACTTTCCAAGTAGGCGTGACAGTCCACATAAAAAGCAGAGATATGGAATATTGCCACTACCCGATGAATTAGCCACTAAACTCCTGTTAAAATTACGTACCATGAAGGAATTAAATACAAATGACAAAAATATTCCACAAATAAGAAAACTTAAACAGAAATAGCGTAATAGTAAACTGCACTAAATTTTTAAATTGTTTTGTATTTTTTTATATTATGTTAATACAAATTTTGATGCTTACGGTGTTTGTGCATTTTCACGGTAAATATAGAACCCTATAAGTTTACGTAACATATAACTTCACATGAAGTAGTAATAAAAGCAATATTTTATAGGTTTGACTTTCTTTCTCCGCGATAGCATTTTATATCGCGTTTCTCGAACAAAACAGTTTCACCAAACATCGAGCAATGTAAACAATGGTGTACGAAATGCCACGCAAACATGCACACGTTATCTTTTAATTATCTTCCTAATAATTTACAATGTTGGCAAAAGAATGTCCAGTGCTACTTCGACATTTGTAGTAAGTATATGATCAAACCATTGTTAGTGACCTTAACAAATTTATTAATAATTATTTTGACGCGTATGTTCATATATTTCAGATCGTCAACATACAAGTAACTTGTTTGATTATCCATAGCATCACAACGAGTGGTGCATTTCACGAGCGGTATAGTACTAAATGGCCTTATAATTATTTTAACTCTAATTGGCAACAACGGTATATCCCTCAATACACAGTTGGATTAGTTCAACCACTACAAGATGAAAATTCTTATTCCTCATCGTCAGGTTCCAGCAGTTTGGAAAATTCATCCAATAGTGCATCTATATCTAACCCTTCAACGGAACATAAGAAAACAAACTATAAAAAAAAATACCAGAACAATTGCAAATGCTCTTGTGAAGATTGCGACAGACTCATGAGTCTTATTGACGAAAGAGTACAAGATTGTTGCAAAGATAAATGCAAACGATGTCTTCTAAAATCAACCACAAGAAAATCAAAAACTATGACGTATATGATATTGCCGTACGTGGTTCCAATAATGTTTTCTATGAAAATAAATCCAATAACATCAAGTGCAACAACTACAACATCAACAACTTTAGAACATACTACGTCAACTACAACTTCGAGAACGACTACCACTACTACTCCGACAACGACGACTACTACTATCACTACTAAGACTACTACTACTCCTACGTCGACTACTACTACTACTCCTAGTACGTCGACTACTACTCCTACGTCGACTACTACTACTACTCCTAGAACGACGACTAGTACTCCTACGTCGACTACTACTTCTACGACGACTACTACTACTACTCCTACTACAACTACGACAACTAGCTCGACTACTAGTTCTACGGAACCACCAATACCATTCACTTTGAGGACATTCTCTACTTATGTAATACCAGAAGAAAGTCCATCATACCCAGTACGAGATGTTAGCGCCGATATAACTATTCTATTTCCGGAAGAGAACGATAGTAAAAAGGACGATGACGAAGAGAACGATAGTAAAAAGGACGATGGCGAAGAGAACGATGTCACTGCGTATTTTTCCCCCCAAAAGAATGATATGTATTATTATGTTGATGACACTACAACAACTGCTAGAAGCAGCTGGCAGGACCATGATTACCATTACTATGAAGAGTATACAACTTCAACTAGACCCAATAAAAAATGCGAAATACCCAAATGTGTACGTAACAAAAAGAAACTGTATTATTATGCAAGGAAGCAAGTTGCGACTACGGAACAACCCTTTCTTATGCCCACCAGAGCAATTCCTGCGAGAAAAAGTTACAGTACAGTTGATAATGAACTTTATAATGACGAAACTGTAAAAGATTATTATAATATGGTGTATGACGAAAAGATGAATTATGCGAGAGAATACTACTATGATGACTATTATTATTATACGGATAAGGTTGATTACAACGAAATATCAGTTGAGTTATCAGCTAATTTCTAATTTGAAGTTTCACTCACATGAATAAGGCTGACTTTACATTGCCGCGAAACTGGATGCATGCGAATTTTGATAACGATATTATACATAGCATAATGAATTTTATGATAATTGAGTAATTCCCGATACTGCGCGAGAATTCTCCGGAAGACGTCGAAGACGACCTAGGGGTTTACTCCCTTTCTCCATCCAACTTCCGCCCAAAACAATTACTGTGAAATAAATAATACTCGAACTTCGAAGCTTCATATTTGACATTGTGTTTTGATTTTGTCGAGTAGGTAGTTTTTAAGTGACGGGACGAACATATCGTGCGTCTGGTGGTAAACTACACGCCTGCCCATAACAATCTCAGTGCCACTCAGAGCTTTAAATAGCAAAGATCTGAGGGGCACTGCCACTGCGCCCGTCTCCCCGAGGCATAAGTTACAATGTTCCATGTCCCTATAATTTCACCAGCACCCTTACCCTTCAAAGCCGGATCACAATATTGCTGATATTACTGCTTGGCGGCAGAAATAGGTAAGGTGGCAATACTTCCATGGACAGACTTTTTCACAAGGAGCTCTACTGCTACTTATTTGACAGTAATTGTTTCGGACGGATGTCGGGCATAGAACGGAAGTAGACCCACTCTTTTAAGGCTTATAAACTAGACACTTTATACGTTACCCAATTGGCATGAAGTTCATTATGATATAGCCACAAAAATGCGCTTCCAATGCATTGTATCCGTGCGGTGACGGATTAGAATACAATTCACCGCCCCTCTCTTCCCGTGGGTGTCGTAAGAGGCGACTAAGGGATATTGAGCAACCAGCTGCTCCACTGGTGGAAGGGCTTGAAAACCCGCCTGGTTAGTGACCACCGTGCGCATGATGGAAAACCCGCCAAGTATTCGCTAGTCGGATGCGTTCCGGGATCAGTCAGCGTACAACCAGAGCCCGAGGGAACGCTGCCGCGACATTTGTGGTCTGTGGAGGCTTCCGCCGAACCAGTGCCAGGACAATTGCATTGACCCGCCGGCCAGGGAGACCCGTAGAAACGGTTGTTCCGCTGGCCGCCCGCGGTACAGTACAGGGGCCCAAGCGTGCTTAACCAGCTCGTGAGGCTGCCTCACCATGCCGCGCATAATCTCGGTGTGGTTCGTCGTGCCGGTTGGTGACCGGGAGGTGGGGTCCCGGCGGCCATTCCCGGGGGGGTTCGGGGGCCCTTCCGTCCGGCGGATCAGCGCAACTTGTCTGTAGGCAAGTCTCTGGGGAAGCAGGCCCCGCGATTTGACCGCTTGTGTCGCGGCACTGTTTTCTCGCTTCACGCCTCTTTTTCCCTCCAACATGTTAGCGCAAAGTACAAATTTCGGTCGTACAGCGGTGCACACCCCCACCACTAAAGCGCTCTTTAAGGTGGAGTTCACGAACATTCGAGGACTCCACAGTAACATCCACGCCGTCCATCAACATCTTGAGACGGCTCGACCAGAAATGCTGTTCCTTACGGAGACGCAAATACTCTGCCCGGCTGACAGCAGCTACTTGAATTACCCTGGCTATATGCTTGAAGAGTCCTTCAAAGCGAAAGCTGGGGTCTGCTTGTTTGTCCGGGCAGATGTTTGTTGTCGCCGTCTGCGTCATTTGGAGGACCCCTCCTTCTCCATCCTTGGGGTACATGTTGACCTGGGCAGTCATTGCCGTGTCTACATGTGCCTCTACAGATCCCACCACGGCGACATAGAGACAACTCGTCTCATGGACCACCTTACTCGGGCGGCAGATGACGCGCAGGCGCAGTTTCCTACAGCGGAATTGGTGTTTTTAGGGGACTTCAATGCTCACCACGAGTCGTGGTTAAGTTCCTCTAAAACTGACCATGCTGGAAGAACTGCCCACACATTCGCTCTCACACACGATTTAACCCAACTGGTGAATCAGCCCACCCGGATTCCAGATAGGGTTGGTGACGCGCCCTCTTTGTTGGACCTTCTGCTGACGTCTCGCCCGGCTGGATATCGGGTGGTGGTCCAAGCCCCTCTGGGCACTTCGGATCACTGCTTGATATCCACTAAAGTGGCAACGTTACTGCCACCACCACCTACTGTGGCTAAACGCCGCATTTGGCATTATGCGTCGGCAGATTGGGACGGTATGCGGGACTATTTTGCATCCGTTCCCTGGCGGCAGCGCTGTTTTAGTGAGGTGGATCCAACAGCTAGCGCGACTGCCGTTGCTGATGAGATCTTAATCGGGATGGAATACTACATCCCGCATTCGGATCTCGTCAGTAAAGGGAGGCGCAACCGCTGGTTCAACCGCGAGTGTGCTGTGGCTGTTGAGAACAAACAGACTGCATACCGCGCTTGGATCAGGGGTCTAGCTTCAGACGATCCCAATACGAACTCACTTAAAACAGCCTACAATAATGCCACCAGGTCTTGCAAAAGAGCGTACATCAGAGCGGATGCTCAGCGCGTCGCACGAGTTGGCCAAGAACTCTTGACGCATCCCACAGGTAGTCGTAGCTACTGGCGTCTGGCCAGAGCCGTTGCGTCGAACTTCTGCCAGCCCTCGCTGCCACCGCTGAGATATTCTGACGGCAATCTAGCCCACAAGCCGCAAGATAAAGCCGACCTCTTGGCAAATCTGTTTGCGGCTAACTCCTGTCTCGACGACTGTAACGCACAGCCACCAACTCTACCTCACTGTGGCTACACGATGTCTGATATTCGTATCAGACAATGCGATGTGCGTACGCAGCTGCAGTCTCTCGACGTCCGGAAAGCTAGTGGTCCTGATGGTATCCCAGCGATTGTACTTAGGAATTGCGCAGCTGAGTTGACTCCCGTGCTAACGCGACTGTATCGTCTGTCGCTCTCTTCAGGTCGTGTGCCGGACTCTTGGAGAGAGGCTAATGTGCAACCAGTTCCCAAAAAAGGCGACCGATCAGACCCGCATAATTACCGTCCCATAGCCATTACTTCCATAATATGCAAGGTTTTAGAGCGGATCCTTAATAAACAACTGACCCAATACCTAGAAGATCACTCCATAATTAATGATCGGCAGTATGGGTGTCGTCCGAAACGATCAACGGGTGACCTTCTAGCGTACTTATCGCATATTTGGGGTGAGGCTATAGACAAACGTGGCGAATCGTTGGCTGTTAGCCTCGATATAGCCAAAGCGTTCGATCGGGTCTGGCACAAAGCTCTTCTCTCCAAGCTCCCGGCGTACGGTTTGCCAGCCCAGTTATGCAGCTGGATTGCCGATTTCCTTCGTGAGCGGAGAATTCGCGTCGTTTCTGACGGCAGCATTTCGAGGTTCGTGAATGTGAACGCCGGCGTACCGCAGGGATCCGTCCTATCTCCCACGCTTTTCCTTCTGCATATCAATGACATGCTTCCACTTGGGAATATTCATTGTTATGCAGATGATAGCACTGTTCATGGGGGATATCATGGATTCCCCGCAGCTGGGCGCGCCGATACTGACAGAGAGCGATCTGATCTTGTCGTTGAGCTCAATAGGATATTGGACCTCATATCTGCATGGGGATCCAGTAATCTTGTTGAGTTCAACGCCAAGAAAACACAGGTTTGCGCGTTAACAACAAAATTGTCGCCGTTCCTTCCCATGCCTTCTCTGATGAGCACAGCACTTTCACCTCGGAGCAGTTTCACCTTGCTCGGTATGGAAATCTGCTGTGATTTGAATCCAAGGAGCTACATCGAATCTGTGATCAAAACAGCCTCACGGAAACTCGGAGTCCTGAACAAGGTGCGACGTTTTTTCACGCCGGACCAGTTATGCCTGCTGTACAAAACACAGGTCCGGTCTTGCGTTGAGTATTGTTCGCACTTGTGGGACGGCTCCGCCAAGTACCTACTCGATGCCTTGGATAAATTACAGCGTCGGGCTACTCGAATTATAGGCGACGAAGAGGTCTCATCACGCCTTGAACCTCTGCAACTGCGTAGAGATGTTGCATCGCTTAGCGCCTTTTACCGCATGTACCATGGTGAGTGCTCTGAGGAGCTGTTCAACCTCATCCCCCCTTCCCCGTTCCTGCTCAGAAGCACGCGTGCTGGCCTTCGTAGTCACCGTTTCACTACCTGCCGCATTCCATCGCGTACTAAAAGGTTCGGTAGCTCCTTTCTCTGCCGCACGGTTGACAAATGGAACTCCCTTCCGGCACATGTCTTCCCTCCCTCTTATGATATGGGGTCCTTCAAACGAGGCGTGAAGAGGCATATTGTAGGCAGGCAGGGTGGAGGCGGCTAGTGCAGTGAGGATTCCATCGCTGCACTAGGTTCCTTCGCGTTTGGATACCACTTTCCACTTAACATCAGGTGGAGTGGAGTCATTTGCCTGTCAGGTATAAAAAAAAAAAAAAAAAAAAAAAAAAAAAAAAAAAAAAAA
>NW_020654466.1:17968217-18199854 GCF_003589595.1 Hyposmocoma kahamanoa
TAAAAAAAAAAAAAAAAAAAAAAAAAAAAAAAAAAAAAAAATTGTAAATTGAACCTTAAATGGTTCAAATAGAAATGTAGGCACGACGGTTATTAGCGCTTAACGATACGTAGTTACTGGGTCAAGCAACTCTTCTAGATATGATACGCCCTCTAGCAATATAGCATGCTACACAAAAAAGTAAAAACAAGAGCGTGGCTAGAGTTATTACGTAAAACGCAACCCGACTATTTAATGAAACTGCGTTTTATAATTGGTTTAACCAGTAATCCAACTGGAGACCTCTCAATCAATGTTTAGAATGCGGAAGCACTGAGCCACATAGGTCTAATTCTATACTAGTTGCAAATGACTGGAGGTGTGTATTTTATATAAAAAATTGTAATATATAACATTTAAGAACTTTACTCTATAAACAGCTAGTGGTAATAATTAAGCGTGTAGTATGTGCATTGTTCACATACAATCCTAATAATTTTCAATTGCTGAAGACAACTCTTGTACATTGTACTTTCTTTTCTTAAATAAATTATTTCTAAAGATGAATCATCTACTCTGCAATCGATCCTTGAAGATCTCTACCAGGGTGCGTTTGGCACGTTGCTACGAGTTTTCGGTACTTTTTAAGGCGTAGAATCCTGGGCTTAGAAGCCTTTGAAATGTGGGTCTACAGAAGAATTTTAAAAATATCATGGACGGATAGAGTGTCCAAAGAAAGAGTATTGGTGAATAAGAAGTTGGAGGTCTTCAGCACTATCAAAAAACGCAAACTACAATACTTTGGACATATAATGCGTGATGATAAATACGACTTACTACAACTAATTATGCAAGGAAAGATACATGGAAAGCGACCACCTGGAAGAAGGCGTACTTCGTGGCTTAAGAATCTCCGGACATGGTTCAACCCGATCACAAGATCCTTATTCCGCGCAGCTGTGTCGAAAATACAGATAGCCCTAATGATAGTCGACCTCCGGTAGGAGATGGCACCCCAAGAAGAAGTATTATTATTATACAAGTATTACTATTATATGTAATATTTATTTATGATTATAGAAAGCATTTGCTATTTCCATATATTTACTTTTACATACTTTTTATTTCATAAAAAAGGCATAATAACGCAAAAGAAACGCGTTACGCAAAATTCTAAAAGCGATTTTTAGTAAACTCACATAAAATAGTGATATGCGTATACCGATAACACGTTACACAAACATAAAATATCTTACCTATTTGACTAACTACTAACAGCTCACAGGCATAACAGACACAACTAAACTTCAAAAAAATCATCATTTTCAATTTTCCTAAAAAAAAATATCACGGAATTTTACTGCGTCGGCTTTTAAAAACAACTGAGTATCGCTGTAAACACTTTAGGCAACATTTTACATTTGATATTTTCAACACCGTAAACACAAGCACTTTCGAGTTCGAGTCATATTTTTCTAAAGTATAGATTTTCGATTTTCCGATTATTAAATCGACAATTAAAACTAGCGACAGATTGTGTCCTGACCTTTCAGAAGGCGGGTGCGACTGCGGCGTCGCGCGGGGTCATGCTCGTGTATTTTTAGAGTTGAAAGTTCAAAATACAACGGTTACACATCTCGACGGGGCTTCCGGCCCTTGGCTTTGATATTTGTAGGGGATAGGTGGTTAGACAGATAATTCGTATACTCTAATACAGTGAATAAAAACATCGCGATGTCGTGAGTGACACTCAAATATTTGATTTCTCACTTTCACAAGTGAATTTAATTACGAAAATCATAAGAAATCAAATGTTTTGTTGGATTATTTGGTATAGCAAGAAATTATAAAAGGTGTTCTCGTATAATAATAGCATCTAGTTCTCATTGATAAGCAGAAGAGTCAAATACATTTACAATTGATAATGGGTTCGGACTAAACGCCTACCACAACATTAAAAGCAAACTATTTGTAAGTAGACTTTGATCGAGAGAAATTGAGTCAAATCCATTTGTTAACTGAACAGTCAGTAAATTTCGGCGTTTTAGAAATAATTCACTAAAAATCCCATGTACATATCCGTTCAGACGTGACTGCATAAGCCAAAGACGACTCTTTTTACAGATTCTGCAACGTACCCGTGGTCTTTAATGAAAAAGAGAACACCAAAGTTCGCACACGGTTCTTCTGATCTTTCTGCTGTACCTAATACTGAATCCAAACGTCCTACTACGTGGGGCTTATGTTTTCACAAGGTTTTTTACTATAGTCACCACGTCGATGATACGAACGTTGCGTTGAACCTTCTTCTGAGGTTTTCCCACGTTTTTCCAATATCGTTAGTAGCACTGTTTAAACGGCATGTGATTTTTTGTTTAATTTTTTGTCTTTATTTACGATGTTTTAACAAATAAAAAACACAAAAAGTAAACCAATAAAAAAAATCGACCCCAAAATTCCAAGTGCGTGGAATTACATCTACATGACCAGTTTTGTTGAAATCAGTTACTGGAAAGTGCGCGAAACCGGAATCATCCCCTAGTTTGACACCCTTAGAGGTGGAATATTTTCTTCAAATCTAAGTGATACTACTTCTGAGCTACATTTCCAACAAAGAACGAATCATCAACTCCGGAATTTGTGAACCGATTTCACAAATACCGGAGTTATCGCGTAACATACATACAAAAAAAAACAATACAGTCGAATTGAGAACCACCTCCTTTTTTAAGTCGGTTAAAAATGTACTTACAAAAATGCACTAGGTTCCAGAAGACTCCGTCGTGCTTGTTTATTCCCAGTAGCTCCATGTATCAGTTCCATGTGGAACAATTGTAACCCAAAAGTTCCATATTGAACTATTGACTCGAATGTTGCAAATTGAACTCAAACCTCCAGCAGTGGTAATTTTTCCACTGCGAGCGGAGCCAGCTTCGTACGGACTCCGCTTAACTCGCAATGGTAAACTTCATGCAAGTGCTTCCACCGCAAATGAGTGAGCAGAGAGGACTGAGCCAGTTGAAAGAGTCACAAAAGAGCTGGCAGAGTTGAGCGGGCTTCCAGCGGAGTCCATACGGACTCAGTTTAACTCGCAACAATAAATTTCCTAGAAGTGCTTCCAGCATGCTGATTTTGATTCAAATCGGAATCTGAACCTGATTCCTATTAAATCTTTCTAATTTGTGAGTTAAATCAACTATTGTTACTATTTGAAATGTCAAAGTTTCCGATTGGCTAGTCGTGAATCGCAATTGTGCGCATCGCCTCGGAAGAGACACAGTTTTCGACTGGGAGAGCAAATCAAAATCAAGCAAAGTCAAAGTCAAAGATTATTTATTCCATAGGTAAAATAAATTTACACTTGAAAACGTCACATTTAAGCTACTACTCTAAAGCTGCAGCTCTAACGAGTGAGCGAAGCGGAGTCGGCGAGAACCGTTGTGTCGTTGTGTCACGCGCTTTTTTTTTAACGGACTCCGTAAAGGCAATATATAGGTATAGGGAAGAAATGTGCTCACAAGGAAAACAACTTGTGATATTTTAAGGCTAAATTTATACTGCGGTGGAACGGAATGGAAGCGAATTTTTGTAACGATAATATACATAGCATAATGAACTTAATGGTCATTTGTGTAACGTACAAACTAGATACGAGCCAAAATCTTCCGCGGAATTCTCGCGCATGCTCGAGAATACTCGCGCAGAATATTTTGCCTCGTATCTAGTTTGTACATTACACAATTGACCATAAAGTTCATTATACTAATTGTACATCGTTATCGATGAGAAAATTCGCTTCCATTCCGTTCCGCCGCTATATAAATTGAGCGTAAGACTACAATTTTGCTACCTAGAATACCTAGATTATTCCCCCTAATTTATTCAGAGATAAATTATAAATAAATTAGAGGGTTAATTAGGGTGCAGAAAATGGGAAACTGGATTTTTTTACACGAAACAAAAACAGAAACTGATTTTTTACTTTTCCACCGCCTAGCTCACTCCGCTAAGCCCGTTCGCTATGAAATGCAAACAATTCGCTCGTCTGGCCCATCTCCTTTGCCGGTTACCTCACTCCGCTTAACCCGCTGGCTATGGAAGGCAAACACCTCTTGTCAGTGAAACTCTTTCCTAGTGGAAGGACAAAACTATTTTACTCAGCACCACTCAGCTATTTCTCGCTCATTACCCTTTCGCTGTGGAAGGCGGGCATAAGGCTGCGAGTAAATGGACTGCCAGTACAAAGTTGATATGCACAACAGTATGCAGTCGACACTGGCTTCAAGCAATTATCGCTCCGCACCTATTTCACGAGCATCCATTCCATTACGACATCAACGAATATACTAAATATTCGTTGATGTCGTAATGGAAGTGTACTTCTAATTTATCACTACACACAGAAAATTTAAGATTTCAAACACTGACTTTAGTTTTTATTATAGAAATTAACATAACATCCTCTATTTCAATTTGTCAACAAAAATTCTCGTCCATAATCCCCGGCTATACTCTGCGGTGGAAATTGCGATAAAAAATGTACACAAAGATGCCATTACAAGAAAAATATTTCAAGAATTGTGATACAAATCTTCACCAACCGTATTTTTCTATCTTTAACAGCAGAACACAACAGTTTCCAGTTTGTTCCCAAAAATAATAAATAACTTGTTGCATATTCTCAAATCTGCCAAACACGTATTTTTATAATACTAGTCATATTCTGCCGCAATGAAAATTAATAAAAATTTATTCTGCCCAAATGGCATAAATCTCATAACTATCATTACTGTTTATTTGATTAGGTATTTTATAGCTTCAATGTTCTATGTGTGTACTATAAAATAAACAATACCTACTTTAGGTATGTAGGTAAACATTTAATCATGCTTAAAATGAAACATATGTACAAGAACATTACTTAGTCTTTGGTTGAACTGAATGCGTTGTGTTCTTGCATTTATTTTAAAATAAATTATTTTACAATTTCTTTATTCCGGACTTCTAAAAATATACAAAAATATATTGATTAGGCATAAACTAAAAAGCAAAATCATACCAGCAAAGTCCACGAATGGCTTTTCGTTGATTTTATAATTATTGGGTCAGCTTTCGCCATCCTTCTTTATAACTCCGTACACGATATAGGTCAACAAAAATCTCATGTCATGGAATTTAAAAGAAAACGGGTATATTTTCATACGGCAATCTCAATTAGATCCACCAGATTGGACTGATAACTACGAATGAACACTAATCATCCTTTACTTACTTATTCTTTGGCCATCAGAGCACAAGTGAAACAAATTTTTATGATGGTCGCATGTGACTGATCTACCAGAATCTGACAGCACGAAATACAAGCATTCTTAAAGTAATAATGTATTCATTAGAGAATACAATACATTGTACAGTAGGAAATTTCCTATACTATGTGGCATAACTCAGAACATCCAGTCTAGACCCAATTTAGAAGTTCCTTTTTAATTTACTTATTCTAATATTTAGTTAGTTTTATTGCCCACGCTAGGATAAGCTTCTGTTGGCGTCCCCATTCTTGCACTCACACATACTATAGAAATACGTATTTACTCTCTCAGCGAATCCCGAAATAGGAGTATGAAAATAAAAGAAAAAAATCTTAACTATTAATTTTATTCCTTATATATGAAGTACACAGCCATATTTGCCATAAATATATAATTGACATCACCGAACTAACAATCGCGTGATACAACGAAACTACTTCCTAAATAAGTATTCAAACAACAACATACCGGTGAAAAAATAACTAAATAGAATTAACTTATCCGAAAGAATACCGGAAAAGCGTCTTACATTAAAAATTCGTTACCCTATCTACATACTTATAGTGATCAATACTAAATTGAATATCTATTAAAACTAGCTAAAATTACTGTCAAAATACGTTACTATCGAATGCGTTATTACCCTACAGAGACATAAAGTAGAATATAGAAATAATATAAACAGAGATAGATCTTATGTGTCTTTAACAAGATAGAAAGAAACAGATATATTTCTCAAAATCTAGACATCAACAGAACGTTTTGTCACAATTCTTCATAGAATAATATCACCTAAAGCATTTTTAACTATTTCCCGTACGTCAACAAGAGTCATTCAACTCACAACAGTAAAGGCTGAAATTCAAAAGTACCCACGTCATTTTGCGAAATTCCAAGAACGGCGCGTACAAAAGCCACTTGCGCATATATGAGGGATCTACATTGAACTTCACAGCCAACATAACAATTATTTAATAATTATGTACTTAAAGTACGATAAAAACTGTCAACACATTTAAAAATATCTGGATTATCAACATGGCAACTTAACACAGAATGTTCATGGCTTTTTTTATTTTTGAGAATATTAATTTAAAAGTGTCTACTCATAGTAAAAAACTATTTTATGCATTCCAAATCAATCAATCACAAAAAACCATAAGTCTACTAAAAAAGTCAAAGGCCAGCTTTGATTTCGTCCTAATTAAAATTAGGTTCTCGTTACCTTCTACATAATACCGAGATAGCATTCGACATCACTCACATTGCTCATCAACGTACTGAATACTTGACTCATAAAACTTATAATGCTATGCACTTCACTTCGCCTGCACGTTTAATACGTCTATCAGCTCTTGGAAGTCTGTAACGTACCAAGCGGCGCGTCTCTTTACTTCGTCTCGGACAACGTTTCCACCGAAACCTAGAACAAAAGTCCAAAATTTTAAAATAAAATAAAAAAATATATAATTATTATCACATAGACCAACACAAAGAAAAAGTCCTTCGATCTGATTGACCCGAAAAAACCTGATTTTTTGTTAGTTTTTTTTTTGTTTTTATGGCCGTAAGCCACACCTGTGAGAGATTTATGAAGCTTCTCTCTCAGCCGGTGCCTTTACAGCTACCAGACACTGATATAGATGTCGCTGTATTAACTTTAATATTGATTTTATCGAGAGTCGTGTTGTTTTTACTATAGCCTGTCTTTTTTGAAGACGGATTAAAATGACATTGCAGGGTTGCCAGTTTTAATAAAAAATTAAATAGTCATGTAGTTGTTGTCGACAGTTTTATCGATAGATTGTGAAAGAAAGTAAAATTTTGCCAACAATATCTGAATTATGAATGTTACGCCTTTACAGTGATTATTAATCGCGTTATTGACTTCTTTATTCTCATTCTGACACTTGGCCTACTAGTGTCGAAATCAATATTTATTCATAACATTTTAATAAGAATCATCCACCTGGGATTTGATTATCTATATTGAATTAAAATGAAAAATTGAAAATATGTCTCCGTTTTGTATTTTTAATAGACATAGTTCTAAATCCAGTGCTACATGCATGCATGTATGAGCTTACAAAATTGACAATTATAATGAAAATTGCTTGGTAGTTGAACGAATAATAGGCCGATGATGATCCTAATGAAATAAGTTCGGTTATTTATTGCATAAGCGTGACGTCAGCGTATCAGTCGAAAGTCGACAGAATATTTATCGACAGCAATCACTAGCTGCTTGCAAGCGGGCAACACTTTTACGCAATGAACTGTCATTTTACTCCGTCTTCGAAAAAGATAGACTATACCATGATAGTCATATTTTTTTCAATGAGTTTGTTGTAATTATTAATACAAAGATCGGACACTAAATGTCGAATAAATTGTATTTAAAGTCACATGCTCTAAATTTGCAACGGGTGGTCTCGGGGCTTACCAGTTTGTATACACAATCATTTTCTGACAAAACAAATGGCATTATTCTACTCTTATGGTTAAATTATCTATCTATATATATGGGCCTTAGGCCACCACGCGTGTTGTTTTCACGTGTCTAAACCATTTCCTTTGAGGGAATCCGTACCCAGTAATGTTAATAATGTTTTCAATATTATTTTACAATGTTCGAAGTTTTCGTTGTTAAAAGAAATCGTGTTTTGTTGTCAATACTAAACGACATGAAAAGTACACAAACAAAACCACTTTCTAATACATGTTTATGTTACTAACCAATAAATCCATCGGCAGGCGGACTAGCCTCAGCATCAGTGGCGCCATCTCCAATCATGATGATGCGCTCGTATCTATGCTGATCCTTTAGTCGTCTAATCACGAGGCCTTTGCCGCCAGATCGGGAGGTAGGCTCGTTCTCATCAAAGCCCGCATACTCACCTGGAACAAGGATTAAAAGCGTTATTAATTAAATTAGAAAACGATTGGCTTATGCGAATGGAGGAAACTATAAGAGCATACCACGAACGTTGCAAGTGGAGGTCTGCAATCTCTACCTACCCCAGTACGAGATAACCGTGACATTATGTGTCCGTATGTGTACATTTCTTGTCCGTTATAAATTTATTTTGGTGATTTGCATAGGTGCAATTTTGAAATTTTTTCGTATACTTAAATTTGAAAAATAATGGCGGACAGAATGTAATCTAAAAGTTTCAAGACCTTATCATAATAAAGAAGAAGTTCTTATCATAATAAAAAACCTTAAGAACTCTCTGCACATATTGATATACGCGTTTCAAAATTAAAATAAGCCATTTCACTGTGGGTTCTCACAAGCTATCAAGGTAAAGGGTATTTCATATCCTGCCCCTCCTACTCGACCACCAACATCAACAGCAAAAGCTAATAGTTGGAGACTTTTATGTCACCTGCACAAAAATTACAACAAATATTTCTTAAAGATCCCAAAGAGTAATGGTTATTTGTAAATATACTTCAACTGTATCTAATGTCAATAATGTTTATGTACCTAAGAAAGATACGAACAACTGGAACTGTTTTATAGACGACCTTTTAACTTCACTGACAACACAATACACGTGTCTGCAAACCGGACGAGAAAATATCGATGGCTTCCTAGAATAGTAACCTATTTCAAAACTACCTACTTTGCCTGAAACATGATTTAACAAACATTTTAGCGTATCTGGCGCGCAGGGCTAGTGATTGTCAGGATTATTTTAACCAATAGAAAGCTCGATGGCCTATTCACCAGCTGTATAATAACTCAAAACCATAAAACGATTGTTTTGGGCTACTATTCTCAAATTGCAACAATATACAATTTAAAAAAATGGCGCCGACCGGCATGGAAGACGAACGACAACAATTGATAACCAAATGGTTAAGTGTTAGAAAAATAAACAATGACGAAATATTGCACAACTTTAAAATATAATAGCATTGAACTACTGTTCAACCTCCAAATTGAGAATAACGCAGACCAGGAACAGTTTGTAATTTGTTTTGAAATCCGTTGTAAACATCGTAGCTAATGGAAAGTTGTGATCTCTGCTTGCATCCATAAGAAAAAAGCGTAAAGTGTATGTATACGTGATACGCTTCATTTTAGTCAGCCGTGGCCATGAGACATGTAAAAGACCCGAAAAATTGGTTTGTTTGAAAAAACAAACAAGAAGTACGCGATTTAGTTATTTTTAATAAATTTGAATGAGAGCGATTTAAAAAAGATCAATTTCAATTAAATTCATTCATTCATTTTATTTTCTATACTTTAAAATTTTTGTACTTTGAACAAACCTAATAAAACCAAGTATTTTTGATGTCGGAGAATAATATCCTCTTTAGGACGCTAGCTAATTATAATGTAACAAGGTAAGTAATTTATAGCTAAAGTAGACATACTCTTTAACAAAAATTAAAAACAAAGTCTCCAAACAATAAGTCCATGCCAACAAGAAAATTACAGTATTAATCACGCGTTGAACACGAACGGTTGACGTCAAACTAGAACAGATAATCGATTATTTAAACACATTAGCAACAACAAGTCATAATTAGTACAAAAGTTGAACTGTGAGATTATTTTAAAAAAATAGCGACACACCCACTTCGTTATCAGTTGTAAGTATGACAAGCTATTAAACAAAGTGTCATCATGTTGACCTGAGCGTGACCAGATGCATCGCGTCAGCCGCCACGCCATGTGCGCGTGCGCTTTTGTTTTTGCTTTTTGCGGTCTGTACTAAGTAATGTAATGTTGGTTAAAATTCCTTGAATAAACCAATACGAGGAAGGAGGTAAAATACATTTGTCAAGATAACACCGTTGGGTTTGCCTGGAGGTATTTTTTAAATAAATAATAGAGACACGCTTGGCCACAATCTCACTTGATGTTAAGCGACGATATCACTGACGATGGTACAGTCTGCCTAAAAAAATGCCTATTCACTCTAGCCTTGAATAGCCCCAAATTGTACTTTTAGCCAGTAGAGTATTCCATTCCTTAGCCGTACGCATCAGAAAGGAGGAAACAAAGCGCTTAATGGGAATGGGTGGTATATCAACGATATAAGGATGGAGTGTCCGGTAGTAGACCGAACGACGAACGGTGAGGGTAGAGCTAAATTGAAATGTATCCCATAGAAAACCGACAAGCAGACTATTTTCTGCGATGGTCGGAACTTTGTAGCTTCGACTCCACAAGATAATTATTGTTAATAAGGTCAGGGAAAGAATCTGTTAAAACTGTGTCGACAAGTATATACTTGTATTATAATTGATTAATATAAAGATTGACACAAGAAAAATTCCTTCGATCAGGCTGAATTGGACGTAGCGCCGTCTGTATAGTATGCGGAATGCCGAGTTACTTTCCCAAAAAACAATTGAATATCACGGTTGTAAAACATCGAGATATCTAATAAAATTAATATTACGTAGACTTATGTCGTAAAAGGGCGTAAATAAGAGAATGTATATCTGATTTTAAATATCGACAAGATCAGTATTTATTGACATCTTTTGTTAAATAACTCCACTAGTTTTGTTACGAGTATGAATACTATGATCGAATTTTCGTATCGGAATCGCCAGAATTTCGACGACTCGATAACTGGACACGCGACTCAGGTGGTTAGAGCAATGCTACGATACAGCATGGACGTGGGTTGGCAAACCCACCGCGGTGGCAAAAAAATTTTTCTGTGTGTTCTTTCGCTTTCTATCTTTGTAGTCATAATCATAACAAGATCAGTATTGTTGAGATTTCAAGCACAAAATAAGATTACGAAAAAACATCTAATTACAAAACCTGTCTTGTAACAATGAACAATGAGAAACAGTAACCCACGTAGACTAAATAAAACTAAAAATAAAAACCAATTTACCACAATCATTTATCACATGTGCTGTGCATGCGCACAGTGAATGTTAGTTGCGACCACGTTTATCTAGGTGTATGTCTGTGACGATATTTCTTGATTTCAATGCGGTTCAATAATATTATTTTCTTTTATTTTTGTTTGTTATTTTAATTAATATTAGTGACTATTTTCTTCTAATGTCATTAGAATATAATTGATATATATACAAATAGAATTGGTTGTTTTGCCTTGATAATTTAATAGGGAATATTCATGGAAAATCGAATGTATAAAAATGTAACATAAAATTACGCCTATTAAAGCTCAAAGATTACGGAACTCCCCTTGAACTCAACTCTTCCTTTACACGTATCATAAAGTAGTAAACCAAATATAAATAGCATTACGGTAATGTTTTAACCTTATTGCGTAACAAACAATATAACGCACCACAAGTGTACTATCGAAGGTTCCGTCATTGACATAAATTTACAAAGCGAGGGCAGTTTATGACGTCACTAGGTTTACAATTTTATCTCTTTAATTATGTATAGTTCAAGATAACGAAATTGTGGTCTTTGTTCCACGAACAAAGCTAATTAATAAGGAAAACTTTTTTCCTGTAAATTTGTAAGGAAAAATGTACCCTTCATCATAAATATTTATATATTATTATATTTTACTACTATTGTAATGCATGTTAACTTTAAGCAAATTGCACAGTTTGTATTCTGTAGCTATGGCATAAATAAATCAATCAAAAACTGTTGTACGACAACAAAACCATGACATTAAAATCTTCAACATATAATTCTTTTCTTTTATTACGGGAATATGTGCGCAATTGACCTCCATCTCACCTGATGGAAAGTGGCGATGAGGTCGACGATGGAGTATGCACACGTATATAATGCCTAATCACTCTCGCCTTGAAAAGATCCAAATTGACTAAAGGAATAAATCTGAGGCAGCAATTTACACTCCGTAGTCGCCACGCCAAATAAATGTGAAATTGTAACGCTTCGTGCGAATCTTGGATATATCCACAAATAGGGGTGGAACCGGTCAGACGGTGGGAAAGGGGGCAATTTAAATAGTTCATATTATAGAACACATACTAATATGTGTTTTGGTTAGATTAGGTATAAATAAACACTTTTTGATATTATTCATTTTTCTCCGAGGGCGATAGTTTTCGACAAAATTATGCTGAACATTTTTCATTTACCAAAGCTACAGTGCTTTTCTGTACAGTCCAACCGTGGAACCCTAGCCTTCGTCTATGCTTAGTTTGTTTTAGAATTAGAAAAAACGTAAACAACGAAGCGTTGATCACAAACCATTTTCTTCTGCCAACAAATTACAGTGAAGGAAAACTTCGTGACAATCGATGACAAATGACATTTACAAATGACTAACTAATATGTTACTGTTTTATAAAAACCTGTCAGTGTTAACGTAGTTATCTAACGTCCGGAAGCTCCGTTTCTTTAAGTTTTTTATAGTACTTGGTGCTTGGTGTAACGGGCTAGTATCCGCAACTCTCAAAATTTCCTTCTGTATAATGCTAAATAAACAAAGTATAATATCCGATGCTAGAAAGGGGATGGCGGAATGATTTCATGCAATACCGTCGTACACTCTACGTGATAAATATCCAACACTCAATTCTCTAAAACAATAACGCCGAACGTATGAAGTTACGTTGCATAGATGCGTATCATTTCTAAACGTAATTGTCGATCACATAGCTGACTTTTCAAACCTATTAAGAACCGATAAAACAAAGTACTATTTTGAATTGAACGACCAATAATATACTTATAAGACATTTATTTATTGATAAGGCAGCGACTGGATTTCTATTGACATTGACAACTGAAACAATTGTATTCCGATTTACGTAATTGCAAATGCTTATCATTGTGTTCTTGGTATTTTAAAAAACAACAATGGAGTTCAAGCTTCGGAGTTGATCGTGTTTTACGGAATTGGACGAATACGTTGTGAAACAACGTCGTTCTGCTTTTGAAAATTTGAATTTTACCTCTTATCAGTTCCAGTAGGGAATGGCAATTAAAAATATACCATAAATGCTAAATTAAAAATATACCTTAAATCTAAATGTATGGTTAATTTAAAGTGATTTTTTACAGGGCCAAAGAGTTTCTCAAAATTAACTATATTCATTTACAAATCATAAAATTTGAATTTTTAATTCAAACGTCGAAGGTATCGGTACTTGAAAATAAAAAGCGTGATGTTCTTTTGTTTTTTTTTTTTGTTCTGAGTAGCACTGCAACTGTTATGAACAGATGTACCGCTTACTTCAAAAATAAAATATCGTACTTACCATTAAAATAGAATTTGAGTCTATTAGCGAAAACGTTGCTAACAGGGATGCCGAGTTGTATGGCTACAGGCTCGATGAGGCATCGGAATCCGCCGGTTACTAGGTAGACAGGAACTCCTCGCTCGTGAAGTAGCCTTACTAGCTCTCTGCAAAGATATTTAGCTCATCTTTATCTGGATCACAATTCCTTATCATAACTAACGTAATCGACATTTTCATTCTTTGAAGCGGCTTTTTTACGTCTTGTTTAGTTTCAGTTTCAGCGTAATAACATGTTTCAAAAAAAAAAAACTTTATATGACAAAATCTTAAAAGTTCGAAAATGCAAATGCGTTAGTTATGACAAAGAGGGCAGCATATTCGTCATAACAAGCAACTTTACAAAAAAAATATGCAAAAAATTATTACGTCCGTCCTGCTTAGTATGTAGTATTGTAGTAGTAGAGCTATTTCTGCCGCCAAGAAGTAATGAAAGTATTAATGCGTTCCGGTTTTGAAGGGTAAGGGTGCTGGTGAAATTACAGGCACATGGTACTTGTTAACTTATGCCTCAGGGTGATGGGCGCTGCGGTAGTGCCCCCCAAATTTTTGCTCTATTTAAAGCTCTGAGCGGCACTACAACTCTTATGGACAGACGTGTCGCTTACCATCAGGCGCACTACTTGTTCGTTCCGTCACTTGGTATTATTAAAATTTAAAAAAGTATGTCTTTCGCAGAATGTCCTTTTCGCAGAATATCACTTTGGTAGAACGTTTCTTTCATATTTTTTCTTTCGCAATGTACACTCACTCCTTTAAACAATCATGTTACGATAATATCACGTGATATTCAATATAATTTACTAATGAAATTAAAGTAGGTCGAAATTAACAAACAACACAATATACATTCATTACTATGCTCATGGCATTAATCAGATTGTTCGTGAAATAACCACAAAAATCTGGTATTGACAAACCAGCAATGAATGTTTACGCAAAAAAAAAACGAACAATTAAGTTGGGGTCAAACGATAAAATACCGCGGAACTGGAATAATCTAGTTTTGTATGAATATAGGTTATAGTAAAAGGCATCGTGACGTAAATATTTTAAGATAAGTTATAATAATTATGCGTATTCGACATAATATGCGTACTTATAATTATGCGCAGTATTTTTACGTCACCTAATATAGACCCTATTGACAAGTCTAACAGAACCAATAACAGATGAAAAAACAAGTAGTGTAGGCGGCGTCACAACAGGTTTTTTTTATAATACTAAGTGATGGGACGAACAAGTCGTACGCCTGGTGGTAAGCGACACGCCCGCCAGTACCATTCAGAGCTTTAAGTCGCAAAGATCTTATGGGGACTGCCACTGCACCCGTCACCCTGTGATATAAGTTGACAAGTCCCATATGCCTGTAATTTCACCAGCACCCTTACCCTTCGAAACCGAAACGCAAGTAACGTTCACATCACTGCTTGGCGGCAAAAATAGGTAAGGTGGCAGTATTTCCCTGGATGAAGGTAGAACGACGAACTGGTGCAGGTAGAAACCACTAAATAAAGATGGCGTAGGATTATGACGAAGCTTAAATACAGTAATAATCGGATTACTCACGATATGCCAGGGGTAAGGTGCGTGGGAAATTTGTTTAAGAACTCTTGGATTTGGACGACTGACGGTCTAATGATGTCCAGCCTTTTCTTCAGGGCTTCTTGGAAGGTCATATTACCACCCATTGCTTCTGCAGTTCTGCAATCAAACGTATAAAGTTCATACTGAAATAATTTGGACTTTACTATGAGTTAGATTATTCTCGGATTTAAATTTGTAGACGATACGAAATGTACAAGGCCAATAGCATGTCACGCTTGAGATTTAAGATTTACATTGAACCCTATGCCGCTTACGATAATATTGATCTTATCGTAAGCGGCAATCTTCTCGACTATACCTAGTATTGATAAACATAGTTTTATAAACCATTCTTAAATTATCAATTTCTTAGGTTTTCGCGAAAGCTACACATTGCAACGGAATTTATTTTTTCAGGTCGCGTATATTTGTCAACCGTGGTCATAGTCACTTGCTATGAAAGCGGTCGCGGAAGTGCGCCTTGTGGAATACCTGTACTATTAATCCTCTACTCTAATCTAATATGCCTTAACTGCCTCCGTGGCCGAACGGTTACCATGCCGGACTGCCACGCAGAGGTCCCAGATTCGATTCCCGGGTCGGGAGAAATATTTGTATGGCCTACATTTATTTCTCTCGCGAGTTTGGGTGTAATTTGTGGTTGTCTATGTGTGTGTCAATGGCACCCGCAACACAGGGTTTCCCTAGTGCGGAGCTATGTTGAGTGTATGCGTTAATATTGGTTATACTATTTATTTCAAATCAGTCAGCTATGACGACAGGACCTGTAAGGAATCCGAAACGTTGGTTTAGTTGAAAAAAGAAATATACGCGATTTTTGATCCGTATGCATAGGTCATAGGTTCATAGGTCATTTTCAATGAGTTTTAACTTTCTATTCATTATATTCCGCATCATCTTAAGCTTACAATCAGTGCTTCAAGGGATCCTGATTCATGAGGGATCATGATTAGCTGAAACCCGTTCTTTTTGTCTATTAATTTACTATATGTATTTAGTGCTCCATTGTCGTAATTAATATGTGTAAAAGACAGTGAAGACTTTAATTGTTGAGGATCAAGTAAAATATTTACGTATATTATAGAAGATCTAATAACAAATTGTTTGATAATAACTTTGACAACACAAACACTATGCGTGCGTCAATTTTTAAGAGTTAGATGGTATTAATTTAAAAAATTAAGAATTTCATAATAGAAAATGATAAAAGTTTGAGAACAAAATGTAAAAGAGACATTGCAGACTAACAGCATTACTTATAAACACTATTTAACTTTAGATAGCGCTTTAAACTATGTTTTAAAAAAAAATCTTACATATATACATTGATTAGTGCTAAATGATTAATTAATTTGTTGTTTAAATAGCTGTCAACTTAAACACCCTAGGAACTTCCTTTATTTTTTTCCATCCTCTAAGCTAGGAAACTTGTTTAACTCGCTAACTAACAAGATGGCTGACATTAATCAGCTGTTAGCAAGTTACAAAACGTCAATGAGTTAAGCAGATTCGTTTTGTTTTTTTATTGTGAGAAAATGGAAAGTTTTCGGCGTGATAGCAGATTTGCGGTACTTTAAACAGAGGCGCGCAAAGAACAAGAAACGATACGATACACTGCTCCAGTTAGATGAACATGAATTTAGGAAACGATATCGTTTTTCCAAAGCAAATACGTTAAAAGAAAATGAGTTTGTTAGCAAACAAATTTTGTAATTTTTAGATTTTTCGCTCCAAATGTCAAATGACAGCATTTTTTTTCTGTTTTTTAGCTTTCAATAGCTATTTTTAATGGTTTAATATTCTAATGTTGCCACGGTAATAATTTTTTCTTCATTAAACATTACTTAAATAACATTGACTTACAAATATTAACTAAGCAGTGTTTAACTTCTTTTATATGTAATAGAAAGGTAAATAGTGCTTAAAATCTTAAATAATGCTTAACTAAATATTGGTTAAAGGGATGTTTAGTTGTTTTTTATTAGTAAGACTGTTGTACTCAAAACTCTATATCGTTTCGTTAGTGAATCAGTTTCCAATAAGCTCAGTGGAGTTCATTGAACTGAACCAAAAGGTACAATAAACATGACAATTGTGGCTGTCAATAAATTTTAATTGATGCCATCGACACGAAAGCAGAATAACTTTAAAAAGGAAAAATAAATTATTATTATTATTATATATCATGTAGGTATCAGGCAGGTACTAACGATAACAGAAAGTTAATAAAATGTGATAGAGAACAAAGAAATACGCCGACAAACCATTATCAACAAAATGTTCAACATTAGAAAGATACCGTTCGGTTGTCATGTTACCTGTGAATGATGTTCTATCAACGCACAGATTACAATATCAGATAATAGAAATAAATCGCGGCGGATATTAAATACGTGATATGGTCCTACTCCTCACTATCTGGCACATCCGACATTTTTGTCGGATGATCAATCTACCTACTTTTTGTAGAAGTATATTTCAATAATTGTTGAATATACTGCAAAGTCAAAGGGCACAACTGACAATAATCAGATTGTTTACTACAAAAACTCATATTTAACGTTTCTTATGTTAAAAACTCTAATATTTAACCTGATTTAAATACAATGAAAGCTTGTGTATAAAACATACGGTATGTCTTTATAACATAAATAAAGTACTTAATGTTAAACGCATATTTTAACTATACTTTTTATCAGAAAAACCTAACAAATATTTAAACACATTTATCTTCGAGTTTAGCTACTTGTGCCTTTCTGTCTTCCGAAGGCAGAGTATGTGTTTATTCGACACGAATTACATCGCGTTCACAACGCGTGCATCTAACTGTCATGGCAAAATACGCCCTATTCATTTAGATTTTACGTTTTAACTTAAATGAGCGGTCCGGGCGCGCGAGCGAGACTGGCTTGTTTTTGGTTGGCGGTTGTATTAATTATTCCGAGGAATTTAAATGTTGTTGCCTAGTAAATAGAATACAATTTCACAGAGCTGGGCGATAGCCGTGTGGCGGCCGCGCGAAAACTTTTGCGTCGGGTAACTGGGTGCTTAAGGTGTGAAATTAAAATAACGACAATTTGTGAGGAGAAGTACGTTGTAAAAACTTGTGTGAATGAAATATAGTATATTAAAACAACAAGCCGACCTTAATTATTTGCTATACATTCACATTTAAATCATATGGTTTTCGCAAGGTTGTTTAAATTTAAAACGTTACCACACCTGTATTTGTTGCTATATGTATAAGTTTAGGTACCTTCTTTATTATGCGAATTTAAATTACAAACGATGTTCACAAATAGCTGACTTTTGTGGATGTCAGGCAGTAAAACATTTTTATAATGTTTTTTTTTTCCTGTTATTATGGAACTTGTATGGTCTCTATCAGATTGGTCGCCTATTTATGTCGGATAGAAAAAATAGCTAATACATAGCTTTAAAATCATTTAAAATAGAGCAAGATATATCATGTTCTTCACTTATTCAACTTAAAGAATTGTCGGATACAAAAGATGCTAACTTTCGGAATGCTGCTAATTCGAATGCTTTAAAACTATTAAAAATAAAATAAGGTATGTACCACAGGCAGAGTTCAGAGACCCTGCTCCCGAAGAACAAAACGACGTTTTTCTATTATGAACGATCTGTGAGTTTCGATCGGGGCTAAAACTAAGAATCTATGACACCCGATTTGACAGTTTCGAAAAAGCATGTCTTTTGTTCACGGACTTCGAGAATAGTCCCGTAGGTCATCCATGGTGGGAAAACTGCCGTAACTACTTTTTATGATTGGAGTGTAGGGTGCCTGTTTCCGGAGACCATAGGTAGTACCTAAGTGCTTGTTTCCGATGTTAACCATTAAGATTTCAAACCCTTGGTACAAATTAATTACTACTAATTTCGCACGTAGAATCTTTCTTTAAACGTTTTGTGACTACTAAAAACTATTGCTAATTAGAAGAAAACGGAGTACAATTACAAGTAAAAGTATTATTTCATTTAAATGATTAAATAATGCTTACAGTCGTCTGACTTCATCTCCTTTTCCGCAGAACTTAGCCAGTTCATCGATGCCTTCATCCCTGATGACAGTGGAGTCCACATCGAAGCACACGCAGTCTGCCGTCCGGAACAGCTCCTGGACGCTCTGCTGACGAGACATGACGCTGATGGACATCAGCGACAGTGTCTTCAGAGTTGCGGATTGCAGGTTGTTCTTGATGCTGTGGAAGACAAAGAATTTAGAAGATTCGTGAACAAATATAAGAAATTAAAGATGTGGTATTTAGTATGAATAAAGATTGCGCGATAGGAATCAGAGTTTCAGATTAAGATTGGGCATTGTACGCTATTACATTTGAAACGATGAGACTGAACCCCTACAAGAACACAACAAAGCTGAAGGCTTTTGAAATGTGGGTCCACCACCGTGTCTTGAGAATCTCATGGCGTCACCGGGTTACAAATATAGAAGTAGTCAATAAACTATAGGAAAAGGTGGAGCTTATGAACATCATTATGCACAGGAAAATGTTGTAGGTACTTAAGTCACGTCATGAAAAGCAATTAAGTAAAAATTACTCAAGCTTATAACCAGGGCAAAACCGCTGGGCAAAACGAATTGTCGGTAGAAGGCGGCACTCCTCGTTAAATAATTTGAGGGAATGGTTCTGCGTATGAATGGGCTGCAGTACCACCTCGTTCTTTAGAGCGACAGTCTCTAAAGTCAGGATTGCCATGATGTTGTCCAACCTCCGATTATCCGATTACGATAGGAAAGGAACACCAAGAGATGGTATAAAGCCGTTTTATGCCAATATCTTTTGTAATTATTGTGGCAGTACATTCTCCGCTCAGTGATCTCATAATTAAATAATAGCATCTTGTTGTTAATGTTATGTTCAGGCGAATTTTGTTGGATTTCACGTCTTACTAAGTCGTAATAGCATTACATCGTATGAACCGTTTCCATGTTTACTGAATATCTTTATCACATAAGACAAGATACCGGAACATGATATGAAATAATAAATCATGGAAAACTCCCAAAAACAAGTCACAAATATGATCGGACGATTATTGGCTTATCGTTATCATTAAAGCAATAAGCAATAAACCCATCATATCAGATGTTGCTGTGCAGTAACACTTACAAACGATATGCCCCCAGCGAACAAAAAGATAACGTAAAGGAAATACCTGGAAAACCGAGCCGAGTTTTTCAACTGTTGAAAGAATCCGATGATTATATAGCTGATAATAAAATTTCCAGCATAAAACTTAGCCTCTAAATTGAACAGATTAAATCTAAGAACGTAGGTACATAAAATGAATATATAGAGCTAATAATTTATACAACTAAATAAGGATAAATACAACACAATTAGCACCCTTGGTGTAATACGGTTATCCCTTTCAGACCGGCTCCGAAACTACTTGGAATTTCTCCAAATAAAACTTGTCTACCTGAAATTGACCTGTAGATGACGAATCTAAGGTCAATTTTTCATTTTCCAACCGCCATATTGGAAAATTTTGGCCCGCACAATTGTATTAACTTTGACCCTCTATAACAGGCGCACAATTGTGTAGGAAACACGGTTGTATTTAGATAGGCCTTCAATATATATTTGAGTAAAACACAACAACAATAATTTTGTTATAATTATTATTTAGTTAGTGAATAAAATCTTAACACATTTTTTACAAGCAAAATCAACAAACAGTCTTAAAATGTACCTATTCTAATAGTACTTTTTATCATAATAAGTCTCACCGTGTCGTCTGGTGTAAAATATTTCTCAAAATATTGAGCAGGTGTTCCTACCGAATTTACATTAGGCAAAGAATCATTTAATCATTTAAATTAAGGTAAAAAAAGGTAAAAAAGTTCGTCTAAAGCGCATTCGTGTGACGAAGGCCCCGTTTGGAAAATTATTCTTATAAACCAATCTTATATCTGCGAAATGTCAACTTTTCAGGAGAGAGGTTTAGATGTTACGAACGAAATTAGTCGATATTTCTGTTTCCTTTAACTTCCTATCTACCGACCCGAGAGATAGGGTTTTCCAGAGAGACTACGGGCTCGACGGCAAGACCAGGGTACGGCGGGCGTCCGGGCCAAGCCCTCCGCCAGTGATACGCCTCTGGCGGACCCGGACTTGGGTAAGGACTCGCTGGGGTTTGTGGTTAGCTGCAGTGACGGATATGTTTGTCTGCCCCAGTTTTGCTTGTGCCGGGGCGGCTGTCTCGTGAGCAGCTAGCGCGTCTTAGTAGCGATCTAGTTGAGGGCCTGTATGCGAGTGCGTGTGCGAGTTGCCCTTTAAGTTGCAACCTATGTCCAGACATTGTCGTAGGTCACTGCGACTGGCATCTCCGGCACTAGCCCGGAGAGCTAGTAGAGGATAAGCTAGATGTCCCTCCAGCCGCTTAGGTTATTAGGAACTGGAGAGACGTCGTTTTTCGGCGTCGGGAAGTGAGCGTGCCTTACAGCTCCGCCACCAATAAGGATATTTGGTAGTGGACTCAGAGTCGACGGCTTAGCGGTGGCAACTGCTAGTTGTGCAATGCGCAACGGGAAGTGAGCGTGCCTACAGCTCCAGTACCTATCTGGGAAATAGGGAGGGTACTGTACGTGCACCCGGGGCGGCTTACCCGAGGCACTAGCCTCTCGAAGAACCGGATGAAGTCAAGTGACAGAGGTCGGTGACAACCCTGTGCACTGGCGTATCTGGGGTCAGAACCTGTACTTGTAAGGTTCCTGTGCGCGCACAGGCTATAGTGTCCTTCTCGTAAGGGTAGGTAGAGAAGTCACTATAATCAAAACTAACGTAGAAAGATATGGTGCTTTTCCTTTAAATATGAGAATTATAAAATTTCACATAGGTATACGTTTTATTTTTATGACACATGTGATATGATTTTTTTTCGAATACTAAGTACAGTTTCCTATAATTTCCCAAACTCGCACGTCAAAAAATCTAATATATTCTAACAAATACGTTTTAAACGTTGTAATAAACTGTTAAATATTAGTATTTTTTTATTTTTTTTTTTATTTATTTATTGTATAAAGGACAAAATACACAAATATGTTTCTAATCGCATTATAATTGCTATTTGAGTACATTAATTGAGTCAATGGTGAATAACTAGTAGATAGGTTATTGGGCCATAGATATCAATTTGTGAAGTGATAAAAGGCACACACACAACTTCTACGCTAAAGTATATTAGAAATTAAGTTGGAACTACTATAAGTCGGCCATGGCCGTGACCATGGGACCTGTAAAAAGCCCAACATGTTGGTTTAGTTTGAAACAGGTTTGAAAGAACAAAAATATGCGATTTAGATCGGAAAAACTAGTTTCATTTTCAATGTGTAAGAAAGTGTCAATCAATAGACTCAGTATAGCTGCATCAGGCAGTGCCGGGGGACCTATTCTCCTATAAAGAAAGATGAACGGTCATGTTCCATACTTTCGGGATTAGTTTTGTGATCATTGTATACAATGGATATATCCAGGTAATGAAAGAATGAGACATCAAATAGCACAACTCCAACTATCGTTTAAAGACAATATCTCTAACTTTTTATCATAAATTCTGTTTACTTATTGTCTACAGATGTTACTGATACTAAGGAATCATAAACAAGGCTAAGCAACACTAAATTCTAGGCCTATGGTCGAAGCGTACAACATAAAAAGCTTCTTAGAAATTTGCAACGTTCTAGAGTGAACGAGAAAAATCGGCCAAGTCGCAACTTTCAAAAGTAGAATGTCCGGTTTGCGAGGGTCTTACACAATCCTTGTTTTTTCGTTCATCGCTTTACGTTTTGTGTTTACTCCTTATGGGTATAATACCGCAAAGAAGTTTCGAGTTTCGTTTCGGCCCGAAAAAAGAACTAAGGTTTCGCACACGAAACCAAATACTGTCGTAATTCAAAATTGTGGAATTGAGAAAATACTATTTGAAAATTTAAAAAAAATACAAAACGAAATCAATATAATATTATTATTTTCGTTTATAAATGAATGAAACAAAAATAATCACACTATTCGCAATAAGACCCATTCAGTATTTTTTCTTTAATTTTCTAATTATGTTTTCCCAATTCCACAATTTTGAGTTACGACAGTATCTGGTTTCATGTGCGGTTTCCAACTAAGCGTACTATTCTAAGAAATACAGTCAATTAAATAATAGTATATGTAGAAATAAAACTTAGTATACCCTTGCTAAAGTGTGAAAGTGTTACCAAGTAAAAATTAAATAACTTACTCAGAATAGAGAACAATTAGAACTGTTCTGTTACAAGAGCCACTATCCTGTGGAACAAATGGCTCGCTTATGACGACTTTACGAGTTTTTCCCTTATTTTATAACAGTGCTATAATAGCTTATGTACAAGTACCTATTAAAATATTTCCTATATAAGTAGAGGATCGTGCACATTTTGCGGTTTCACTTGACCCATTTTTATATTCAATTATTTACCATAAAATACGCGCGTGTACCTACTTCTTTAGTAGTGTACATAATTATGCCTATGTGCTATCCACGCGATGTGATATAAACAAGTCTCAACACATGTTTGTCAGTCTATATTGCCTTCAATAACATCAATTGTCCCCATTAACTGTTTATGTAACGTCTGTGCTGTTTATGTCTGTTGTTTTTCAATTCTACACCTACATATGACACTTTTTATTCCATAGTTGCAAACAAATTTGCCGAGGTGTAGTGACATGAGGTTTAGTGACATTTGGTTTGAAGGTCATGTAATTGATGAAACTACATATTTATCACTACTACCTATTTACAAACATTAGAAATATATCTACATTACAAAGAGTTCAATCTATAATAGTAGGTAACAAAAAACAACTTACCTGTATAGTGCCATTTTTCCAAAGTTTTCTCCGAGAATATTACAACTTGTAGAAATTACTGATTTACTTGTAGATTGTACATATATCTATGATATCAACGGAGAAGGATAAATTTTATACCGTTAAAAGACGGAAAACTACGTACACTCCTCCGGCTAGTGTGATATCATACAGTTAAGTGCACTCCCGCGCAACTTATCGCCTTATATCCCGCGAGCCTCCTCAGATAAAAGCCGTGATGCGAGCTACGGGAACTACCATCGCAGAGCTACGTACTATGAATGACGTCAAAACACTAACTTCATTGAAAAGACATACGGCCAGACGAGAGACACATTTAAAGTAAGGGCGCGGAAACGACATCTTTCTCTTTCCCTCGCTATAGAAGCGAATGGAATGTTTGTGGAAACAATTGTTTTGCGAATTGCGTCGGTCGTCGGGCCGGGCGCAAAGCGTTATCACATTGCTACCTAATAATAATCTTGTTTTTTAAATGTCGTCATTTCAAAAACCTAATAAAAATAGGTACCAAGGTACTGTTGCTGCGCAATTTTATTCTGCAATAACAATAACAAACAAGGGCAAAATAATAAAGTGACTAATTAGACCTGCTAGAAAATAAATATAGCAAAAAGTCCTGTTTTTTAAAACATTTTAAAATGAATGTTAAGATGTAAGAAAATCTATTATTGAATTTCCTTCTCATCTGTGCATTCAGGTATATGCAATATGCGTTATGCATATGCAAATAAAATAATCATCAATAGATTTTGAAAAACCTTTTTATATCTTAAGAAAAATTTAGATTACAAACTAATAATTGTTAAAGTTGAATAAGAAAACTTTATCACTAAAGTATAATGACCGATTCACGGGGGGTTTATTATCTATTCAATTGCCTCAATAATGACTTCTTATTGACACAGATGGATGATAAACTATGATTTTATAATTCCTTTGAATATACATAATATTCATCTTAAGGGCAACATAATAATATAAAGAATTATGTAAAGTTCTTACATAAAAATTTAACACAATTTTTGTCACCTAATCTGGTTCTGTTTATGTTGGTAAACAGTTGAGCAAAGAGGTTTTAATCCGAAAATTTGTAATGTTATATGTTTTTAATCATTCATCCAAACAATATATCCAAAGCATTCCACCAGAGTTTACTATTTTGAATGTTTTGGCAGTAAAAATCGCATTACCTTTGAAGACATTAACTGTGGTAGCCCTTATAAAATTTTCAAACCAAGAAAAACCAAGGTGGCAATGTAAGTTGAAAGTGTGAAGTCAACCGGATCTGAAGTCTAGTCTTGAAAATAACAGTGCATTTAACCTCTATCTCAACTTAAGGAAAGGGATGATGAACTGAGGGAACACGCACATCCGTGTAATGGATATACACATGTGCCTTGAACAAGTCCAAGTTATAACATTCAGGGAACAAAGTCTTCCAGCAGGGAATTTCACTCCATAAACGCCACGCCTTATAAATATGGAAGCGTAACACTTAGGGTGTTATTATACATTTTCACTACATAAGGATGGAACCCCATTCTACTTTTAATTCGTCGATGATGGTTAAGGGGTAGTGGAATTATTTCATGCAAATTTCATTGCACACACATCTAAAACAATTATGAATACTGCAATTTAAATGACCAGTTTCGCAATTGCAATGTCTAACAAAAAGAGTTCAAAAGCCATTGGGTTATCTATTAAACTGAAATCACGCGTCTAGCATATGACTGATACTCTCTTGAGTTATCTCAAAATTAAGGTAAAGTTTTTATACATTGAAATGTTTTTAACCCTCACTATGATGCAGATGTTTTATAAACTATATTTTTCTATTGACAAATACACATTTATGTTAAAAATTAATTAGACCCAGAGTGCAGAGGTAACTTCTCAGTATTTACTAATTTGATAGAAACTAGTATTTGTAAACAAAATTGACTATTTCTTTATTATTAATACTCTACTGTAGAAGGATTTATCTGGTTGTCTTATAGTCAACTAATGGTGGTCAAATCCCATTTAAAATAATTTAGATATAATATTTAGGATACAGCATTTCCATAACTTATGATGAGGATACAGACCCATCAGCACATTCTATAAAAAACTTTAAAAGACAATTTAAAAAAAAGTTGATCCACATCTCGAGTTCTTAGGTTTTCGCGATTGTTACACATAGGAAATGAAACTATTTTTCCGGATTTAAATCGCGTATAATTTGTTTTGAAACAAATTATACGCGATTTAAATCCGGAAAAATAGTTTCATTTCCTAGTTGATCCACATCATTATTAAGGCCGAATAGTTGACGAACACATACTGCTTTTGCATTTACAATCAATCCTGATGACACTGTTGTATGTTATGGAAAGAGTCATGCCTTCCAATTAACGAAGCTATTGGGGGTCTACAATTGTAAACATCATTGTTCAATTGAGGCATTTATTTGCATCTTCAAAAAGATATACATGATCAGCACTCTAATTGTCTAACATGAAAGTTAAGGTTTAAAAACCTTTTAATATAGAGAATGTACGAACAAAATCTGTATTACCACTTATTGAACATTACGATTTCCAGCTTTTATTATTTACTTTTGTTTATTTATGACTTCCTCTTCGACTTTCATTTGTAACTGAGAAAAAAAACCCAATGTGATATAAATATATGTTATATATTTATGTGTTATAAACTATCCAGTAATTTAGTATTACTGTATGGTTTATGACTTACTAAAAAATATTCAAACTTATGCATTAATAATATTAAAGGAGCTTCAGTAATTATACAGTTATTTCGAGTATCAAGCAATTTGTTGTATAATTATGTTAGATCAATATAGAATTGTGTAATGTCATTCCTTGTGCAGTTACGAACACATCAAGTTAGACATTTTACTCCGTTGTTATCAAATGCATAGAGATGAATTTAAATCTCAACTGTCTAGACTTAAGATTTTAATGCAAATCTAAGGATAAGATACAGTCCCCTATACTTATAATAAGATAAGCTAATGCAGGTTGTGGTATTAACATGTTTTTCAAGTGCTGTGAACCTTCTTTGTGTAAGAAGATAATGATTTAAAGATTAAGAAGATAATAATAATAACACACACATACTCACAGCCCCGCACTAGGGAAACCCTGTGTCGCGGGTGTCATGGATACACACATAGACAACCACAAATTACACCCAAACTCGTGAGAGAAATGAATGTAGGCCATACAAATCAACCCCTCGAAAGTAAAGTACCGTATGTTGAAATTGCCAAGTTTACAGGGGAGCGTTTTAAAGTTCTGAATTCACTAGATATCGGTTAAATATCTCTGATGATCTTGTAGTTGATTGGTCTATGTGAGCTTTGCCGAATAAAACTGAGAAATGTCAAAGTCACGTGTTGTGCTCATTTCAGTGAATAAACTTTAAAACACCCGGCTGTAAGCTTAGCAATTACGACATACGATACTTTACATAAGAGGAGTCGAAATATGTCACCCGGCCCGGGATTAGAACCCGGGACCTGTGAGTGGCAGTCCAGCATGGTAACTGTTCAACCACAGAGGCAGTTTAGTTAATGCACATAACTTAGAAATATACATACATTTGTACAGTCAACAGCACATTCAAGCTATACACTTTTGTTTGAATATCCTTCAGTGCAGTGGAACAAGATTTGTCAATGTGTAGCTTGATGTATTGCCATCTATACATTCCGCCTATCTGTCTTTCAATTAAGGAGCTACTTAAATAATTTAAGTTGATAGACCTACCTTAACTGATTCCCTAGCAACAATCCGCCATTAAACTATCAATAAAAATATTGTCAACATAATGTTGTGAGAAGTACAATAGCTTATCTTTATTACTAAGGTTTAATTTCTAACAAAGCTAGCTATCTACGTACGTCAGTGAGCAAACGGATTGGCAAATTATTTATTACTTTGTCAATGACCTTGCTAACATTTTTTTCGCTTATCTAAATTACGTACCAGGATCTAACCTATGCCATACATGTGTTTAGATGTCATGAATGACAACCGCAATTTATGCACATAATAATGTATTATAAAATATGTTATTTATTTATTGTTTTTATAGAAAATATTGTATCCTGACTTATTTACCTGTTGATAAAGCTGTAGTTCAACGCTCGCAAATACATGTCCGATTAGATAGACAACTGCTTTTACCATCACTCCTAATTGTTAAAAAGATAATAGTCATTCAGCGTTAATATAGAAACGCCCATGACGGAAAAACACTAAAATTTACATTTGAAAATCTAAAATACTTGCAATTCAAAATACGCACCACACCACTAGCTTGTCACATTGACATTCAATTTCACTTATATATTATAAGGGCTATAACACACTGACCTACCCCACCCTGATCCTGACTAGTTTTGGGTCATAAAAAATTTCCATTTTGAAAAATCATAGTTTTCTGAATATTTTTTTAATATTTTTAATAGAAGGTACTCAACTATATTGTGAAAATATTGGAATGCATGTTAGCTTTAAAAGTGGTTACACACGGCGACTTTTAGCAGCAATGTAAACGCGCGTTCGTGAAACGCGCGATTGCATCGATACAAACGCACGATTCCATTAATACAAACGCGCAATTGCGTCAATTCAATCGCATAGAAAGCCCAAGTGTAGCGATTTCATCGCGTTTGCATCGCTGCATGCATAAAGTAGACGATTAGCGACAGTAATGCGTTTGCATTGCTACAGCATCGCGTTTGCATCACTGCTAAAAGTCACCGTGTGTAACCGCTCTAAGCATCTTCACTGTATTCTGTAGTTATGGCATAAATAAATAAATAAGGCAAAGCAGAGTTTAAAAAAATTACATTTAGCAATGCTTATACAATTTTATAATTCATGCTAAATAAACCTTAAAAGATATATTTAAACGTAGAACACAATAGGAGTCTGTCTGTGGAGTTATATTTGTCCAAATTTTGCCACACTGCCTGATCTTCTGTAGTTAAAATCTTGCATAGTAAACGTTTTCAATACATTATTTTCCTTCTCCGTCTTTATAAATGATATTCAGCAAGTAACCGTTTTCAATATATCTTTTTGTCTTCGATTAACCCGTACTTTGTGTTCTTCGTTTTTAATAACATTCAATAAATTAATCCACTATTGAAACACCAGTTAACTAGTTTTTTTTTTGTTCCTATCTTTGTAAACTTTTTTATGAATATACTAAATTAACCTATTATTTAATCTTCATGAAAATGGCGCCAAAATAAAAAGCTTTTTACGCAAAAATGAATGTCGTTCCAAGAGAAAAGCCAGCAAATAATAAAATACAAGCAAGAAATAGAAAAGCATTTCTCATAAAAGACACCACTCTTGGTAATTGAGTTGATTTTCATTACAATTTCATAAATAAAAGATGTAATGTAATTACTTAATTCTCTTTGTGTTTTTGTTTCTTTCTTGGATATAGGAATAAGAGGACCTTCGGTGCTGCCTGTAGCGTCGTATAATACCTTGAAGGTATCAAGACCTACAAATAATACCCCTCGATATCAGTTCAACAATGAAGAACCAACGACGTCTAAAAATAACTCTATGGGGCCTCCAATGGGCGTGCCTCTGAGTACTAAACGCAGGTTAGTGAAGCAGAATCAAATTAAACTGCAGTCTGTCACCTTTCGTCGCCATTACTGAACCGGAAGTGTAACAGAATTACCTACAAATATTTTTTTTCCTTCAAAATAAACTAATGCTTTGATAATTTCTCATCGAGTTTATAATTAGAAATAGATACGAAATAAAGGCCATACATCCCTGGCAACTAACCGGGTAAATAGGCCTTATCACTTTTAAATAAGTATCAACTCTCGTTTGCGCTGAAATCACAAATTAGAAAAATGAAACAGTACAGCGCCAACAACTTATGTGTACGTCTCCGTATATTCCAAAAATATTCTGTATTTATTGTAATAAAGACAATATCTCTAACATTGGACTGTTCCATTCGGTGGTGTGGGAAACATATCTAATTAGATAACAAACGGAATCACATTTCATCGGTAATTAAATATGAAATATGTAATAATGCAATTATCGTCCATTATAACAAATCTCAAGTTAAACTGGTCGATTGAAGTGCAACAATTGACGACATTCGTTAATTGTTTCGAATTCGGGCTAGCCAATCGGAGCACAGTCGTCACAGTAATGATTTGGCAGAATAGTTTTCAAACAAATTAAATGCCATTTCGTCTCTATTTCTGGTTATATACTCGATGTGATTTGTAGACTATTATATTAAAAATGTACCTTTATTTATTGTAGGATAATTAGAAATATTAATTTGCTAGACATGCTAAGTAAGATGAGAGCAGTAGTGGTCCTCATCCTTTTTGATACTACAATTTTGTTCCTAGCGCAACTATCATTAAAAGATGGTCTTGCTCTACATACTCCAGGGTGGTCAGCTTAATCCTTAGGCTTAATCTGCCTAATTAAATGTAGGCAGAAATACTATATTATACTGCCATTTAAAGAAATGCTTAGATGATTCAGACATGTTGAGATAATTAATGAAAGAAGATTAACGAAACAGATTTTATAAGGCGAGAGTGGGCGGGCAAGTTGGTATCTATGGACTTGGAGCCTCCCCAGACGACGTATTACTTTCTTGTTACGTCTAATGCATCCTGGGCTACAATAGGCAAGTTGTCGAGTCCACGATATAATCACTGTGAACATTTTTACTTTGCATATCCATGAAGACGGCCATCGTTAATCAATAGATGGCGCTGGCATCTCCTTTTTATTGGCCGTATAATTTTAAAAACCCAAAATATATTTAGCAAAGGCCGCAATTTACTAAACATGTTTAAAAAAATCTTGAACCCAGTAACACAGTAGAAAGAATAAACTTATATCTGAGGGCCACTGCCACTGCGCCCGTCACCCTGAGACATAAGTTGACAAGTCCCATGTGCCTGTAATTTCACCACAATGTGTAAGGTACAGGAAAAAAATACTTTCTGCGGTAACCACCAGGGACGATATGAACTGATAACTCTATGCCCGATAAGTATAATGTACTCGTCGGTCCAGTTCCCTTAAAGCTGATTGGCAAATCCTTGCACCACGATACATAGCAAGATTGATAGTGTATGCCTTCGATATAATAAGAAGAAGGTAAGGGCTGCCTAAGGCGAATTTACCATGACCAAATTGAGGACATCCTAAAGAAAGGCAGGTCAAAGTATTCACCCTTTTTTTCGTGACCTCTCCGCCGCGAGGGCAGAGGAGTGGAGAGAAGTCGGACTTTTACCGGCTAAAACCCCACGATGGCCTTTTCCGATGCTTTAACGGAAGGTATCCGGGATCGACTTTGCGCACCGGAACCCCCCAGCACCTGGGAGGAGCTACGTCCTCCTCCTCCCTACGATGAAGCGGGTCACACCGCCCCATCGTCCTCCTCTTAGGTCAAGAGTATCTACCCTAAACCAACGAGCATGTATGAAAGCGCTAACACAAGCTGATGAGGGAAAGATGTGTGTCAGGCCCTGTACTCTCGTTATCCTTCTGAAACAATTACCTACAGTCAAATGACTAATACTCGACCAAATTAAAACACGCATGATGCGAATGAAGCTTCATGCTTAACATTGTCTTTTACCTTAAATAACATAATTATATCGACTTGGAAATATAAAGTTCAAACCAACTCTCATCTTAGTTTATTAGTAAAACAAGGTTTTGTTGGATGTGTACTCATATACCAATAATCATAAGGGTTAACTCGTTTTTATAGTATTTAGAGGTATATTTGTTATCTATATTTTCCTGTACTTAACATCGATCTACGTATTTGATATAGGAAAAACTACAGCAAATACAACATACTAATAAATTTTCTCATAGATTCCTCCCCAATTCAAACTCTTCTACCAAGCCGGAATCCTCCTCCAGCGGCAAGCCACACCCAAGGGTACTGGCCAACGATTCAGTAGCAGATAATTCTGATTTCTGCACACCACGGAATAGACCAACCGCTCTAAGATACATAAGTAGCAGCAGCAGAGGTAAGCAAATTAAATTAAAATTAAAAAAAAAAACTACAACAGGAAAAGCGCTAAACGTCGAATGCAAGTATGGCCTCAGTTTTTTTCTAGATACTCTATGGTCATATAGAATGTATAGCGCTAAATTTGAATGCGATATTTTCATTATAGCGTACACTGGGCGTTTATACGTGATGGTAGGAATCACATTTATGTGGTCTGTGGTAGGAATAATATCTGGGTCTGAATCTCTTCACATATTATGTACATTTTGATGTGGCATTAGCAGTTTAAGTGATTGTAATCAGGAAAGAATGTTCATGAAAATAAGCATAAATAATACAAAGATCGAACAATAATAAAAAAATCCTTCTATCCGGCTGGATACGAACCAGCGTCTTCCAGTAAACCGTGCGAGAGCTAAAGCCACGGAACGAAAAGACCTAACGAATTTTTCTATGTGCTTGTTACAGATCCTTCTTTTTGCGTTTTAACGAATTTTTTAGTGTAGCGCCATCTGTGAGAAATCTATTTCTATATATGATTTTTTTATTAGTGCTCGATCTTTGTATTAATTAATTAAATCAAACAAGTGGAGTAATCTCACAAAAATAATTGAATATCATGGTATCAGTGTCTTTATCGTTACGGACATTCATACGTAAATGCTCACAATGGCTATTTAATATATCTGCATAGACAACTACGGAGGTTTCTTATTCGTTCGTGTCTTGTGTGTTGTTGTACTGATTTTTAATAATTTGGAATTATAATAATATTTTGCATTTCAGTTATTAGTATTCTTATGTCTATGTTATTATGGCCATATTAATCATAATTAATTATATATATATTTTAGTGTGTTCTAGACTATAGCAGAATATCAGCCAGAACAATGTTCTTCATTGTCATCTGTCGCTGAGTCATAGAACCATTTGACGTGTTTTGTTTAATTATTATTAATTTGCATTTTCTTTTCTTTATATTGCATGTCAAATAAATTATGTCTTTTTTTTTAAACAACATCACATTCAATAAACATAAAAAACACATTTTATTTATTTTTTATAATACCAAGTGATAGGGTGAATAAGTCGTGCGTCTGGTGGTACCATAAATTTTCGTCGAATGGGAACGACCGTTTAATATAGAACAGATAATATTTTTAACCATTTGGTGTTAAAAGTTCGTACCCATTTACGAGTACACTGTAAAATACCGTCAAGCTAAAAAAACTACAAAACACGTGGCTATGTCAAGCCAATAGTTTGTTAAGGGTCAAACCCTATACAGCAGTGGGTAGTAATAGCACGTAGTAAAGTTGCATACGCATGCGCGTTGTAGTTACAGAGTACGAGCGATTTTTATATAATATCCTCTTTTAGCATTTTCAGTTAGGTAAGGAAAGAACAAGTTAGTTTAGTAGCAGTAGAGCTCCTTATTCGTCCAGAGAAGTACTGCCACTTAACCTACTTCTGCTGCCAAGCAGTAATGTCAGCAGTACTGCGTTCCGGTTTTGATGGATAAGGATGCCGGTGAATTTACATTAACATGGGACTTGTCAATTTATGTCTTAGGGTGTAGTACCCTCAAATCTTTGCAATTTAAAGCTTTAAGTGGCACTGCAACTGTTATGGACAGGCGTGTCGCTTACCAGCACGCGCACAACTTTCTTCCGTTACTTGGTATCATAAAAAAATATATACATACTGTTTTCACTTTAAATTACATACCTTTCTGCATATAAACACGATACTTGGTTAAATGACCCCAAAATTCTGGACTGATAATGGGGATTTCCAAATCAATGATACCTAAAGTAGTTATAAAAGTGAGCAGGAAATGTTATTTACGTAATGTAATAAATATTCCAAGTTATGCCCCTGTTAATTAACACGGGACTTTCCAATGGGCTACATTTAATACTGTTTGTTAGGTACTTATATTTAATAAAAATAACCGATACGTAGCAACATTACCCGAGCTTTTAATAACTAACGCAAAAAATTCAGTACTGAATCTACTGTGCACTGAGTAAATAAGTAGTCTTATTCGGTTACTTTTGTCTACGGAGTCATCAGAATACAGTATCAGGCCATTTTGAGGACATTAATGATATTCCGCTTTAGAATGTGTACTTTGGATGAAATATGTCGGATCACAAAATAACTTTAAAAATCCAATATGGTTAAAATTCTTTGTTGAAATTGTACTTTACTACTTAGCAATTTAAATTTGACTACAACAGGCCCACGTTGGGCGCCAATATTTCATCGAAGAATTCGATAGTTTATGTAATTGACTGCCTTACTGCCTCCGCAGCTGCACGGTTACTATTCCGGACTACCACGCAGCTGGTTCGATTCCCGGTCCTGGAGGAATATTTGTACGGCCTACATTTATTTATTTCTCTCGTGTGTAATGTGCGTTGGGTGTAATTTGTTTCTCTAATGCGGGGCTGTGTTGAGTGTGTGCGTTATTAGTTGAAACTTTACCTGAGTTTAGGTGCCTATAGTAACCATGTATTCAGTAGTTGGAGACTACCAGACGTAAATTCCTTCCAGGTGGTCACAGTGGAGCCAGGTCTGCTAGATCTACGAGCACATCTGCCGTAGAACCGAGTGTTATATTGGGTAATGGAATATTATATCTAGTGTGCAAAATAAACTAAACCTTTTAGTGGGTTACAGGAATATTTTGTTAGTTCTACCGTATCAATTCAAAATACTGTAATATCAAAAACATTTTGATTAAAAGCTGCAAAAGGGATTCTTCGATTTTTTTTTGAAATTTTTGAGTTTAATAACATAAAAAGATGCATTTAATTTACTTTGACCATAAATATTAAATAATTATATCGTACTAAGTATTATAATTTTACTTTGCAAAATAAGTTAAACCATGTTTATTACAAAGAAGATTAGTAAAAACATTTAGCCGGAAAGACAGAATATCATCGCTACTGGGCATCTTTCGTCTTACATGGTTTGCCCGCTGATTGAATTTTTGACATAATTATGTCTTTCTTTAGTGTTTTTTACCATATGACTCCATAAGTACATATAAAAGGCAAGAGAGTTCGTCTAAAATAAGATAGAAGCAATGTTATTTTCCAGAGATTTTATTTTATAGAGAATATTTTTTTAGCCATTTCGGAAGGCAGAGGCATGGCACGAGGCGAAGTAGGAATAGCTGCAGTCGATCTCAAGCACCCTCATCTTGTTCTATGTCAGTTTAGTGACACTCTCCTTTATGTTCACACGCTAACCAAAATCAACTATTTCAACCCTGTAGAGGTAAGAAAAAAGAGGTGAATCTTGGTAACAAATTAGGTATTACTTACTTCGCTCAAGAACCTCTCAGTGAATGTCGGTTTCGTACATCACGTGTTTTTTTTATTGCATCCGCCTGATTGATAATGATAGCCACCGACTATCGATTCTCTGTTTTTAAACTAAAACAGAACACACCACAGCAGTGCTGCTTTCTTGCAGTGGGAATAAAAGGGTGGTTGTGATACCGAAATGCAAAAGGGAACAAATATGTTAGTGGCGAGGCGTGACATTTGTCGTTAGTAAAGCCGGAGAAAAACGAAAAACACCTACTGTAAGAAAAAATGACGCCTTGGTGACACTATAAACACAACTTATTAGCACACAAGATAGTAATACTTCATTTCACTGGTTCACTTATTCTACACTTAAAATTTAGCACAAAATGTAATATTTCATAATACGTGGAAAGTTTTAAGCAACCCGGTGGAAATCGAGTTTGGACGCCTTCCCACTGAAATATATAGAACTAACGAACGCACTGTGCATTTTCGTTAACCCGATTCCACAGTAGAAATTATCACTTGAAAAACGAACTTCGTTTACGACCACAGATTGAGGAGAATAATGACGAGTTACGAGCTGTTGTTGAAGCCGATCTATCGCAAAATTAGAATTAGAAAGAATTAGCTTGCTTTGAAATAGCAATTACAACTACACTCATGGACACATAGTTGTTATACTGCGAAAACCAATTATCTGGAATTTTCACAGAAAATGACTTAATTTAGAATAAAGTGACAAAAATTCTTATAATTATTTATACATATAACATAATTATAACAAACTAGTAGAGTAATTTCATTAATATCAATTCAATACAAGTTTAAAAATTGTTTATGTAAATAGCAAACATTTTAAAATTTCCGTAAACCATGAAATGTGGAATCACAAATTAACGTAGGACATCGAGTATAGAACCACAAATAGGGACGAATTATGGGCCATCCAACCCTGGCAACTTATCAGGCAAATGGGCCTTATATCACTTTTAAATATCAACTCTCATTTGCGCTAAAATCACAAATTAGAAAGCTGATACAGCAACAAATAGTAGCGCCAATAACTGACTTATGTGTACGTCTCCGTGTATTCCAAAAATATTCTGTATTTATTGTAATAAAGATAATATCTCTAACACAAAACAAACGGAATCACATTTCATCGGTAATTAAATATGTAATTTTTTCAATAATCGTCCATTATAGCAAAGCTCAAGTTAAACTGGACAATTGAAGTGAAACAATTAACTACACTCGTCAATTGTTTCGAATTCGAGCTGGCCAATCGGAGCGCAGTTATCATCGTAATGATTTGGCAGAATGGTTTCCAAACAAATTAAATGACATTTCGTTTCTATTTCTGGTTATACACTCGATGACGTGGGAAGACCATGGTATGTATAAGAAACATACGTCTTTGAAATTTCAATTGCATTTATTTCAAAGTGGGTATTTAGTGAAATAATAGTTTTTTCCCAGTATAACGGCGATATTTAGAGGCTATGGTTCATGCGAACTTTGTTATAATAATTCAACCTTTTTTTAGCGTTCCTTAGAATATATCCATGAGTGTATAAAGTGTTTAGTTATAATACGGTATTAAGTTAGTATACAGTTAGTCATGCTATATCAGGTTATGCATTCCTGTACTAAATAAACTTCCAGTAAGATTACCGGAGTGTATTAATAGCGTGGTATATTTCGATTCAATAAATATTGTTTTTCAAAACATTTTTATCTAAATTCACCTATACCTAAAGAACAGTAATACCATATGCCTATTAAGTATTAATACCGCCATCAATTGTTTAATCCTATCTATCAACGTGTCTTATTTATCTTATCGATTACTCATTCGGGCATGATTTTTGTTATCGATAAATTGTAATGTTATTAATGATTGGAACCGTGACATTCCACAAAAGTGAGAATTATATATTCACTTGTATAATGATTTCAAACCTTTGAAAGGATAATTGGTCACTGATTCCTAGCAACAGAGATATAATTGTGTTATAAAGACCAGATATACGGCATATCTTGCCGTTTCTACTTGGTCGATATTCCCTTTAGGCGTACTAAGCGTTTTTCATCATCTTTTATTATGCGCACGGCCAAGAATAAAATTCCCTGCCTGCGACTGTTTCCGAGCACATACACCCGACTATCGAAAACCGATTTAAGGTGCGACTGAATAGGCGTCTTCCGTTCCATCATAGACCCTATCTTTTCTCCAGTAGGGCTAGCACGACAGCGCGTCTTGCGCGAGAGCGACATAAAGCGCGAGATACTGCTATTCTCGCATAGAGATCCCGCGCTTTTATGTCGCTATCGCACATGTCGCGCCTTGTCGGGTTAGAGCGTGTTCCCATTATGTCGTAACGACAGATGTCGTGCAGTTTAAAGAATCGTGACTTGTATATTATTTATTATACAGTTTTATTTATTATGAAATTGTTCATATATAGTACAACACGATTAACTGTCGTTCACGACTTTTTTGACGTTAGGACGACAGACTGTCGTGACAATGGGAAGAGCAAGAACGACAGTCGTCCAACAATAAATAAAACGTCACGATAAAAATGTGATGACAGATAATCGCAGCTTCAAACGATTATGTCGTGCAAGCGATAAAGCGGCTGGTGTGAACGGATAAATTGTCGATGAAATTCAACGATAAAATAAACGTTCACGATACAGTCACGACAGATAGTCGTGATATGAGAACAAGCTAGACGCGACAGTCATCTAGCGATAAATAAACCGTTACGATATAATGGGAATGAGCCCTTGGCCTTACAGGGCTAAGTAGTGGTCAAGAGCAAGTCCATTTCCTTAAAAAAGTTATATACTTTAAAAACTCAGTAATAATGAAATCGCTAGCGAACGCAAACGAAAAAATGGTTTATTCCCAGTAGTTTCGTGTACTCATTTCCACGTGGAACAATTGTAACCCAAAAGTTCCACGCATCGATTTAGTGGGAATAAATTTAATGTTTTCATCTTTATTGCCATCAGTTCCATACGTAGGGAGATTCCTAAAGCTGCACATTATGGTTGTTTTTGTCTGATAAATACTAAAGCGCCCCTAGCGGTCTGGACAAGAATTAAAATATTCCATGCAAATTTGAGGCTATCGTGCTATCAACGCAAAAGTAGAGTTACTCACATTAATTTTTTTACACAATATTCCTTTATGATGCTAAATTACAATTAAATACAATTAAAATAGCATTCAGATATGAAATAAGTATGTACTTTAGTACCATTTAAAGTAATATTGTAGAAAAAAATTGAACGTCGGTTACACCATTTTGGCACTGATAACCTCAGTTTTAAAGTACGATATCAACCCATAAAAGTAATCTCAACAGTTTTCTTGTACGATAAAAGTACAGGCGTTATACAAGGTTATTTGTAAAGATTTTGTAAAATACGAACAATCTCGGAGGACAGTATTACTAACATCATAAACAACAACTTTTGTTCCACGACTTTTCATAATTTGTCAGATTTAACTTTCATACAAAAATAAAAATATTTTAGATCGCTCTAAACGCGGTCATAGCTCTGTGTGCGCAAAATAAAAGATCTGTAGTGGGTGCAAGCGTCCTTTTTTTGCGCACACAGAGTTATGACCGTTTAGAGCGATCTATTGAAATATTTTTATTTTTTGTACAACGAAAACTTTAAACTTTATTTTTGATAAATTGATTATGTTTTGTAAAAAGTCTCGGAACAAAAGTTATTGTCTATGATGTTAGTTATATAGTCCGAGGTTGTTAGCAATTTACAACTAACTCTGTATACTGAAATATAGTTACGATTTTACAGATCATAGTACCTCACACATTCTGTGAAGGGGTCCAACCGAATCAGTTGTACAAATTGATAAAAGACCACTACCCTCTTGTCAATCTAACCACGGTACAAAGAAGACATTTCAACGACGCCGCTGGTCGGCAACAGATTCAAACGCTTTGTGCGCCGCAGTATAGTGCTGTTTACCTTCAGGTTTTACATAAGTAAGTTCATTATGATATTCGCAAACAGTAGGTCGCAATTAATAACCGCTACAAGGCTGCTAACCGATTGACTGCATGTTTGCAGTTAATGAGTGAAGTCGTTATCAACTCCATGCAGCCGAGAAGTTGCTAACGATTTCACGCATTAACTGCATGTAGACGATCTCAGCTGCATGAAGTCGGTTTCCTCTGCATGCAGTTAATGCGTGAAGTTGATTACAAATTCACGCATTAACTGCATGTAGACGATCTCAGCTACATGAAGTCGGTTTCCTCTGCATGCAGTTAATGCGTGAAGTTGATTACAAATTCACGCATTAACTGCAAACGTGCAGTCAATCGGTTAGCAGCCTAAGAGCCAGTGCAAATTGGCATACGGGAGTACATTTATTAATAATATATATGCTATTTCAGTTGAAATAAAGGTATATACTTCAATGCTCTTACCACCTTGGAGCTTCGCACCGCTTTGTCTATGCCGTATTGAAGAACTAACAAAACATTTGTAGTAAAAGATAAAACTGAAATAAATACCTTATCTTTAAGAGGAGGCAGTGGCTCTTGGCCTACAGGTGTCCACTATGGAATACAAAGAATTCTATATATTTAGTTTACCTATAAGTAGATTATTGGGCTACGGAACTAACCCAACCTGGGTTGGAGACCATGAGACTTCAAGGAGTATTGTTAATCTTCAACATAACGGTTTTCTCACAACATTTTCAATAATTTGAGGATCTCCGTGGTCGAGCGACTTGCACACCGGTGTTCATGGTGTCGCCATCTCTGAGGTCCCGGGTTCGATCCCCGGCCGAGTCAGTATAGAAACGAACTTTTCTATATTGTCTCGGGTCTGAGTGTTTGTGGTAGGTACCGTAGTTGTTTCTGATTTCCATAACACAAATACTTTAGTCGCTTACTTTGGGATCAAAGCAACGTATGTGATGTTGTCTAATATTAATAATTAATATATTAATTCAACGCATTATCTACTTAAAAAAAACAGTGTGATAAAAAGTGACTACTTTGTCTCACTTGCTGATGTTACACAATATTTATTTTAAATACCACAGGCAGAGACAACCTGAAAAAGATAATGGGTAATTACCATGGATTTTTATTAACCGAGTACGCAGTAGTTATATTGTATTATAAATTTTTGTATAAACTTTTTGTTTTGTAATATATTCTATCTATGATATTGATTAACAATACTTATTGTAAATAATAAATGTGATAAAAATTCTCTTTACAAAGAATATCTCCCCTACGGAAAACAGAAGATATATGTTATAAAATACACTATCATATAAAGTACCCAACAAACCGCACAACTTTTATAACCACTCGTATAATAGTGCAATAAGCCCGTTAATATATTTGACAGATTTTATGCGCTAACAGCAGCTGCAGCAGTACTGAAATATGTAGAATACATTCAATGCATTGTGTTCGCTAGAGAGTCATTGAAGATCGAGTATCATTCATCGGAACATACTATGATTATTGGTAATCGTATAGGTACTAACATTAATATGAGTAGGTACATAAGAGCAAGGCTGAGTAGTTTTGAATTTAGTAGCAGAAACAGTTTGTCCAGGGTAGTACTTCCCCTTATCTACATATTTCTGCAGGTAAGCAGTAATGTGATCGTTTTCATTTTTCAACATATATCTCAGGGTGACGAGCCCAAATTAATGCCCCTCAGATCTTTGTGATTTAAAGCTCTGCAACTGCTATGACCAGGCGTGTCGCTTACCACCAGGCGCACGACTTGTTAATTTAAGAAATGTTAGGAATACAAATACGTATTTTGTATTGTAATTGATATATCAAATACTTTCGTGGTGTCCTGTACTGAATGTATTTTGTAATTTTATACATGCAATAATATCATTAAAGTATTTTGTAATTTATATTGTAGGTATTTAATTAAGATATAATTAAGTATTTTGCCCAGTCTTGCATACGAAGCACATTCGATACAAAAACAGACATGTTTTAATATGGTAATGACATCAATCATTAATAATTTAAGGGTGGAAATTATTAAATTACTACAAAAGTCTTGTAGTTATCTTCATACCTCCCATTGTTAGGTGCGAGTCTTATCTAAATAAAGAATTTAGGCCAAAGTTCGCCACGCTCTGTCCCAACGCGGGTTGGGGACTTTACAGTTTCCAAGTGTTATAAACCTTCGCCACGCAGGTTCCATTACGTTTTTCTTTACTAGTAGGTAGCTAGAGGTATTCCATATTAACATATTCTCAAATGTATGTAACTTAGAAATTAAAGTCTTGTACTCACACATGCCTGTATATATACATATCGCTGCTTTTCAGGAATAGAGACCTGATGCAATATAGTTCCTTTTTGATTTATTCTTATTGCTGACATTAGTTCGGAAAATGTTAAATTTTATTGTGATTGGGATACTGAGCTGTTCGTTGGTTAAAATAATCACATGAAAACGTTGACGACAATGTTAATTTTGCGTAGCAGCCAGGGCTAAGTTTTATTAACCGACTTCAAAAAAGGAGGAGGTTTTCAATTCGACTGTAATTTTTTGTACGATGTTTCGCGATTACTTTGGAAAACAATTTTGATGATTCTTTTTTTTGTTGGAAAGAGGGTAGGTACCTCAGTATTGGCCCTATTTAAATTTGAAGTAAATATTCTACCCCTAAGGATGGCAAACTAGGGGATGAATCCGGTTTCGCGCACTTTCCGGTAGCCGATTTCAATAAAACTTGGCAAATAGATGTAATTCCACGAACTTTTGAGGTCGGTTTTTTTCAAAAAAAAAGGTTATAATTTGAACCATTTTCCTGATGAAATATATATTTTTGAGAAGAAAACCATCGATATAACTTATTTTACTGAAATAGAGATTCTTAATAAATAACAAATGAATATTAAGTTTTAATCTTACGTCATTTCTTACGTTATAAGTAAACGTTGAGATAGGTACCTAACCTACTAAACAAAGTTAATAAGCTATTTTAGCACAGTTATTACAACATCCTTGCTTCTATTTTCTTCATGTGCTTGCAATAAAGAATCATACGAATTTGAACTTGAGCGTCTTAAACTTCCACAGACGTAGGAACTGCGACCCAACTGGAACTAGTCCAGCCTTTAGTGCCGTCAGCAGGCTCTACATGTTGTCTTCTGGGAGTACTAGGTCCTACGTCTACAGTTGGTGGTATAAGAGCTTTGAGAGCGGCTATATTACAACCGTCTTGTAAGAAAGAGTTCATTGAAGAAAGACTTGACGCTGTACAAGACCTCATTGCCAATGAAAATGGATTGATAACAGCTTTGCAGGTAACATTTTTTTTAATTAAACAAGCACATAAATAAATTAATAAGAGCTGCCAAGTAGCGCCATCTATAAGATCTCATATTTGGCGCTACGGCTAAAACGTCGTTGAAAACCAAATACAAAGATCCGACAACAAGCACATAGAAAAATTCGTGAGTTCCGCTGGTTCATCCCGTGGCTTAGTTGGCATAGCTTCTGGCACGGTTTGTTAGACGACGTCGGTTTGAATCCGACTGGATCGAAGGAATTTTTTCTAAGTGTTCGATCTTTGTATGAATAATTATTCATTTTTTTCTTTTTAGTATGTAATAAGAAAATTAGCAGACGTCGACAAAATATTACTTCTCTGCATGGATACTCAGAACCAGAATATGGACAAAGTGGGTGAAGCCCAGCTAAATCAGACACTCCTCCTGAAGACCACAATGGATGTCGTGCCACAACTCGTGGAAGCTCTCTCAGGTGCCGAGAGTGGAAGACTTCGGGCGATTAAAATAGTAACTACTCACCTATCTTTTATTTTTTGCTGTAAATACTTAAAATGAAGTAGGGCCAGGTAGGGTAGAAGGAACACCGGTGGATAAGGGAATTGAAGCCTTAACTCATAATCACTAAAGCACTTTAGCACTATAGTCTCTCAGTCGATAAAACAGACAAACAAATTAGTTTGAACGATTTTAAAGAGATGTCGCTACTGTGCTCCAAAAAGCGGCAAAAACAAATTTTGTAGTTTTGTAAAAAAATCGCATTAACAGACTCAGGGATCATTTTGCGGAAGTCCATATTAATAAAAGTGGAAGTAAATTAATTAGCTACTTCGCGAACCCAGTGGAAGTTGAATCGTGCAAAATAGCCACGATTGTGTTAAATATTTTTTCTGCTCACTGTCACAACGGCGCACTTTTGAGTTCTGAACCAAAATTCTATGGTATACCTACTTACTACTGAACTGAAAATTTTCATCATAGTATACACAGAACTATAATAAGTTAAAAAAGGACGTCATATTTTCGCTAATTAAAATATCAAATATGACGCTACTCAAACGCTCCACTGCCTCTTGATTAGTTAAATTGGTCTGAGGTCTTGCTACTGGGCCATAAACCTTTAAAAAAAAGATTGATTAAAGTATAAGCGGTACTTGGCCATTTCTATTCCATCTCTTTGGTTTTTGTTTTGTAGCGTTTGTAAGGCTTTCGTTCGAGTTTGTTGTAATGGATTGTTAACAAAATATACACTAAATATTGGTTCTGTTTCATTATTTTATATACTCATAGAAAAAGTATCATATGCAATCATTACATAATTAGGTCGTAAACCTATTAAAACACGGTGCTTGACTTTCAGAACCCTCATTATGCAACGATTACCTAAAATATTACCAACAAAGTCACAGTCACACTTGATATTATAAAAAAAAATTATCGTTCGAGACATCTGTGGCTGTATAATTGCGCCAGTGTTATTTATTTTATTAATTTTATGCGGAGGGAAAATTAAGTGCATGAAAAAATATTCAACACATGCACGATTTAACTTCTACTATGTTCGCGGAGTAGCAAACTAATTTACTTCCATTTTTATTAAAAAAATATCATAAATACATTTTGTCCGTGGTCCATGGCTTGCAAAAACTGGCTTGGTTTGAAAAGTAACTTTTCTATATTGTCTCGGGTCTGGGTGTTTGTGGTACCGTGTTATAATTATATATAGTGCTATAATTATTAAACTGCCTCCGTGGCCGAACGGTTACCATGCCGGACTGCCATGCAGAGGTCCCAGGTTCGATTCCCGGGTCGGGAGAAATATTTGTATGGCCTACATTTATTTCTCTCGTGAGTTTGGGTGTAATTTGTGGTTGTCTACGTGTGTCCATGGCACCCGCGACACAGGGTATCCCTAGTGCGGGGCTATGTTGAGTGTGTACGATAAAAAAAAAAAATTAATACAAAGATCGAACACTCAGAAAAAAATCCTAAAAAATTGATAAAATATTCATAGATTTCTCATAGATGGCGCTACGACTAAAAAGTCGTTGAAAAACCAAATACAAAGACACGACAACAAGCACATACAAAAATTCGTGAGGTCCTCTGGTTCGTTCCGTGGCTTAGTTGGTATGGCGTCTGCCACAATATGCTAGAAAACGTCGGTTCGAATCCGGCCGGATCGAAGGGATTTTTTCTGAGTGTTCGATCTTTGTATTAATAATTATAACAAACTAGTGGAGTAATTTCACATAAAATAATTGAATATCAATTAAAAAAAAATTATAAAACAATTGCTATAGCTACTTACTTTGGGATCAAAGCGAAATTCATACTCTTGGTGCCAAAGTGATCATACTACGTCAGAATCACATGAAAATATATAATAAAAATAGTACTATCTATACACGAAACAAATAATGTTAATATGAAATTTTTTTTTATAATATCTCTAACAATGGGGGCTGTTCCATTCGGTGGTGAGAGAAAAACAGCAAAATATCTAATTACAAAATAATCTCTATTTCTGGTTATAAACTCGATGTCGGAAGTTATATTATTAGCTATCATATGCTATCGTTTTATTATTTTTATTTTGCTCTTGATGCACCGCACCATGCTGACCCAAAGGTGATACATGATAGCCGAAAAACTTTTTCGGCAAAACTCGCACTGAAGACCTGTTGGCTTGCTGCAGCACACACAGATTGAATAGAATTGTTATCATAATTTCATATAATATTTTTTTAACATTTTTTATTATTATCGTTTTCACTGTCAGTATTAATTTCTGTTTTAGGTATGTCTGTTTTTTCTTCTAATTATTTCATACGCGTGTGTGCTTGTGGGAAGATAATGAACGTTTTATCTATCTAGCTATCGAGTACTTTCAACAATTGAAAAACACGGCTCATTTTCCCTGTTATTGCTTTTGCGTCACTTGTTTGTTCGCTGGGGGCATATCGTTTACAAGTGTTTACTACAGAGCAACATCTGATATGATGAATTTATTGCTTATTGATTTAATGATAGCGGTAAGCCAACAATCGATTTTTAGTGAAAATCAACATGTTACAAAAAATGTTACCATCATAAAAAACTTAAGAAGTTACGAGCATTGCTTATTAAAAAATTGTTCATTTCGCATCCCTCGTGGAAGAATGGCATAAGTAAAATTACGACTGAAATGTTTTTTGCTCTATTAGATGCAGAAAACATAACCCACACCCTCTCAAATTATTGTATTTATTATATTATTATATATTTATTATTATATTGTGGAGAGAATGTGGGTTATATTTTCTGCATCCAATGGAGCAATAAACATTTTTGACGTAACTTTATTTATGCCGTGAGGGGTGCGATTTGTGGAAAACCACAAATCGCACCCCTTTGTAGTTATTTTTATAACCTAGATTTTATTCATGACACTCCGGTTTCAAAGTTTCGCCTATATTTGTTATCTTTTGGCAGCTATTAATTTTTTTTTATCATAAGATAACCCAAAATTATTTCATGTTCCATTTACCCAAAAAACCAGGACTTTGAAAATCCTGACTACAAAGAAATAGCAGACCGCATACGAAACATAATACAACAAGATGCCCATTTAGAAAAAGGTGCTCAGGGAAGTTTGCAAAGATGTTTCGCAGTAAAACCAGATATTAACGGCCTTCTAGACGTAGCTAGAAGAACGTACTCAGAGCTCATAGAAGATATACAAAAGATAGTAGAACAATTGAGTGAAGTATATGACCTGCCTATAAGATTGAATCAGAATATGATGAAGGGATTTCATATGGTGATGCCTGTTGCTCCAAAACAAAGAAGGCATTTTAGTGTTGAGGATTTACCGCCTATCTTTATACAGGTAAGTTTTTTTTATTATATTTGTGAATTGATTGTGATTTAAAAAGTTTACAAAAAGAAACATAAAACAGCTAATAAAAACCCTCAACAGATTTATGTGTCGCTGCCATCACATGCTATCAGGCGTCTAACAAAATAATGAATATGTAATACTTAAAAACTATTAACTTTCACAATTTGATAAATGAATTGACTTAAGAATAGTTTTACAGTTTTTTGGTTTACCTATAAGTTTATTAAAAACGTCTCTTGGCAATTTATTGAACAGTAATGGTAACATGTATCTCCAGACACGCTTTCCATAGTTATTGTATGGAGGAAGAACATACCTTGGTAGGTAATTTAGATTACGCAGTTTACCGATTCTTGTCGTTTGTTTTAACATGGCAATTTTATCTATTTGATCACAAATTATGTATATATTTATTTTACTGTGTATATCTAAGGCTCAACTCATATTGGCGCAGAGTCGAAGCGTCGTGACGCCTATATTTTCGCCTATAGTATATTCATCTCTATTTTCCCATTAGTAAGGTACAAATTTGTGTTATGCAAATATGGAAACGGGCGTCGACGCTTGGATGCAGTCGAGCGGCTTCGCGCGTCGACGCGCGTCTCCAAGCGTTGTAATTGAAAAACAGGACTTGACACGACATGACGCTTCGACTCTGCGCCAGTGTGAGTTGAGCCTAAGATTTTACAGTACCTAAACAAGTTGTTACAATCATTTCTATATTTATTTTTAACCGATTGTAGCGGACTGTATCAATGGGTGAAGGGGCGGGTGCTAACAACGAGTGAGCAAGGCCAAGAAAACGTACTAACAGTTTATTAATATTTTTGGAAAACACGTTGTTATCAAAGCAAAACAGAAAACAACACAAGCAAAAGTCAAGAAAAAGGCGCCAAAAACAAACACATTTAAATTTAGAATTTAAATATAAAACTAAAACTTAAAGAGATTATAAAATGTATACAAAAGAGATTTATAGCGACTGCTGCGATTCGCTACACCGATATTGGCACAAAAGATTTTAGTAGCCTTATTTGTAATTTATAAATATCATCTAAGTATGTTTTGTATGTTCTCCCATAACTACTGAGCCCGTACCCAATTATTGAATCTGCCAGTGCGTTGTACAGCATTCTTAATGTTTTGTAAGGTAACTTATGTTTCAGCAAGGAAAGTTTTGACGAGACTGCTCTCAACTTCTTACATACATATTCTATTTGAGATTTCCAGTTAAACTTATTGTCTATTATTAGACCGAGGTACATAATATGCTGTGAGATAGATTCTAATTCACCACAGTTACATAAACAATAGTTAGATAACACAATACAATTCGTGTGCATGCATTGATGAGTGTGCGCACGAATCCCTGGCAGTGTTATACAAAGTGAAATAATAATGTGCTATCATATCGAGTTCTTAGGTTTTCGCGACTGTTACACATAGGAAATGAAACTATTTTTCCGGATTTATATCGCGTATATTCGTTTTTTCAAACAAACCAACGTTTCGGGCCCTTTACAGGTCCAATGGTCACGGTTGGCTGAAGTGGTGCAGTCGTCAACTAGTTATGTCTAATATTAATGCAAACCACCCTATTTTTTCACTATAGTTACAGAAGTTATTAATTAAATACCTTATTTTTAATTTTACAAAGAAACATACCAATTTACGCTACATTATGTTTTATAAATAATTTCATTTTAACAATATGAATTTTATTAAGTTAAATTTATTATTAATTAATAATGGACATTAGAAAAAATTAAAACATATCAATTAGTACTGCAGCCTTGTCTGTTGAGGATTTTTCATCAGAGGAAATACTGAATCCGAAACTGGTGGTACGGAGAAACCATTTTCCATGTTGAAATTAGGATGTTTTTTAATTTCAATGGCCTCTCGCAGTATCCTGGATAAATAACGGACTTCTTTTGCAAGGACCTGGGGTTTGTCAAACATCATTGAATGTGTAGGTTTATCCATGATATGCTCGCAGACTGCAGACTTGTTTACGCGACGGTGTTTGACACGACCATCAACCGTGACCATGGGACCTGTAAAAGGCCCGAAACGTTGGTTTGTTGAAAAAATATATTTATACCAAAATTAAAGATACTGAATGGGCAACACTCTGCAAAAGCCATGCTAAAGAACTTAAAAAGTGTCAGATAGTACGACAAAAACTAAAAAGTTTAATTTTGGTAAATGTATTATGTTATGTAAAAAGTGATGGAACACAAGTTGTTGTTTATGATGGATGTAATATAGTCTTAAGAGATTTTTAATATTTTACATATAACCCAGTCTCGATGTCGCAGCCGCATTGTATAAAGCGCCGTATTACATTACCTACGGCTAGCCGCTTTACAAGCCGGCACTGTTTTCTAATACGGCTACCTCGTATTTAGCCGGATTCTGCAATTCGCCTAAAAAAGTACGCCTCGTTGTAATAGCACGTGGCCACAAAACGACTAACAAATATTGCCACCGGAATACAATAGGGCGTGTCATTGTTACACTGTTTTGAGATACTTAGTTCCAAATATAGCCACGAGTAGAGCTAGGTCATCCAATAAAAATTGCATCCCAAACAGCAACTGTGTCAAAAATAGTGAATGATGGTGTAAAAAAATAACGTAAACAAATTAGCTGCTTTTTCGTACACTAACCTAACCTACTGAATAGGAGGCGCAAGATTTGACCTATGCGTAATTCATAGTCAGGGTGACATTTTCCCTGTGAACAATATAGCTAAACGTAAGCCGCCGCTTTGTAGAACGTATCGTGATCACAATCCGGCTGAAAATGAATTAGCTCCATTTAACGTAACCTAACCGCACTAATCATGTTTTTCCGATAAACATCCAACATATCCTGAAAGAACAACGGTTTCCTTATAATTCGGTTTTCGGGGTTATGAACTTTCGAACAAACATTATTTCGGAAAAAGTAAATTCGAGTTTGTGATAGGTTACCAGGACCAATTTGGGAAATGAACTCTTCTAAATTTGCTCTTGTCTGGGTGTTCTGGGGCGTGCTCCAGAATTCCGTTGTTCTGATACTCATAGTACAGGGAATTCCCTACTTTGAGATCAGGCAGTTGGTGTGGTTATCTGGCACATATTAAAGTTTGTTTTTAAACACTACTTATATTAGCACCTTCAACCATTGTATAATTTTAGGTACAGTACAATGGAGCAAGTGTGACAATGACAACAGAAGAATTAGTTGTGCTTGATCAACAAGCTAAAGAATCTCTCAATGAAATTCAGAAAATGAGTAACATGTGAGTTTTTGTAAATATTGTATACCTACTCATGGACAAATTTCGAGTAACGCTACAAAAATAACGCTTATATGGACCGCATTACCAGGATGAAATATAGTTTGTCAATCTCACTCCTGGTACAGTGATTATATTATCTCTCAAAAAGATATTTTGAATAAAAACCTTTAGTGTGATTTGTGAAGTAAGTTTTTCTTTATTATTATTACGAAAATTATTGAATAGGTATGGATAACCCGGAAAAAGCATACTTACAGTTAAAGCTTTTCAAGAAATACCGGGAATACCGAGATTACCGGTACTGAGCTGAACTCAGCACCGGGAAAAAAAATTTTAGGAACCGGACCGGTTCTGCAAGCCGTAGTGGCGTGTACATGTTGCGTGCGCGTGTGCGTACTTGCCTGTGCGCGTGCCTGCGTGCCTGCGTGCGAGCGTAAACCTCTTCTACTTGTTTATACTAACTCTAAATTTTTGTTATAACTATTAATACATTCAAAGATCGAACACTTAAAAAAAACTCCTTCGATCCGACGGGTTTCAAACCAACGTCTCCTAGAAAAGCGTGCCAGACGCTATGCCAACTAAGCCACGGAATGAGGCAGCGGACCCTATGAATTTTTCTATGTGCTTATTGCAGATCTTTGCTTTAGTTTCTTTAACGACTTTTTTGCCGTAGCGCCATCTGTGAGAAATCTATTTCTTCACTCAGACCTTTACAGCTACCAACAGCTGACCAAAGATGTCGCTTTATTAATTGTAATTAAGTTTATTGAATGGGGTTTATCGTTGGGGTTGAAACACCCCAACGAATTTTTGATTTAATATAAACGAAGTTTTTTATTTAACGCACAATTACCCCAATTTCAGTGTAATATCAGGCTTACTTAAAGAACTGCGACCGTTTATGTCCAGTTTGTACAAACTTTGTGAAGATGTTGCCGAATTAGATATACTGCTAGCTTTGGCCCAAGTAAGTTAAAATTTTATCACGTTGCTTTTACAAGTAGGGTAATTTTTATGTTAGTTTTCTTGACCTGCGACTTGAGCGTAAAATTTTTGTATAGAAAATGTTATTTCTTATGACCGCTAGGGGCGCTGTAACAATGTAATTATAACTTTTTTATAAAAAAAACTACCTCAAAATTGCGTAGAATTACATCTATTTGCCAAGTTTTGTTGAAATCGGTTACCGGAAAATTCTCGACACCGGATTTATCCCCTAGTATGTCACCTTTAGGGATGCAATATTTTCTTCAAATTGAAACGGGACCAATACTGAAGTATCCTTTTTTCAACAAAAAAGGAATCGTCAAAATCGGTTCTAAATCGTTTATGGAGTAATCGTGTAACATAAAAAAAAGTCGAATTGAGAACCTCCTCCTTTCTTGAAGTCGGTTAAAATTTCGCTAGCCACAACTGTCACAGTAAACTCGTGGTATAGGTAATGAAAATTATCCGACAGTGCTAATTAAAATATCTAGCTTTGTTCAAATGATTATGTTGATTCTATGCGATTAGAAGTACTATGTATTTCACACCCTTGATATAATATGGCCACATCTGCAAATATAATTTGTTTCATGTAGTTCGTATTATTTTTAAGACTTTCATGTGATAAAAGCACCTTTGACGTATGATCACACGTTTCGTATAACAAGATTACGAAATATAGATAAGTATTACACGTTATAATATAGGCTGAAAAATTATTTCTGCAAGTGAATCAAGAGCAATAGTTTGTGCTTTTAATTCAACAGAAAACACTTTAAAATAAAATAACGTGCACCTCAAAGACCACAAGAAGACATTAAAAATGGAAACATAGTTACATGCTCTGTAACTACGACTTATTGCACTATGCCAAATAAGGCCAATTTGGTATATGGGCTGATTTTGTTTCAGGCCACTTCAATTGGCTCCTACATAAGACCGGATTTTAACACATATATGGATATACGGAATGGTGTGCATCCTTTACTTGATTATAACAGTCAAGTAATGCCTGTACCTAATGACATTGTAAGCGATTTTTCTTATTTTGCATTATGCCTTTTAAAGTACTACTTTTGTACTGTTGTTTATGAAACATTGTTTATAAACGAGATATGAAATAAAAAGTTGGGTGCAGTCAATGTAAAATTGATCTAAACGGGTAAACCAAGTATTAAACTGCCTCCGTGGCCGAACGGTTACCATGCGACGCAGAGGTCCCAGGTTCGATTCCCGAACCGGGAGAAATATTTGTATGGCCTACATTTATTTCTCTCGTGAGTTTGGGTGTAATTTGTGGTTGTCTATGCGTGTGTCCATGGCACCCGCGACACAGGGTTTCCCTAGTGCGGGACTATGTTGAGTACGTAAAAAAAATGTCCACATTTAAGCGTGAAACACATAGAGAGCGGGTGCAGGTCGGGCGTGTGTCGGGTCGGCTTTAAAGTAATATTTAATATTTATGAATACATTAAGGTTCTTTAAAATAACGTAGGCATTAAAAATTTTTCAAAATTAAGTATTTTAATGAATCAAGACGCACTTCTCCATCAATCTCCGTCATCAACTGCCTCCGTGGCCGAATGGTTACCATGCCGGACTGCCACGCAGAGGCCCCAGGTTCGATTCCCGGGCAGGGAGAAATATTTGTATTCCCTTCATTTATTTCTCTCGTGGGTTTGGGTATAATTTGTGGTTGTCTATGTGTGTGTCCATGACTCCCGCGACACAGGGTTTCCCTAGTGCGGGGCTTTGTTGAGTGTGTGCGTTATTATTATTAATCATAATCATTTTTGTAAAATGTGTATTTTAAGTAGGTACTTTAAAGGTATGAAGAATGTGACCAAATTTCAGTTAGGTACTTTGACCGTTTAAATTATTTTTACGCTAACTTTATTAACGTAAAGTTTTGTTGTTAGAAACTAAAGAAGTATTTGAAAGGATATATGATAGATATAGTTAAAATTATCGAAGTAAATAGAATATGACCTATTGCAACTGGTAAAACTTCCTTATCCTTCATGGTACTTTTGTAAGAAGTATCGATAACACGTTTCTGATTTTTAGTTTGCGAGTCCGGAATACAATTTCACAATAATAACCGGACCAAACATGGGAGGGAAGAGCATTTACATCAAGCAGATAGCGCTTATGCAGATCATGGCTCAGGTTTGCACTTCAAGTCATTTCAAACCATATTTTCATTTCTCGATTATCTGTTGATTGGTTAGCGAATTTGCTACATAACGATTACATTAAAAGTGACGTAAAGCAAGGTGAAGCGCGTTTTGCGCTTTGTCGACATATTATGTTTACCATATAAAAACAGCTACTGCTCGGCGGGTGGTGCTAGTAATGGCAACTTAAACTTCATCCGTCACGCGTCCCAGAGATACAAGGGGACCTACCATAACCTTTCCAAAAACAATCTTATTTCAATGTAAGCTTAAATTAAGCTTGTTATAATATTACTCATGTTCGTACCAAGACAAACTTGTGTACCAACAAATGTATTATTGCTAAAATGACTGAAACAACGAATGATTTCCCAATATCGCTATGTGAACTGTTTAATGCCATCTCTTTCTTTTTTGATGTTCCGAATCGTGTTATCGTAGTATAATGTTAAAGTAGTACTTAATAAGTTAGTAAGTGGTACTTAATGTTATTTACATACAGAGAATTATGCCAAAAAAAGGAAAGTATGTAAATATGAAATCTATTAAAATTAGGTTGTTTTCAATTATTATTCCGCATTTTCATGAAGAAAAATAAATAAAACAAGCTGAGTCTTGATGGTCACGTTCGGAATTCGGAACTATAGTCTAGTGTCAACTGTTGGTTTCGCCAAGGAGCATATAGATGGCGCTGTCATAATTTTACGAAATAAACATCGCGTATTTTTATTTCATGAGAAATTATTTCCTATATGCTATTAAATAAAAAATAAACGAAATATTGAAGAGATATATGTAAATAAATAAGTTCAACTTAACTTTTAATCATTACTAATCAATATTAAAACAATAAAACTGAAAATAGTATTGTTTCCATTGCATCCGTGTAACTATTTTAAGATTGCTAAATTTGACATAAGAGCAATATTACTTTAATATGAAAGTCGCGTCATGGTACAAATGAATAGTCACAAAGCTGCCAATAAAACATCATAGTTTTAACATTACAAATAAGCTTACTTTAAGCGCGTTATGGTACGAAAAGTCAATGTAGGGTTAAAGTAATATTGTTTTAAGAGGTTGTGGCAGGCCCAAGGTGTCCCTTACAATTTGGTACTATAGCTTAAAGCTACACTGTGTCTCTCTCTACCAAACAGCCGCGTTTTCACCCACCATTAAAAAAATATTTGAGTGAGGGAAGCGCCAATAGACTCCTTCCTACAAGTTGTCGCGGGAAGGCTGGACAGTGTTGTACACGGCAGGTTCAACGAGCTGCACGCAACACGTGCGTCTCGGTAACCGACCCAACGTTATTGTACGTTGTGTAGCTGTTATTATATTTTCGTGCTAACGTAGTTATTAAGGTTTTTGTTTCCTAACAATCTTGTGGACCAATAAGCTGTCTGAAAATAAAGATAATTAATTTTTTGTAACAAATTTTTTTTTTACCAAACTAGCAAAATCCTTAGGGACACCGTGTGTTTCTGTGACGCATGACGAATTAATAACAGAGTAATCAGAAATAAAACAAAGACCTTTTTTTACAAAGTTAATGAGCGACAAAGATAATCAATTGTTTAACCAATTTTGCAGCTTGGTTGCTATCTACCTGCAACTAATGCGGTACTTCGATTATGTGACCGAATATTTTCTAGAATTGGTTTCAACGACAGTGTTGAACTTAATGCTTCTACTTACGTTTTTGAGGTAAGAGCTGAGAACTAACTTAGAGCTAAGTAGGTACTTTTGAATTTTCAAAATGTACTTTTTGGTTTGTAAGGTGGAGGCGCCAGTTGCCGACAATGGTGCTATTGTTTTTTATATTAACATATTTTTTTTAAATTCATTTCTAATAAGATTAAACGGGGTACCCGTTACCGGACTGCCACGCAGAAGTCCCAGGTTCGATTCCCGGGCCGGGACAAATTCGCAACATCCATCCACACTACAGCCAGTATTACAATAAGTTTCATGATTGTTTATTTAGTAAAGGCAAACTAGTGGAGTGGTTCGGGATGCACGTTCACACAAGGCGAGAGTGAGCGAATTCAATGCACGTGTGGTACGGAAATTAGTAGTCGTTCTAATTTAGTGTATGGTCTAGAAACACTACATAATGGATTGTCTCTATTTACACGACGCCATTAATGGCTTGGCTTTGTGGAATATTAATAGATTTGCTTCAGATGAAAGAAATGCAACACATAATGACGGGATTGACATCTTCAAGTCTCGTAATTATCGACGAACTCTGCAGGTTAGTGTTTTTAATAGTCAATTCAAATACCAAACAGTTTATATAGATTTTAAGACTTTCGTGGTTATTCACTAAATGATTGTCACGGTTATTAGTCAACCAGTGACCATGGAGCGTGCAACCGTTCCGAAATATCGGGAAAATAAAACGAAGTCATACCGTGGTAAGAAACCTGATACTAGTGATAATCACCAAACAGTTTTTTCGATCAAAGAAAGGAAAACAATTCCGAAACTTTTCATGCACGCTCGGAAAAATATTGAGATGCGAAACGTGCAAATTTGATATAATAAACCAAAATACATTAACGATTAAATGCTCGTACTAGGATTTGGTCAAAATTCGCTGCGTTCCACCTTTGTTTACTCCGGTAGTGAATAAACCGCGATGAATCACTACAATAGATTATTCGTTAGGATTACTGAAGTCATTCAAAGTAACTCATAAGGAATTTGAAGGTAATCGGTCACCCGTAAAAGGCACATGCATGAGCACGTGTTCAAAAACACACGCACAAAATAAAAAACTAGTATAATCTTGCGCAAGTCAAATAAATAAAACTTGTCATTAGCACGTGTTAAGGCACGTGTAAAAATAGCTGTACGTTCCCAAGTAAATAAAAGTACTTAAATAAATAATCGTGGAACCGGACTATTACGGCGTGTCTACACAGGGTCGACTCCCGCCTTCGGCAGACCACTTCGCCTTGCCGTAAGAAGCGCAGGTGACTCACCATTTACACAGACTCGAATGCCCCGCCTTTCCGGCAAGCGAATTCGGCTGACGAAGGCGATGCAGTCGACGTGTTGTTTACACCGAGTTGACTGCCGCCTTCGCCGAAATCACCAAGTCGTTAGAAATACAAGTTTACGCACAAAGACAACAAATCGTTAGAAACATTCAACAACTAATGGGTTAGGTAGATATTCTTTGGCTCCCAGAACGCGCATCGTGGGGGAGCGACCGCAGACACGATGAAAACTTGTTTGGTCGACAGTCGCTTGCCGTAGCATTTGCACCTAATCGACTCGGTCGACTTTGACTGCAATCTATGGTCGTCAGGCAACTCAGTATTTAGCTCGATAGCATGTCGCCTTCGGCGGTCAAACGAAGGCACCTACTCGACTCAATCGACTTCGGTACCGATCTACGGTCGTCAAACGACGTAATTGGGTAGGTTGCAGCCTTCGGCGGGTATGCGAAGGCGAACTGTCGACCTAGTGTAAATACGCCATTAGAATAGGCCAATGTCCTAGACTGGACTGTATAGACATTGATACGGTTTATAAAAGCAACTTTTTAGGGGAACGTGTGCAGAAGAAGGCACCAGCATGGCTTGGTCGATTTGCGAAGAGTTGCTGTTGACTGAGGCGTTCACTTTCTTCACGACGCATTTCATATATTTAACTAGACTGCAGGATTTGTATTTTAACGTTGTCAAGTAAGTTATTGGGAAGCAGTAATAAACTAGTTGAGACAGTACATGACTCTTATATAAATCATAGAGTCTATCAATCTTACAGTGTATGTGTATTAATTATTTTGATGTATTTTCATACGTATACATACAATTATTTGGAAGTATTTAAACATACACACACCCACACACATCTGTTACAGTTTAATATGTACATATATACAATAATTTTAATGTTATATTCAAGTACTCAAGTATGCTTGCGTATGTTGTTCCCATCCTCACTTAGGGTCCTTAACTGAAAATCGTGCTGGAAACGCATTGCGTTTTCCAGCAAATACTGAGTTTGTGATCCTTTTGTTACCGCGGCTGGCACCACACAAAGTATCTCAATATTTAGTGTTCTTTTTATTATTTGTGTGAATAGTTCGTGTTTTAATTTATTCAAATTTTTGTATATACATTTTTCTTTCGTGTTTTTGTTTCGTAATTATTTATTTATGTTTTACGTTGAATGTTTTGATCATGTTTTGTTTTAGTTCTGTTTTGTTTCGTTTCCACTTTTTTGTCTTTTGTGGTGTCATTGTGGTAAACAAATAAATGTATTTTCTTTCTTTCTTGCTATAAAAATCATAGATACGATTCCCACCGCGGGTTTATAACAGAGATTTTTGTCTTCTAATGCGTTAATGGTGAAGAAAAACCACGCGATGAAACTGCATCGGAAGACGTGTATTGTGAGTACGACATTCGAATAGGGTCAGCTCAGAAGACTATAGGCTGAACTGTCTTCTTGGTAAAGGCTTAGTTACAGGACTGCTAAGGTTTGATGATGCTATAGAAACTAAAGGTGTTGACTCCCATTCTTGTATCTATAAATATGTAGGCAGAAATCTGCCGCTAAGCAGTAATATGAGCATAAATGCGGTCCGGTTTTGAAGGGTAAGGGTGCTGGTGCAATTACAGGCACATGGAACTTTTCAACTTATGGCTCAGGATGATGGGCGCAGTAACAGTATTCCTAAGGTCTTTGCGATTTAAAGCTCTGAGTGGCACTGTAACTGCTATGGATAGGCGAGCACCAGGCGAACGAGTTGTTTGCCCCGTCACTTGATATTGTAAAAAAAATGGAATGGGAGCGTTTGCTTGACGTTCAAAATGTGTCAAATTTATATTATTTTTATTTATAAATTTACATACTCACATTTAAATTTTATTTTACGATCATACTCCCTTAATAGAGATACATTAACGATGCTGATATAAAAATGTCAATAATTAAGTACTGTATTTGACAAAGGCTTTTTCATTATAACACGAAAATGATTTTTTCAAATTGTTTTGTTACAACCTGTAAAATAATAATGTGACAACCCTATGCTCCGAGCGACATGTAGGACGCGCTCAACAGGCAAAAGTTGCACTACTCTCTTTATACTATGTCTCAATAGTCTTCGTAAGTGTCGTTGAATGTAAATCTTAGGCTGCAGGCAGTTTGACTGCATGTTTGCAATTAATGCGTGAAGTCGTAATCAAGTTCATGCGGCCGAGACCACGACTTCATGCAGTTGATAACCTTCATGCAGTCGAGGTTTCGGATAACGACTTTACGCATTAACTGCATGCAGTCGAAACCGACTTCATGCAGCCGAGATCGACTGCATGCAATTAATGCGTGAAGTCGTTTTCAACTGCCTCCGTGGCCGAACGGTTACCATGCTGGCCTGTCACGCAGAGGTCCCAGGTTCGACTCCCGGGCCGGGAGGAATATTTGTAGGGCCTACATTTATTTCTCTTGTGAGTTTAAGTGTAATTTATGGTGTTCATAGCGTGTGTCCATGACACCCACGATACAGGGTTTCCCTAGTGCGGGGCTATGAGTGTGTGCGCGTTATTAAAAAAAAAACTTCATGCAGCCGAGACTTCGTTGTTGCTGACGACTTCACGCTTTAACTGCAAACATGCAGTCAATCTGTTAGCAGCCTTACGTATGTTATTTGGCAGTTATAAAAATATTACACTGTCAAAGTAATGTATAGTAATATTTAAAGTTCTAACATCAATTTCCTGCTGTGTTATTTTACCCCATATATTTGTCCAGTCGGCATACAGTAGTAACAGAAGAAGAAATAGCAGACACGCAAAGCAACTCAAATCCGCAAGAACGTTTGGTGTACCAACACAAAATTGAACCTGGAACTACTAAGGTAGAGCGTTACGGCTTGGCACTCGCCGCTAAAACGAATCTTCCTGAAAACACTGTCAAATTGGCTATGGAACTTGCTGAACTCATATCACAGACTAAGAAGGTTTGTGGATTACGTACTTATTATTAGTTATATCCTCAAAATAAACAAAAACATTTGGCCAAGATGATAAACTTCTTTCCACGGGCATAAAGCTTATAATCGAAAGATGGGAGTTTTTGAAAATTAATCCACAATGCCATTTCGGATAAAAATAACATCTCAAAACTTTGTGAAACACGAACCTGAGAAGGCACGATACCTACATACGTATTGGTCTTCTTGACCACTTGACCGTTATTAATTACGAATCCTTATTTATAGGCAACACCTAATTACAAAATTAAATGTTGATTGTTACGGGGAATTGTAATTAGGCTCAATATACATTGCCGCAGAACGGAAGCTTCAATTTAGCCTCGTTGCAGGCGATGACGTGCGTTTCGCCAGAAAGCTCGCGAATTGTCGCAACTGCGCGTTGAGGCTGTTAAATATGGTTCACTTGTTTAGTCTAGATCTTTTACATGATTAGAATGGTGGATATTGTTATTTTATTTATTTGTGAAGTAGAAGATAAAAGAAAGAAGAACAAAAAACTAAAAGAGATATTTGGATTTTTATGAAAGAAACGAAACTTTTTGGCCAATATCAAACGTTTTGCAAATATTATACATTCACTTCTGTGTAGTAAGTCAATGTACTGTACACCTGTTTCGTGTGTAAGATTTTTGATGTCGCACTGCGCGTCTCTTTACAATACAACCGCAGATTTGCTGGACGCCCTCGACAGTAGTTGCGGGAATCCTCGAGAAGCGCGGTAATGGCGCATTTACATTCAGTCGCCTGCCCCTTTCGGCAATTACTTCGCCTTGCCTAAAGCCATCTGCCAACTTCACTAGCAGTAGAGCTCCTTGTGAAAGAGTTCGTCTAGGGAAGTACTGCCACCTTACCTATTTCTGCCGCCAAGCAGTAATCTGGTGGTGGTGAAATTACAGGCACATGGGACTTGTCAACTTAGGTCTTAAGGTGACGGGCGCAGTGGTAGTGCCCCTCAGATCTTTGCGATTTAAAGCTCTGAGTGGCACTGCAACTGTAATGGACAGGCGTGTGGCTTACCATCAGGCGCACAACTTGTTCGTCTCGTCACTTGATATTATAAAAAAATTCTTATCGCGGTGGGGCGCGGCCGCGTATACGTTGAAATCTGTTTGGTCGGCTGTCGCTTGCCGAAGGCGACCGTGTCGCCCATAGCGTTTACATCTAGTTGCTTCGGACCACTACGACGTCAGACGACTCACAACATACCCCGGGTGGTTTGCCCCCTTTGGCGGGCAAGCGACATTTGCCCGTCGCGACGGGTAACGCGTCGACCTGATGTAAGGGTGTATTTCCACCGGCGAGGCGAGACGAGACGAGTCGAGATGATTTTTAAAACTTGTATGGCAAAATATCAATTCTCTATCTAGTGCATCTTCGAGGTGGGAATGGTCGGGATTGACGAGGATGGGCGAGACGAGATTTGTAATATTTGTTGATGTAACATTGAACCGTATTGCTGCCTACATAGAGAGTCTATGTAGAGTTATTAACTCTGCAACGGAAATACGATTCACGACGTCTCGTACGATATCGCGCGTGCTCGCGGTGGCTATTATTGTCATCGCGAGATTATGGGATAGTTTCCGAAATTATGTAAATATTAGATATTTCAAAAAATGTACTTTGTGCTGTTTTCAAAAATATGTAATCACTACACTATTTTAAAAAAGGTATACTTTTATTTCAGAGAAAAATAAACAAACTAGTCAATGAAAAATATACATATAGTCCCGGTGTCATACATGTCTCCATGTATCCATACCATTTTCATAAATATTTACACAATGCATATTATACATTATTCGAAATCTATACCAGAAATCATAAAAACGACTACAATTTAAAAATAATTTTAATGAAATAAAAATCGGTTACAAAATCTAATGTTCAAATTTGAAAAGCACGGGCCGCAATACAAATCAACGAGAGGTAAACGCGTCGAGAGCACACTAGCAAAAAGCAAAAAAGCCATTAGCTTGGTTTACAACGAATTATATAGAATTCGTCGCTGACATTTGGCAGCTATGACGGTCGGTTGGTAGCTCTTGCAGAGACGGTCCTAACAATATTTATAATTGCATTCAAATATACACAATTAGATTGTGATTTTACCATAATTATGTAACAACTTTTAAAACATTGCATCGTTTTCAAAAATATATATACACAATATAGTTGCAATATAATGTAAACACACCAGCGCCAGTTGTAAACTTTTTATGTGTATTTTGCTAATTCGTAATAAATGGGATAAAAGATTATAAATACAAGTTATTTTCGAAAAAGTTCTTTTTATTTTTATTTATTTATTTTATCTTAGAGTGTACAAACAGCTTATTACAACATGATTATTTCTTCTTACAGTATCTTCATCTGATTCTTCTTCCGTTAACATATTTAATAATAAGAATTTGCGGGACATGGTACTTTAGCTGCGTGTTTATTCGCTAGACGAATTGAACAGCACTGTGTCTTCACTATCCATAACCATAGCGCAAGCTCGCGAGTACTCGCACGAGCCAGCGCGTGATCGCGCGAGCTCGCGATGGCAATTTTTGGTGGAAATAGGTCGGCGAGATTTCAATTCTCGCATCGCCTCGTCTCGTCTCTCCTCGCCGGTGGAAAAGCACTTTAAATGCAACATTATTCTCCGGAACACCCACGACCTGATGTTTGGCTCGTATCTAGTTAGTATTAGTATATACGTTACACAGTTTATTATGCTATGTACAATTTCGTTACGAAAATTCGCTTTAATTCCGTTCACGGCAATCTACAATAAGCCTTATACGCAAAATGTAATGCGAGATAAGTTTTGTAGCTGCCTGATAGTGCATTGTGCACTAAATAAATGCCACGTGATACTTGAGTACAAATTGTAACTAAGTGTGATATAAAGTCATTGGAAGTCATCATGTGTCATATAATCTAATCGAGTTTTTTGTTTATTTTGGTTCCGCGGAGTTTCTTAGGTCACCAGAGCAATGTCGATTGACGCCAGATCCTATCTTCGTTCGTATTTTTATTTTGTTCACGCTGAAAACAAATGATGGATACAAGATAAGCAATACAATAACCGACCTAGCGATAATTTTTCGGATCTCAACTGGCAGGTCAATAATATTTTGAAAAACGTCAATATGGTTACATTTTTCCATAATAAACAAGACAAAAACTAACTTGAACATATATTTATGTTCCTTCTATACAAAATGGTTGTTGACCTCAGTAACATTGATATCTTCGGCTTAAATTTCAATCTATTTAATCGTTAACGAAATCTTGGTAGTCTTCAGAAATAATACTAATTTTATTACAAAGTACTATAATGTATTGCATGTATCAGCCGCAAGAAATCGATACACCTCAAAGTAACGATGAAGCTCTCCTTTATAAATTAAACGCTGAATTGAGACAAGAATATAGAAAACATCCGAATTCAGGCAATGTGAAAAAAATAATAAGAAAGTTCAAAGAAGAACATTCGCAATTAATAGAAAGAATAAGGCAAAGAGACAGAAGTAACATAAGAATTGATAGTAGTGCTAATTATTCAGATGACAATTCAAGGAGACAAACCTCTCTGACCAAACAAAATAAAATTGAATGCTCTAACACAAATATTTCTTTTTACGAGCAAATACAAAGAAGTAGTGCTTTAAGAACGCCACCTCGAGTAAAGCCTGTTATAATATGCAATGCCTCTGATGTTGATAGTGATAATTTAAATGGACATAACACGTTCAGCGCTCAATCACCTGAAGAAATAAGATCGAATACGGACAAGAATAAAAATCTGAGATCAAAAGTTGTTTATAGTACATCTGCAGACGATGCCGGAAACGGGCACACAAACGAAAGAAATTATACGTCGGTAAAATCTTCCAACGAACTTTTAACATCTGTCATGAACATTGATAATGACGATTTGATAAATGAGACACAAGATGATAAAGATAGCTCAAACAATATTTCGAATAATGATATAGCATGTATCAGTATAGAAACAAGAAATATCGAAGCAAAATCATTCGCAAATGATTGCAATAAAAACATATCTAATATAAATGGTAATGATAATTCAAATCCTGATGAAGAAAATGATATAGATTTGATTGACGTCAGCAGCGAATCTGACATAGCCGAGGCGCTGACTCAATTCTTAGGGTCAGTCGAAGAATCGAATATGGATAAGACCATTGACGATACGTCAATTGATGAAGAGCTGGTACGAGAAACTGTGAATGAGATTAATGAGGATCTAGCTAGACAAATTAGTATTGGTAGTATTATTTTAACTCCGCCTATGGATTTTAGAGATTAAAACATAATTACACGCGACGTGTATTTGATTACAAAATCATTCGATGTGCAAAGTTCGAAGACAATCCAAATGTTGTAACATCCCTGCTTTGTAAAAAATTTGCAACTAAATAAAAATGCACTTCTTGAATTTATTAAAACTTTTATTAAGTCTTATATACAATTCAATTCAAACTTATGCATAAAATATTATATTCACCTTATCTACTAGCACAGCTTTAAGCAAAGAAGTCTTCTCTGTCGGCGGCCAAAGTCGGCGCTGTGGCGTCCTCCATGGCTGCAAAATTCATGAAATGCGCCGGTCGATGAACTTCATGGTAAAATTCGCGTGGATTGCCCAATTGTACGCCATACTTCATGTTCGGATCGTGGCGTACACCTGAGAAAATTATAGCATAATTATAGTGATTTGCTGATTTAAAATCAAAGGAGACTAGAATGTCTTACCAATCACACTGCTTTTGCAACTGTTATGTACTATTGCTGAGATTTATAAAACAATCTAACTTCGACTGAGCAAAGACGTCGCCGACTAAGTTTTTCGTATGTACTTAACGAATTTTGCCCAAGTTTAACAAAGTAAATTAAACTTTGAATTTACTTCGTAATTTGTTACTTAGACAAAGTTCGTTTTACAAGAGCTAATATATCATAGATGTAATAATACTATACGTAACGAAGTCAGAAGACAAGCCTCTGAAATAAAACGATTGAATTGAAACTTACCCATAAAGTTGTAATTCCAACTGCCCTGTGATGGAACCATGAAGTATCCCAGGAAACGATCAGATAGTAACATTTGCACTCTTTCATAATGACTGGGCAAATAGCCTTTAGGGTTATTTCCACGGTCCGTATTACGCGAACCCCATTCGTAGCCGCTAGGTGTAAGTTTGTACGCGGTGAGGGAGCATGACCCTGGTGTGAATGAGCACGTAATGATGATTGTCTTCTCGCCGTCCCAGGTTGGATTCTCGGCCATGACTTTTGCGTGTGTTGTAATATCCTGATAAGAAAATAGATATTCGAATAAAAATCAACACCGTAACAATTAGTGTAATCATTAGAACCAATTGGTCTTGAAAGGATGGTGTTCCATTTTTCGCGTGGAAGATTATTTCACTTTGTTCATGTAAATTTTAACAGTAAAGTAATTAATTACCTGCGGCGAGAGCTGCGGCAGCTCGTTAGGCTGCGTGTGCATCCAGCCGAGTGGCTGTAGGTGCGCGAGCGCGGGGTGCTTAGGCAGCTGCCGTGGCAGGTGCACCTGCTGGTGCGTGCCCCACTGCGGCGGTAGAACCGCACAGTGTACCTCGCGGACCATCGGGTTGTCCGCGGGCGACGTGCCGTATAAGTAGCACGCGATCTACATAAAAAAATTGATAATTTTACTACCATTACTTTAATAATACCTCTGCCAAAAGCACTTTTTTCAGTAACTATTACACTGAAACTAAACATTAATATACATAGTTTTACCTGACATATTTTGAATTTAATACTTACTTAAAATTATACAGGGTACATAACGTGTAAACGAAAATTAATGTTTATTTATAAAAATGATTAAATAATACATCTAGCAGTAACATCTCTTACCTGCGACCGAAGATCCGATATTGTCACGAATTTCTTGAGCAAATTCTTTGGCAGGATGTAAGTGTAACCACTCTCCTTGATATCATCAGAGCTCACGTAAATGTGGTTAGTTCGCAAGTGTAGATTCGTCGCGGAGATAGCTCTTACGCGCCATTCCGTCTTTGAACTAGAAGAAATAGACAATAATAGCTTAAACAAAATTCTCTCCTCTTTCTACACTATTATTTATTAAGCAGCTTCGATATAGACTCCAAAGATCCGGTAAATTGCTACAAACATCGCCTGTCTTCCAATCTGCCTGAAGATAACTATTTATATGTAAGAGCGTATTTTCAATAAATACTGCATCAAAGGTTATAATAATTTTCTTCACTGGGTGAGTTTCGCAATTCGCAAACATATTAGATAAAAAACTTGAAATCATTGCCCACTCATTATATGTTGCAGTGTTAAACATGGCCCTTCTAGGGTTTAAGCCATAGTCCGGCCTTGCACGTTGGGGACTTCAGACGTTTGAAAAAGGATTGTGAACCTACATCGACGTGCAATTTCATCACGATGTTTTCCTTCATTATTGACTAGGGCTTCTGGGTGAGCAGAACCCGCTTGGGTATAACAGCCTTGTCTATCGTAAAGCAAAACACAGGGACAGCTAACGCAATACAGTAGATCCTATGTCTCCATGACCAGCACCGGATTTACGTTATTAAAGAAAACAATTGCTTTACGCACCTGAACGTCTGAGACTCGTAGTTACTGGTAGTGGAAGTGATAATCTCATCTCCGTGTTTGTTAACCGTTCGGGTGGTTGTGGCAGTGAGTTGACTTTGTTCCTTGCTTTGCTTCTCGATCTCTGCGATTTGTTGACGTTGTGCTGATGGCGCCGAGATCTCCATACCCAGAATAATGTCTCGGATTTCCGATTGGGTCAGTGACGCTACGTTTACACTGAAAAAGTGAGTAGGTGTTACTTAACTAGAAAAAAAACACATTGAGACTTTGCCTAGTGTTTGGAAATGAAAGGATTACATTATTTAATACACGAATAATTGCAGTAACGTCAATAACGTATGCACAAATATAAAAAATACACATACATGTTTATTGGCTATAATAATTATGATTGTTTGAAAAAATAGACTTATTTTAAATTCTCTCATAAGTTAATGAGACTTACTTGTTCTTCTTGCCGTAATCAGCAAGTATCAAGTCTTTCAATTGAACTTCCACTTTGATCCAGTCGTCATCGGACAGAGTAGGCCAGATGTGATGCGGTTCAGTCAATGTTGTTTTGTCAGGCTTGAGAAGAACCTTGGTCCGCTCTGTATTTACGTGGAGCGCACGCAGAATAAGGATGAGACGACTGAACGCCTGGAATAAGTGTTAGATATGTTTACTGTGCGACTTTCGGTTCCAAAGAGGCCCAACCCATATTATGAACCCATATAGAAGCATACTTCTAGTTATGTAATAGATATCGCACAAAATCCCTATGGCTGCCATCAACTAATGACAATAAAATATATAAAATAATGGCATCTTCATAATTGAAGGGATACTTTATTGTTATAATGATATTCCTATATGCCAGTATCACGGAATATACACTTCAAAGTAGTTGTATCATTAAGATCGCTAAATCTTAAGCTTTAACTTTACGCATCATTTAACTATAATTTTCTATAGGCATACGTACAGTGTAAGACGAGATAGTCTTCAACCAATCATCGTACAAGTTGAATAACACCATTTGGGGTTCTGTTGCTTTCAGAATGAGGTCGCCGAACTTCTCCACCTTGAGGCACGCCTGGAATGGTAACTGCAGTTCCGAGCCTTTGATCACGATGTTCGGGAAGTCCAACAAGTGCACCTGGGGAATTAATTATAGGATTACGTATATATCACCAGTATATTCGTATACGAGAACTTACTCGTTATAGTGGCATATTATGCAACAATTTTTCATTCTAGGGTTTTTTGAAAATTTAGTCAAAGAACTAACTAGAGTATTATTTTTCATAATCACTTCTTTCAAAATATAGCTTTAAAAAGCTTAGGCAAAATGGAGAGTAAACGCGCCAAGTGGAGAGCTCCAGCAAGGCGAATAGACCCGAAACGAAAACCGGTGGTCACAGAAGCAAGTCACTTCACACCATGAAAAGTGGAAAAACGTAATGAGGGAGCATTTAAAAAAAACCAGTGTTCCTTTGAAATTAATTATACCAAGTTAACAGCGTCCATCAGTTTAAGATTACATTTTAGTAGCATGTTTGTATATTAGTTTCCAGTCTCACCTCAAGCGGGTCCAACATTCCCTTTCTAGTGACAATGATCTGCTTGGGCTGTTCTTCAACGGGCAGTGACCGAATCAATGCAGCCACTTCTTCTGCAGTCTTCCATTTCGCGAGCTGCAAAGAAAGAAGAAATTATATATAATTATATTAACTACAGCTGCTATTTAATATCTCTCTATCTATCTATCATCCATCTAATTATTGCCATTTTCCAATATGTGTGTAAGTTTCTTTAGCAAATGTTTATGTTTCTATGTTGACTTTGTTCCAAGTTACAAGCAGTTAGCTGATTTATTGTTGTTTTCCAGTTTCTCGAATTTGTATTAATAATAAAAAAAATTGTAAAAGAACTCGCCTGTCCTAGACGCTTTTGACCGGCCCACACGCTGGTGTGGATGATCTTGAGGAACAGTTGTCCCGTGCGTGGGTTGAAGATGAAGATGGCGCCGTTGATCGGCTTCGTCGTCAAGTTGCCCTCGAAAGTCTTGTGGATGGTCACGCGGTACACGTTTGTGTCGTCCACGAACCTACATGTTGCATTAGAAAATTAATAAATATTGGCTTTTTTAGAGTTAACCAAGATTGGTCAAAATACAGAAATATATGCTAAGCCTGGGGAAAACATCTCCGGACAGAATAGCATCCTAATATTTACGGATAGAAAAGGGGTTGCGTTAAGACATTAAAGTAACAGGTCATTCATAATAGCTTTAGCTGTTGGTAATGTACTTAGATATGTACACAGATAGAAATTATATTAGCTGCACTTTTATTTAGCTCAACCTGTATACTGTGAAATGGGTCTGTAAATGACAATTCAAAGTGTATTGACAATACAAGAGACTTACCAGATAATCTGATTGGAGAATAGCTCGCCGTAGTTCTGGCTGCTGAGGTAGGGTTCTGTGGGTTCGCTGGAGTAAAGCTGCAGCGCTTTGCGGATGCGCTCGCGCAGCACGTACAACGCGGGGTTGGCCTTCATGATTTTTGCCATGGCCTGCTGGATCAATGGCTTGCAGCCCGGGAACCAGTTGCCGTATGCGCTGAAAGAGTGTAACTATAAGAAATGGCAAGATTTTAAGCTCCCACAACATCAAGTGAAGGATAATGTATCAAAATCTCTAAAAGGGGATATTGATTATCCTGCAATACAGTCCGCAGCGTAATGCAGGATTATGAATGTAGTCTCAGCGTGCAGTCCATCCTGCAATGCGTCCTGCGAGACTATACGTTGGCCGCAGGATAGTGTGTGAGTAGTCAGTCTCCTGCCTACGCGGCTGACTGCCATGCTGGTAGTGAATGGGCAGTTTAATACAAACATAGATTATTAGTAACATGTAAAATACTTTTACTAAACAATTTACTGACATGAAAAGCAAAACAGAACCTGCGATAGCTTACGAACCTGTGCAAATTGTACGCTAGATCGATGGCAATAAGCAATCCAGTAGGTGAGGGGTATATGGACATGTTGTCAGTGGTGTAGTCGAGGAACTTGGCGCGGGCGTAGCGCTCGATGTCGTGGGAGTCGTAGTCGCCCCAACGTAATTGAATGTCAAGCCAGTACTTCTGCGTGGTTGTGTTGTCCATTGTGTCTCTGTAAAAGTTATATTGTTTTGATTCTTTTGAATAACTTGAAGCTTAGTAAAACGGGGTTAATGATCAAATTGATACAGGGAATTAAAGCTGAACTTGTAGTCCATTTCATATAGTATGTGACATGTCCAATTTTTACATTGGGTATGCATTTTTAATCTGTCAACCAAGTTACAAAAAAATTGTACATTGGTTAACAATATACCAAAAATAGGAACATACTCAGTCATATAAATATCAACTCACTTGGTGTCAGCGAGCAGCGAAGGCCTGGATACGTTCCACTTGTAAGCGGAGAAGAGCAGAATGTCTGCGCACGAGGAGTTCATCTTATACGACTTTCGAGGATGTATAGTCTCCTTTTGCACTGTCTCTATCTCTAGAGCGTCCAGTTCTTGATCGAATACCTATAAGTAGACAAAAGCGTTGTCAAACGGCAATAGCGGCCACAACAGTGCGTATTTGTTCGAGCATAAGTCTACCAGTTTAGGTTGAACTCCCGTCTCCGAAATCTATAATAGATTTGCTTAGGTCGCGAGGATAGCTTTCATTGATTCATTTTCGCTCATAACCCTTCCGTGTCGACACAAACTTCTTAAACTTTTTTATGTAAGAAAGTAGGTCTATAATAAATTCAAAATCTTAGCCATGAGCAATTTACAATAGGGGTAAAGTATTATTTATTACAAACGTACCTGACACAAGTCCATGACAATGGATTCGTGGACTTTCTGCCACAAGTGAGCCCTGAAGATTTGAATGAGCGAGATTTTCAGCGTGGGAATCTTGCCGTGCATGAAGATGCCTGTCAGATCCAGTTGCACCTAGTACAAAAAAGCTTTTTATTTGTCGATATTTTTGTTGTTGTTCTTATTCTTTTTTCAATCGTTCTCCTACATTAAGCCAAAACTATAGCATGTTTTTTAAATACTAAAGTCACGGTTTCATCAGGTTTGATGTGGTCCCTTATGTAACACTTATTTATTCCGCTTAAGTTGAATGCGGTTCTGAGGTAAGAAATTCTCGTTATTTTTTTGTAAACCTAAAATAGCATTGTAGCAATTTTATACTGTATAATAAAATCACCTGCAGGTCGATTCAGAACCTTACGATAACTCTGTTGTCGACCGATTGGATTAGATATCGTACGATTTCTTTTCATTTTTATTCACAATAACCGAATCGAACGTCAAACCGTCGTATTCGAAACCGAACCGAAATGACGTCACACCCGTACGATTACTCGTAGTTCTCGATCGGCAAAGGCTACAGATGTTATTCAGAATACAGTTATCGAACAAAAGTTACCGAACGTCCGAATGTTTATAAAGAAAGAATTTAATAAGGAAATCTTTTATTATTTTGAATAAAATCTGGATTTTGTTAAAATTTATTAATTTATTTTAATGCGAGACTAATTCATTCCTATATTTTAGGCCTCTAAAGTCATAAAAATGTAAGAATTTTCAACTCTCTTATAATCTATTTCACCGACTAACTCCGTAAACGCTGTTGGATAACGATATCGTATCCGAATCCGAATCGAACGTTTTAACTCGAATGTTCTGAATAGCTCGGAAAGCGCTCTTCGATTCGAGAATGCTTTCCAATCGAACGATTCGGTTAGGATATCGAAGAGTTCTGAATCGGGGTCAGTACCCCGATTACAAAAGAATACATAATTAAATTTACCTGGAAACCGACGTAGACGTTAGCCCTGTTGATAGTGGGTGACCACCACAAAGTAAAACGACGGTTTGGGATCTGGTTCAAACCGGATCGCTGCGCGTTCGTCAGCTTTTTGTACTTCATCGACTCTTCGAAACCGGAGGCTTTCTCCCTGTGTAGGTTTTCAAAATTAGCAAAGAAACAAACATATTCACTCCCTCAATATTATTAAGTAAAAATGAAATCTAATTACCAGAAGAGACCTTCCCAAGTGGGGAAGTAAGTGCCCTTGAAAAGTGTATGCTCGAGAATACCCTCAACTCCACCGAGCGCTTGTATCATATCTGTACGATAGTTGTTCAAGTTCCACAGCTTGCCGTCGTGGCGTTGGTGGGTCCACCAGAACGGGTTCTGTTTCAGCACCTAGAGGAAGTAATGAAAGATAAATACAGAATTTATTTAGCCGTAACTTCGGCCGTTTTTCATCAACCACCTAGACTGGTATACAGCAAGCGGAAGGGGTAGAATCTTGAACATGAGTTTGTTCTTAGCGTGAATTTATAAAATGCTCTAAAACGGCCATCTTTTTTTATAGCATGTATCGCGTAAGAAGAATTTGTCGTATTTGTTACTGCTATTATCCGTAATAATAGTGAAATTACAGGCCCCTGTCAACTTATGTCTCAGATTGACGGGCGCAGTGCAGTGTCCCTTAGATCTTTGCGATTTAAGCTCTGTGTGGCACTACAACTGTTATGGACAGGCGTGTAGCTTACCATCAGGTGCAGGACTTGTTCGTCCCGTGACTTGTTATTATATAAAAAAATGACAATTATGTAATCGTACATAACATTAACCTAACAGTTACTGTAGTAACACTAGTTCATTCTGTGGACGGAACACAAGACTATTTTTCAATAGACCTAATCAACAGCCTTGAAAAGCTCTCATACCTGATACTGTTTGAATTCAGTACGAATACGCCATCCCTTGTCATATGCGAGTGTGTGTCTATCTTTTTGGAACAGCGTATTAATCCTGGGAATGCCTCTATCCCATGAATCTTCCAAGTCTTCCAAAGTCAGGCGCCTATAACAAACGTATAAAGTATTTAGGTTTCAAAACAGCTTTTTTAGACTTGTGTATAGGTGTAATAAAAATCAGCTAGCGTATTCTCAAACGGGCAGCATCGTGGTATCATGCGATCGGCAAGTCCATGATTACAACCCGCCTCCAGAGCACATAAATTCTCTGGTTTCAGGACCCCTACGCGATTCATCATTGTTTATAAGTTTTGCCCATATAGTAAGCATGAACAGCTGCTTCTGCTCAATTATATCAAACGTTTGTATTTCAGAAACAAAAGGATCTCGAGTTCGAACCGCGTCGTTTATATAATGTATTTAAACAAACACGAGGGACCGCGTGATCACCTTTTGTTTGACGATATTCTAGGTCGTTATGATTTAAAGTTATTTTCAGCATGTTTGCATACAGTTCTTTTGTGTTATTAATACATTTCTTTCTTTACCTGTTCTGAGCATTGGCTTCCTGCCGTTTAAGCGCGTACTCAGCCCATACCCGCTGGGAGTCGACGAATTCGGCTTCCCACGGCTGGATGTAGCGGTACAAGTTAGGGATCAGCTGATCCTCATCATGGGACATACCCGAGCGGAAGTGAGTGATACCGACGTCCGTTTGCTTCGACCATCGAAGATCCGACTGAAAAGAACGTTACTTATTACTGGTGATAAAGGTATTCTTAGTAATTTGCCAAACAGGATTTGTGTATTTTAGACGTGTAGTCCATTGCCTCTGTTTCTCTAATAATACAAATAGTCTGTGATTTTGTAAGTCAATGGTGATATATTATGTAAGCCTATTCCCTCGGCATCTATACTGACGAGCTTCTATTACCTCTTCTATAACCAAGTGTAAATTCCAGAGGAAAAGATGGCATTATCCAAGAAGTCTTTCGTCTCAGGCCGACATAAATTGTATTGAGTATTTGATTTGAAATATTATATTCATCAAACAATACACCTTAACAACTACGAAATTAGTTTTTCAACCATACTCCGTCCAACTATTTATTAACCTTTGACCGACACATGCCACCAAAGTTCCGTAATTATTGACATACAACTATACACAAAACAATACAATACTTCCTGCGGCATGATTTTGATTTTTTTTAAATTTAATTTTATTTATTTATTACATGTACAAAACAGTTTACATTCACTCGTTAACAAAAGCTTAAACATTACTACTAGTTCTACTCTAGAATGTAAACCTAAACATGTACATACAGCATGACCAATCATGAGTAAACAATTTTGTTTAAAATATAATTTGTTTGTAAATTAATATAAAATACTTAGGCATAAATAAAACTGTAACCTTAAATAAAATAGAATTACTATGACTACAACTATGAAAGATAGAAACCGTGGTGGTTGTGGATTCGATTGCGAAGTCTTTTAATATTACCATCAAATATATACATCCCTAAATCATCGCCAGGATCAGCCATAAGGCATTGTAGGCCCGACACATTCTCGGCAAAGGGTTGTAAAAAGAAGTATTATTAGTATAAACATTCAATACGAATGGTCTAGGAAGGCGTCGTGGATTGCACTTGACGTTAAAATTAATATGGGACAGAAGAGTTGAGGATTTAAGGCTGCCGTGAAGTAATTTATGTAAATATAGAAGATACTGTACCCTAAGTCTGGAATTCAAGGACATAACCTTAAAATGTGATAACCTCTCTTCGTAACGCGACAATTTGCGACTCATGTGTGATCTGTAACTTACTATTTTGAGAGCTCTGTTCTGTACACCTTCCAGACGTTTAGAGTGAACCTCGTAGAAAGGTGACCATACAACACAGGCATACTCAAGAGTGCTTCTAATTAAGGTATTAAAACAGTGCAATGAGGGTCTTGGGGTTTTTAAATTCTTTAGTAGTTCTAGTGACAAATCCTAACATTTTGCAAGTTTTTGATACTAGAAAATTATAATGGTCCCTAAAAGTAAGCTTCTCATCAAAGTATTGATTGCCTCTCCTGATCGAAAACTGCATCTTTTCCGAGTCGAGGCATATAATATTGCAAGAACTCTTTTATTTTGTAATTTTAGTGAAGCGACATGCTGTTTAGCGCCAATATTAATCGAGTCAAGAGATTATGTAACGAAGATCATTCAAGTTGATAAATTTTGGTACCTGTCTAATACATTATAGTCAAATGAAACAAATTATAAATAATTATAACAAATTCTTATTGTTTATTACAATGAATCGTCGGATTCTTCTCCATATGAACGGGAACGGGACGGAGTATAACGCAAGATTTATTTAAAAGCGTTGTGAGTTTTAGCAAAATATCATTGATATGTAGCTTGCATTACACCATTTAAGTTTGACGTCACAATGCGCTACAGCCGTTCTGTGCTTGCAACTTTTTTATCGTAATTTAAATTCGGTTTACACTTTTGCCTCGCACTTTGCACTTTTTTTGATTTTCAAAGCTATTCAAAGGCATCTAATTATCGGTACATATATAGATTTATGTAGTGTAAGTTAACAATATGCAACAACAATGGTTTATTTACCTGTGGAATCAGTACATGGCCCATAGAAAGCATGCCAAGTCCACCAAGTTCTTTCGGCGTGTAGAACACCACGGGTGGGAAACGGGAAGGCATTTTCGAATTCAGACCGATCTTAATACGAGTTTGAATCTTGTTCTCGCATTTCACCAACAGATCTAGAAGCTCTTGAGTGTTGACTACTGCTTCTCTGAAGTAAGTCATTAAGCCTGTGGAAATTACATTGCGTGTTACATAAAGTAGTTATATTAATGGTTCTTATAGAATACTTATTATGGATCAGTAAGCGTATTCTCAGACGAGCAGCGTCGTGGTATCTTGCGATCGGCAAGTACCCGATCGATGTTCGCCTCCAGAGCACAGAGAATCTCTGGTTTCAGGACCCCTACGCGATTCATCATTATCAATACTTTTAAAAAATGCATTCAAAAAGAATCTTACTTGCTTTTAGTTGAGCGGCACTCATTCCTAATTATTAATTTTCATCTTTATTATAATACTAATTAAGTAAAGATTATTTAAATTACTATTATTAGTGCATAAAAGCAAAGAAACTATATTTTTGAAAGTACATTATTATGATACGTGTTTAAATGGATTTCTGCTGAGTTAATCACCTTACTTTTTAATTCTACAGTGATTATAGAACATTTTTACATGTTTCAATAAAAACTGCCAAGCGCGCCATTGAATTTTGTTTTTAGTGATTAAAGAAAAATAAATTAAGTTATGTCATTATCCTACGGAATTTTTCTGTCTTAAAAATGATATTAAAAAGTAAAGAAAAAATACTTTAACTAGCTAAAGTTCTGCTTCACTCCCACAACCCAAAGAATATACAAAACTATGAGCGTGAGATGTGAAAAAAAAAACATTTTTGTGTTTATATTTCAGTGATTACTGGAACAATAACTTATGGACTATGAAATAAATGACTTACCAATCAAAGCCGTATTCCACTTGTTAACAATCTTGGTGAATGTCGTGGATCCAGAGGCCATGAGGATCTGTCTGACACGGTTGTGGAAGCGAGCAAGAGACTCGTCGTCGACGCGTAAGTAGCACTGCGCTGTGCGTTCTTTCGTCACTTCGTTCTGCAGGTTCCATACCCCATCACGATGGGACAGTTCCTCGTGTTGGCTTCGGCACTGTTAAATTAAAGTTTCGATAAAATTGTGGGCGGTAGTATTACTTATTTGACAGTAATTGTTTCGGAATACACCCCCCAGAGTGGATGGTACGTGCTATGGGAGGCCTATACATAGCAGTAGGTGAAGCCGATAGGCATTCGTATGCTAGTGGTAGGCTTCAGTCTGTATAAAGCCCGCTTGAGTAGATCCATCGCTTAACCTATTTGTACCGAAAAGCGGCTATATAAGGCGAATTGCTGCATTCAGGATGATAACAGGTAAATGATATTACATGTGAAACCAAACACTGTCGTCACTAAAAAATTATGCAATTGAGAAAACACGATGTGAGAGTACACGAACGACTTTTGCTGTAGCGCCATCTGTGACAAATCTATTTCTTCACTCAGTTAGGCACCTTACCAGCTACCAGCAGCTGATCAGAAATGTCGCTTTAATAATTGTAATTTTTAAGTTTACCCCGAATGTCACGATGTTTGGCCACCATTTAAATAAACGTATATAATTATTATTTTTTATTTGGTAAGTGGACAATACATCTAGGATAAGCGTCTAGGTTTTCATATCTGACGTGAAAAAGCCTAGTGTAACATAACCACACCTACAATGTCATGTATTTTTTTACTAAATAACTTATCAACATAAATAAAACTATAAAAGGCTGTGTAAAGATGCATACCTTAGGCAATATCCTGCATTCAAAACCTGCCATATTGAAGAGCAGGTTGGGGTTGTCCTTGGAGTAAACAGAGACGAAGCTGTTCTCCCATTGGATAGTAGTCACCGAGCGAGGCAGCCGGTTCTTTATGTCCCAGAATACAGCGCGGCCCCTGATGGTATAAAATAACATTAGTCGGTTTACATATGAGGAACATTTGAAGCAATTAGAATAAGAATTATTTTATTACGTAATCGCCGAGACACACATGATCTTAAAACTACATTTTAGTAGCAGTAGCGCTCCTTGTGAAAGAGGTCGTCCACTGCCACCTCACCTATTTCTGCCGCCAAACAGTAATGTGTCAGCATTACTGTGTCCCGGTATTGAAGGGTAAGGGTGCTGGTGAAATTACAAGCACATGTGATCTGTCAACTCTCAGGTTGACGACCACAGTGGCAGTGGGACACTGCCTCATATGTTTACGATTTACAGCTCTGAGTGGCACTGCAACTGTTATGGACAGGCGTATGGTTTACCTTAAAGCGCACGACTTGTTCGTCCCGTCACTTGATATTATAAACTTCAAAACTAAAATACAATACAACAAAAGTGAACACAAAAAATTAAATTGCGTAGAAATGCACGAGTCAAACACTTAATTTATAATGATTTTAAAAAAATATAGTGATAAAAAAATGCGTGTCGTGGCGCACGCAAACGGTCTTCTGAGCTACGGGCAGAAAATCTAACCTGTAGCACTGGTTTTCAGCAAACCCGGTACGAGTGAAGCACGGACTGGGGCGAAACAATGCAATTACAAAATATAAGGAGCCTACAATTTGTGTAATTTTTTTAAACCGAAAGAGTGAATTCTCCGACATAATTTTAATATATAAAGATTATCAACATGGTTTCATCACGCGGTATAACTGTTTTAAACTTTTCTTGTAAGTAATGTTTTACAAAGTACTCTAAATATTTTCTGCCCCCTGAACATATTTCTAATCTAACTTTTTATCTAACACAGAAGACCCATGATAATTTGAATTTCAAAAGAAAAAGGAATCTTTAAGAAAGTCAGAGCAACTTGAAAGTGATACTTACAGATTGACGTCATGCTTCATGAGTCGCATGCGCGCGTCTCGTGGCCAGCACTTCTTGTTGTTGTACCCGACGATGTTCTCGTTGTTTGGATCTGGGTGTTCGGTCAGATACCGCTGGATCAACTCTCGAGCTTCTTCCGCCGTGAACCTATACGTTAATCAATAGGATTATTATCATATCATTCACCTATAACAATTTTATATCACAGAATAAGCATCTCCCACTACAACTACTTTACCAATACTAACAAGTTTTTTAACAGGTGTATTTTTTTATTCTACTGTGATGTTAATGAATTATTTATTATTCTACTGTAATGTTATTTTTCGGAATTTACAATGGCAACGTTGTGGGAAAAAACACGATTTATATTCTTGTTAGTTTCACTTTCAATTTAGTGAAAGGTTTAAAATCTTTGGCTGGTTTGCGAGCAGTGCGGATTTTTCTGCGGACTTGTTCCAGTCTTTGTCACTAATTACTGGACTACAATACATACATAAGCTTTCGCCCTTGTCCCGCGTTACTGGACTACAACCAAATTAATTATAAACATTTGGATCGAGAGCTAAGAGAATTTAAATATTTCTTCCTCTCAACAGCCCAACAAAATGAGTAAAAACGTGCTTGATAGTTATAATTTTAGGAAGAACTCAATGCGTACATATTTTAAATAACAAACAAGTAATGGCAGAAGCTAGCGTCAGTTGTCAGTCGCAAGTTAAGAATAAAATAGAAGCGCATGATGGTTATTGTGAATGACATACTTGAAGAATATATGAATCCTATCGATATATCTGCAGTACAGGCGAATAGGATGGGCGGTTTCGGTCTGTCTATCCTGGTAGGACAGGAAATCGTTGGGCAGCTGAGGTGGGCCGGCCATTTCGCTGGCTCGTTGCAAACCTAGGACCAGAAGATCCAACACCAGTCCATAGTATTGAACGATGAACGAAGCGAATTGCAGGCCTCGAATGATGCCGTACGAGTTTGTATGGTTCATGTCCTGTTGAATTTGATTTCGTTAGTCATTTGGCATTAGAGCGTAGATATCTATTAAGACCGTTGATAGCAAGTAGAAATTCAAAGTATAGTTGCGAAGGGAGTAATAACTAAGGTTCAATTTACAATGCCGCGGTGTTATGGACGGCCGTACGCGTCAGAGCAAGAATGAATAATTCGGGAGGTCTGATTGGCTGAGCGGCGTCAGCGGCCAATTGATAGGGCCGGTACGGTGTCGAAAACACCGGTATTGGTATAAGTGAAAATTATTCTCATTGTCTCATTCGTAATTAAGTTGAAAATGTTCAGTTGCGTTCGATATTCTTGTCAGATAAGTCAGATAGACGAAGATAGAATAAGTTTTATGAAAATATACAATCCACTTCCTGAATCAATAAGGAATTTTATTGAAGAAAGGCAGGATGTCGAAGACAGTCCAGGGCTTTAACATGCGGTACAGAAAGTAATTTTTACAACCATAGAAGAACTTCATGGAAACCGTAAGCTTTCTGTAAATTAAGTTTTTTTTTATATCAGTTTCAATAAAAAAATTAATTTAAAAAAGTCATGTTCAACACCATGACATTCAATTATGTTTTTATGAAATTACTCCACTAGTGTATTATAATTATTAATAAAAAAGATCGAAAACTTAGAAAAAATTCCTTCCATCTGGCAGGATTCGAACAAACGTCTTCTAGGAAGCCATGCCAGACGCTCTTTGCTTTGCTTCCAGATCTTTGTTTTGGTTTTTTTTAACGACTTTTTGCCGTAGTGCCATCTTTAAGAAATTTATGTCAATTGTGTAAGGTACAAACTCGATACGAGCCAAAGAAAAGCTCGCTCACGTCTTTCGGAGAATTCTCACGAAGTCTCGGTAATTCCCGCAGATATCGTATAGTATCTAGTTTGTACCTTACACAATTGCATTATCCTTTGTATATTTTTGTTCTTTTTTGAAAATAGTGTAAAATGACATGTTCAGGGTTTCCAGCATTCATAAAATTGTAAATAGTCATATATGTAATTGTTGTCGACAGTTTCATCGATAGATTACGACGTAAGTTAAAATTTTCCCAGAAATGTCTGAATTGTCAATATTACAACACGCGACGGTGTAATGATTACATTATATACATTTTATATGCGTTATTGCCTTTTTTATTCTTATTTTGACGGTTGGCCTACCAGTATCGAAATCAATTTTTTATTCATATGCATTTTACTGTGTATATTGAATTATAATGAAAAACTTAAAATATGTCAACTCAGTATTTTCAATTTATCAAGGTTCTAAATGCAGTGTATGTATGCATGAACTTACAAAATTGAAGATTCAAATGAACCTGTGCCCAGCAGTTGGACATATAATGGGGCCGATGATGATTCAAATGAAACAAGGTCGGTTATTATTGCATAAGCGTAACCATAATTCTGTCGATAGAATATTTCTTTATCGACTGCAATCACTAACTGCTTGCAAGCGGGCAACACTTTGTAATGAACTGTCATTTTACTTCATGTACAAAAAAAGACAGAGTATACAAAAAATGGCTTCCATTCCGTTTGCAATGTAAATTCGGTCAAATGTAAATTGAAATAAGTGCAAATACATCTATTCACACTTGTAGATGGCGTTGAAAAAACTAGTCGGGCGGAAAGACCAAATAATTGTGCCGTTTGTAACAAACCTTGTAGTTGATAACGACGTTGTTTTTAGCCGTCATGTAATCGGCGATGTTATGGTCGACAATGAGTCGCAGCAGTCTATTGAGTAACGTCAGATCGATCTTCTCGTACAGCTTTTCGAATCGCGACTCCAGCAGTACATTGCATTCGCCCTCACCGACTTCCCATACGTCTTGCAGGTTGTTGATGCCTGTGAAAAAATGGTTTGTAACATTTTTCGTATTTGATGATAGTTGTTTTCTTAAATGTGTCAACTGAAATTTGGCAGGCCTATACAAGACCAATCTCGAAAGTCAACACACAAAAAAATAGTAAATTTCATAAGAAATTGTTCAGATGGAAATATTCCTTGGTAGAACCGGGACTATTTAATGCTACATTTTCACTATAAAACAATGACCTACCAACAAATGGACATCGGGTCTAATACAAAAACCACGAAAAAAATGTCCGAGGTTAACCTATACAAACGTAGTGATGTGTAACAAAATATAAAAAACTAAAACATTTAATTTAAATTGTAACGTCATTGCAGTACTGCCTAAATTTGCTTACAAAAATTTAAGGGCCCAAAAACACCATATTCTATAGCTTCGACTGAAAATTACTTGAACACAAGAGTAATGGAATAACCTTTCTCGTAAATATTAATTAATTTTTTTATATATATTATTATGTCGAATTTTGTACAAATTCACTTAAAGGTATAATAAAGAGTTGGGCAGATACATACATACAATTATTACTACAAATGTGAAAATAAGCGTGTACTATAAGAAATGTACCGATATTCTAACTAAAGGTAAACTCAAATATCCGTAATTCCGATTTATAACAAAACCGTCACGCTTTCGAGTAATTTGATGCTTTTTACATAGACAAAATTAACTTTTGTTTTGTAATCTTCGTAAAAACACATTATGAAAATTCGAGCTAATGTTATTTCGGGCAAATGTGACTTCAACAATATTTTGTTAGTTATTGCTAACGTTTAATAAAAAAATCATTTTAAAAATAGAATTAAAATCAAAGCCACTCTACAGTTTCTTTGTTCTAAATATTTCAATTGCTTGTGGTTCGAACAATTGAAAATGACCAAGAAGTTTATATAAGCTTCTTGAAACTGACGTATTGGGTCTCTTTCCATCTTTTGCGCATGTAATGAGTAGAAAAAAACCAGTTAGCTATTTCATTATTTCGTGTGCTTTTGTAATTTATATTTACGATTCAGTTATATATAAATTAAATACTATAAAACTGTACAAAATAACACTTTTAAAAGACAACTATGATAACACAATATATTTGTTTAGTGAAAATATGATACAAAATCCTGTTTCCACACTTTACTGCAGTAATTTTTACGAGTTATTATTTGTACTGCATATATTGTTTACTGCATGAATGACAACCGCGCTGTCACTCGAACAAACTATTATAAAGACTATTGCGCAATTGACGCTCTGTATGCGATTTTAACGGCCTACATGTGCGGACACTTTTTAGCGCGAACCCGACGTCTATTTACTGGTAGGTCAATGCTATAAAATGAGAAATTTTGAAGAAATACATTTGAATTCATGTTGCTAAAGCCAAATTAATTCGATATTAAAAGGTAGTTTTTCTCAGTGTTTCCTTATTCGATGAATAGAATCAACCGAGAGATGTTTGGAAAAATAAGTATATTTAATTTAACACGTGTTACTAAGGCGCATTATTGTTTGTTAATAAATTGTGAGTGTTTTTTTTTAGTTTTGAAAGCATGGGCAATAATCTAGTTTTCAAATTCTGCACGAGAGTCTATTTTAAGAGATTTTTTTATAAAAGGCAAAATAAAAGTGTTTTATTATCGCATGTCCTGCATTTATACTCTTTAAAAACATTTGTCCATCTTGGAAATGGGGATCTAAAGATCTGACTTCGAAGAAAAATCAGGTGTAAAGCTAGTTTACAATTACATGAAACTAATGGGAATAAATACAGACATTTTAAGGTTACAAATTGCTCCATGTGGAACTCAGTACATGGAACTACTGGAAATATACGGCAATGAAATCCATATTAAAAGGTAGTTTCTTCGATTTCTTCGGTGTTTTTTCATTCGGCGAATAGTGCAATCAACCAAAGTGAGGTTTGTAACAAGGGGATGGTATGACCACAGATCTCCTTTGCCACAACGCACACTTTGGGTAATCGCTGTCTTCTTGCTTTCCTTTCTTGAATGTTTCTTCTATTACTGACGAAAATGTTCTATTCAATGACCATAAAACGTTTCTGCTAAAGGCGGAGGCGTAACACTGTAGGCATACATTTGTTTAGCGCAGCAATTTTTATAGGTTGTATTTATAGAACAATACTTACCTTGGCACCACTTATAAACGAGCAACGGTGAAGGTTCGGTGTCTGCAGGCTTCACCCACGGCGGCAGTAAACGTCTTTTGTCAGCTTCATACCACAGGTATTGGTCCAGATACGCGTCAGTGATTTTCTCCAACGGTTCCACGTCATACACAGGAACCAGGTGGGAGTATAAATCCATGAACTCTATACCCACCTGATAAAAAAAATTAAACGGAGTTGTCATATTGATATATATAATCTACATTTATTTCTAAATAAAGATGTTTCGACACTAAAAAGTACACGTCGAGCAAAACGGGACACTAGTGAATCAGCACATAAAGAGGACATAGAAAACCACTTCAGGGCCGGTGCTAACTCCTGTCTTTATTTCGTAGCTAAGCAAATGACATTTAATATTGTCATATTTTTAACAAAGGCACATTTTTTGCCTTGTGTTGACAGAGAAAAAAATATCGAAGTTATATTCTATTGTTCTCCTAAAACCCAGGACACTACTATGGGAAAAGCGCGAAACTTCCAACGTAATTAAAACGTACTAAATATAGCAAGCGTGCCCTCAGTTTTGTATGAAAAATTCAACCTGCATTTTTTAAAGAGATTTTTGTGGATACTCTATTGGTCATATAAAATACAGTCATATCATATGACCAATGGAGTGTATAGCGCTTAATTTGAATGCGGTATTTTTATTATTGTCTCCGGGTCCGAAAGTCCGAATTACATGTTATATACATTTTCATGTACACGGGGAGTCTGGAGTAGTAGTTATTGAAATCCCATCGTGAAATTTGTAAATAAAACTTTACTTCTCTGAAAGTCCTCTGTGTAAGCAAATGACGTTTAATCCTGGATAATGCTTCGTGTGGATTGTCGTAAGCCTGTTCAATCAATCCCAGCTCCTCCCTCTGGCTCTGATTCAATCTGGATTTGACGCTGTAGGCCTCCTTCAATCGTTCCAATGCGAGGATCAAGAGTTTTGTATCGTGTTTGTATGACAGTGGCGGGAAAGGTATAGGCGCGAAGCGGCGGGATTCCAGCCAATGCACAGTAGTTGTGTATATCGCCACTGCTTCTTCAGGGGAGATGTAGGGACCGTCCTGTTGAAAAATAGCAATTTGCAAAACCATCCTCCATCATATCATTACATTAAAACGTATCTCGAAAAATATAAGTGGTGTGTCAGTATCCAAAATATTGAGATTTGTATGCTTATATAATATTAGTAACTGCACTACCTAGCAGAGTTTAATGGACACAAAAATAGTGGGTACTTCATAGTACTCTTTATCACGACAAATTTTTCGGTACATTATTTTTAATGCAAGGAATTGGTTCAGTTTACGTTCACTCTATCGGGATTTTCTTTTAAAAACATTAGTTGTCCTTTAGCATCGACGTAAACGGCAAGCGCAATGACCGGTCTTTAAAGTCATCATGACATCAGATGATAAAAAAACTTTAGAATAGTCATACCTTCAAATAGTTATGCTGTCGTTCCTGCTCTGCTTTGAGATAGAGCCTCGTTAGGCGACCCAGGTTCTTCTTGCAGACAGTCTTGTCGACTGTTGCGCCCCTCCTTATTCGCTCGCGGTTGTAATGCGCCGTGTTGGTCCACCAGTCTGCCTTCATCTTCACGTACCGGAGGATCATGTTTTCGATCGGAGTTGGTAGACCTGGCACCTGGTTTGACAAGGCATTGTTAATTTTAAGTACTGCAAATGTACAAATAAATAATTCTTTTTGGCTAACAACGCTCTTACAACTTCAGTATATAGTTGTCATTTCAGTCATAAACTAATCTTAATAATGTAAATAATTTTTTGAGAATTGAATTAGTAGGATATTTCTATCCTAATCGGGCGTAAATGTTGCAAATATGTGACTTCTGTTTTTTTTTTTGTTCAGTAGTGTCGTGCCAAGATCGTCGGCATCATAATTTCCTTAGAATAAGTTCATGGAGCTCAAAGATACGTGCCCTGTATGAAATCAAATATATAATTACAATAATAATGAGGTTTAACACCTCGGCGTTCACACTCACCTTCCAAGGAATATTTGCCTTCCAGCACCGCCAAGCCTCTGAGAGATGCTGCAGGATGGTCCTTGCCTTGTTCTGCTTGATACCCTCCGGCATCATATCGACGATGTCGTGCATGACGGACGCACGCAACTCGAGATCGAAGTGGGATTCCACGCGTTGCTTCGTCACCGTCTTTGCTACACCTGGATAGAGAAAAATCGACATTCTTAGTATTCTATTTTAGGTATAGCACGCAGGGTAATGAAGCAGCGGATGAACTGGCAAAGGCTGGTGCTAGGGAGGCCTTCATTCGTCCTGAGCCCTTTATAGGAATAGCACACAGCCTGGCAAAACTCACTTTGCTGAACGAGAGCTCCCACATCTCCTGAGACGTGTGGCTGCAGACTAAGGGTCGTATTCCAGAACTCTACTCAATGCTCAAGTCAGGATTTGAGCAGACTTGAGTATGATTTCAAGCACTGGAAATACGACGCTAATGGCAAAGACTTGAGTATGATATCCAGTGCTCACTGCAATACTCAAGTTCTGACTTGAGTATTGAGCAGAGTTCTGGAGTACGACACTTAGGGTCTTGAGCATTCTAAAGCCCTGATAGCTGCCTTCAGTGCCAAACACTGTAGAGAAGCTCTGTCACTGGACAGGAATGGCATCAGAATGCTGACTAGAGCCTTAACAGGACATTGTGCCTTGAATAAGCACATGTCAAATATTGGACAGAAAGAAAACAGAGAATGTAGATTCTGCCACGAGGCGGATGAAACTCCTGTGCATCTCCTAACTCAGTGCTGCCCTCTGATGGGCCTGAGAAGTTCCACACTGGGTAGGCACAGGCCACACCCAGAGGACATAAAGACTGTTGGAACCAGGAAAGTCCTAAAGTTCCTTAATGCTGTTGGTCTTGGCTCCGAGCTGTGATTAGTGGTGATCACAATAGATCATTTACGGTCGCAGTGATGAGGGGCCTCATAGGCCCCAAATGAAGCCACTCTAATAATAATAATAATAATAGATATATCACGAATTTACGTATAAGCTAGTCCACACTAGCCAGTATACACCGTCGAGCCTGACAATGGTATCATTTTGAAGCTCGACGGTATAGACGAATTCCTGAGTGTAGCGAAGAGCTGGAACAATGTCTCCTCCGCTGCGACTGTCATTCAACCGTTAATTTTTATATCGGGTGACGGCACATTTTTTTAAGAAATAAATCTTTTGTATACAATAGAGAAAAGAAGGGTAACAATGTTTGGACATTTGTTACGAAATGACGAATTCGTGAGAGTGATAATTGAAGGGAAGATACAAGGGAAAAGAAAGAGAAGATCAGGAATCGTATATAGTGATCAAATAAAGAAGATCAAAATGAGCAGATAATGAGAGGTCACGGAGCTGGGGCTGGGTCACGGCTCTACTCTCGTTCTCCGTCGGACAGTAGTCCGAAACAATTACAGTCAAATAAGTAATATTCGACTAAAATAAAAAAAAACAATGTCACGGATGAAACTTCATTCGCATCATGCATCTTTTAATTTGATCGAGTATTAGTTATTTGACAGTTATTGTTTCGGACATAATTTACTTAATTAAAATAACAATAAACATAATTTCGTTAAGAAAGAAGATCCATATCCATAATATAAATCTTAGAAGTAAGTCCAAACTCATGGTACTATGATTTCGTTTAACTAAGGTAAACGATTCTTTTATGGGGAAATGTATACGTTTTTACAATAAGATTCCGGAGCATATATTAGGACATCGAGTATATAACCAGAAATAGAGGCAAAATGTCATTTATTTTGTTTGAAAACTATTCTGCCATATCATTACTGTGACAACTGCGCTCCGATTGGCTAGCCCGAGTTCGAAACAATTGACGGGTATCGTCAATGGGTGTCGTCAACTGTTTCACTTCTTATCGACCAGTTAACTTGAGCTTTGCTACAATGGACGAAAATTGCAAAATTACATATTTTATATTTAATTACCAATGAAATGTGGTTCCGTTTGTTTTGTAATTATATGTTTTACTGTTTTTCCCACACCACCGAATAGAACAGCACGGCATTGTTAGAGATATTATCTTTATTACAATAAATACAGAATATTTTTTGGAATATACGGAGACATACACACAGGTCAGTAGTTGGCCTGTCCATATTTCAGTGCAAACGAGGGTTGATATTTATAAAAGCTGTATCGCTAACGTGTTACCAGGAATATATGGCCCTTATTTCGTCTCTATTTCTGGTTATATGCTCGATGTATTAAGATTACCATTTCCTAACTTTAAAACTTACATTAAAAGTATTTTAATTGAAAAGTCCTATTACAAAATTGAAAACTACGTGTTAGATAAAGATGTATGGAAATATAACGCGAGTCTAGATTCCACACAAATATGATTCAAAATGTATTTCATAGCATTTAAGTAGATATTTGAAAAGAGCAATCCCTAGAGTCTCTAGCTCGTTCTTCTCAGGGAGGTCAGCTTAGTGAACGAGCAGCAGCTGAACGATTAACCACAGCACTAAATAAAATGCCACTTTATTGTAATATAATTTATGTAAATGACAAAGTATTTGACACATTGTACATTCTCTACTGTTGTCCACCACAGTATGGGCGAAAAATGAAAAATAACCATACACTTAAGAAACTTTGTATTTTGTTTGGAATTGAATTACTTTATCAAAAATAAGATTTCAAGGCTTTGAATGTCCAGTACGACTTCAATACTTATGTGCGATGTTTATTACAAACTCAAACCAAAAGTTTTAAACGACACAGGTACTGAGACAAATGTCTTCATTATTCTGCCCACGCGCATCTATGTTGCTTATTAATGGACACAGACTCGACACTCGGTGTAATCTTCGCTTTAGGAAGTGATAACGAGTTTACAATTGGCTATGAGGTACTTGTGAGTACTGTAGTTGATTTTTTTTAATGAATTTGATATTTTACTTTAAATAAAAATACGAAGTCAGTAGCTTATCTGTGAAAACGTAATTTTTTTTAAATGACGTTTTCAACTAAAAATGTTACCTATGGAATAAATGATTATTTGACTTTGACTTTAGACCGATGTCGGACAAAGAACAAGAGTACAGGAACTGACTATGAACAGTGTGGCGTGCAGGAGGCTACACCGATAAGGTTATAGCTCTTAAATAGGATGATGGCTTCCTTACTTGTTATAAATGACAATGATTTTCAACCAACGAAGTTGACGATGAGACTCCAGAGTCGAGCAATTTAATGATGATTACTTAGATATAGTAGGCCTGAACGTTTAAAAAATGAGGTTTCAACAGGATATGAAATAATGCAGTCCGATACTCACCTTTCGAGTGTCGTCCTTCGAACTGGCGCGAGAGCAGGTTCCCGAGCCAGCGCTCAAGCAGCGGCGTGATGCCGCGCATGAAGAACAGCCACACGCGCCAGCCCGGCGCCCAGAAACCGCACCCGGGGCCTTTCGATACTGGACCCTATTTTTAAATTTATTATCTAAATAAATAGCGAGTCGAGAAATATTTATATGACCTACATTTATTTTTCTCGTGACTTTGGATGTACTTTGTGGTTGTCTATGTGCATGTCCATAGCACCTGCGATACAGGGTTTCCCTAGTGCGGAGCTATAAGAGTGTGCGTTATAAAAAATATATAATTAATAAAACCAACTTTGATTTGGACTAAACAAAAATGGCGGCTAAGCAAGTTGTTCGTATTCACAAAAACTAAATTCACAAAAAAAATTCATAAATATATTAACACATACAAATGTCATTGATCTTAAAAAAAGAAAAACTTACCGTATTGAACCGGTAGTAAATGAGATGCTTCAAATCTTTGCACATACGGATTTGTCGCATCAGCTTGTATTTGTATCGGTACATGCCGGTAAGTTGACCCACGTGGGCGAAGATGTACTGCAGCCCGTCCGCAAGTTGGAACGAGTCCACGTTGTTGAGTCGGTACTGAACGTGGGAGTCCACGATCAGCTTTGTGAGGCGAAGTATCTCACGACACAAGTGGAAGGCTGAAAGAAAAAAACAAAAGTGACTGAATGCAGCCACGTTTAGGCAACAGACACTGGTTGGAGTCCAATCGTATCGAAAGAATTTTTTTCGTATTTGTTCGATCTTTGTATTAATAATAATAAACAAACTAATAACATTTTTTTTTTCATATGCGACGGGACGAACAATTCGTACGCCTGGTAGTTAAGCAACACGCCTATCCATGACAGTTTCAGTGCCACTCAAGAAATTTAAATCACAAATATCTGAGGGGCACTACCACTGGGCCCGTCACCCTGAGTCGTAAGTTGACAAATCCCATGAGACGCAGTAAAGGTTCAGCCACGCTAAAATATCAGAAGCGCAGCGGTCGGAGCTAGCGCGGTGCCTCTTTAAACTAGTCGCTACTCTCGCGCAGCCTCGCGGCTACTCGCAGTGCCGCACTATACATTCTACATTTCAAATCAATTTGAATTTGTTTTCTTCAAAATATTCAAAATGCTAAGTAATACTTTGCATCAAAAGTGCTCCTCAGGTCGCTGCTCTTTCAAGTGTCGTATTCTAGAACTCTACTCAATACTCAAGTCAGGATTTGAGTATTGCAGTGAGCGCTGAAAATCATACTCAAGGCCTTGGCATTAGGGTTGTATTTCCAGTGCTTGAAATCATACTCAAGTCTGCTCAAATCCAGACTTGAGCAATGAATAGAGTTCTGGAATACGAGCATAAGTGTGACTTGACTCTTTTACTGTATGACGGCAGAAATGGGTAAGGTAACAGTAATTCCCTAACAGATTTTTTTAAATAATAACTACTATATATTATTTATTATCCATTAAAAGTGCGCGCAGTCAATTGGAGTTTCAATAAATTATGATGGATCAGTTCTGCCTCCCTCAGTGAGGTCACCATAAAATGAAGTTTGAATAGGATCTTACGTGAATTGAAATATTCTAAATAACCTTTCGCGAATATATGTTTTTCGCTTAATAATATTTACTAAACGATTGTGATGAATTGGAATAACTGCGTCTCAACAAAGTCAACAAAGTCGCAAGCCAACAACTAATACTCACCATTTCCAAATCGAGATTTCTTTCTCTCTTTTGTTGTGAGAGTTTTCACTGGTTTCAAGTTGAAGTTGTAGTCCAGATGCAGATAATTGAGGTTCTTCCGGTGAATGAGAAGGTTCAGCATGTTGTAGCCTTGACGACAGACTTGAAGACCAGCTTCAACCCAGTCCAAGGTTGTAGTTTGAAAGAACTTCGTGGATTTGAATGAGCGGAAGAGGTACCTAGAGGTAGAATTTTATTTAGATAGGCTTAACAGTAAAACTTACAATGAAACAGAGAGCTTGCTGGAAGTTAGTTATTCCTTAATTATTTTTAATATAACCATTAATTTATAACTATAAATTCTTTTATTGTTAAATATAAAAAATCTGTTTTTAAGCTGTAATATAAAGAAATTTGCGCGAAGAGATGCCTAAAATACAGGTACACATTTACTTAGTTTACTCATCGGAATTACACATTAGGTTCTAATATTAAAATATATAACTTTACTATGAACATTGTATAATTTAGGTTCTTTTCTTAATGTTCATTTTAATACTATAATAGCTTTAGTTACATTGGTTTTCCTTTTAATGCAATTAAGTTATATTGAAATAAATTTATCCTTATTATATGAAAATAGAAAGACCTGCCTACAGTTCATGAAACTCACCTCTTCTTCTGTGGTTTAGGCGGTCGGTGTTTCAGCGCGTTAAGCACATAGTACTTGAGGAGTTTCTGGTACGACACCCTTACTTTGACGGGCTGACCCGGCGGGCAGTGCTCTTTGTACCATGTCTTCACCAGCGGCACGTCGATGGCGCGGCGGGTCCGACCTAGACAAAAACATCTGTTTTAAGACCTGCCTCCGTAGCATGACTATGCATGATAGTCGCGACAAGCGCGATAAAATTGGATTAAGCGCGCGCTATTGGCTGTCTCAATCAGATCTAATTTAGATAGCCAAGTCGCGACAATCATGCGTAGCCATGCTACGCTACAGTTTGTCAGGGGCTGACCTGATAGTCCTGCAGACAAACTGTCAAAGGCGAAATAGCTAAATTCTCCGAATCAGTTTTACCATTTAATCCACTGTTTCTACAAATTTCGTGCTTTCCGAACGTTTTCTTGTCTCTGTAGTGTGTTTGTTAAATTATTGTGTGTTGGTGTCAAAGTTTTTCTTCATTGTCAATATTTTGTAATAAATTTGATCCTCTTTCACAATCTATCGATAAAACTATCGACAACAGTCACACAAAGTATTTAAAATTTCATAAAAACTGGCAACCCTACAAATGTCATTTTACTCTTGTCTTCAAAAAAGGCGGACTATAGTAAATTATAACTTACTAAAGAAAGTTAAAAAATAAAGATAAGAATGAAATGAAAAATTAAATGTGAAAAGTAAAGATAAGAATGCATGAAAAAATTTAAAATACAAAATATTAGTTACCTGATCTCATATTAAAAGGTCTTGGAGCCCATAATAGAGCGATCCCATTCGCTGTATTGTCAGTGTATAGAGCGGTTTCTTGCAAGAATGGGGAGACATCCTCTGGAAGTACAAAATCCTCTTCGTCTGGCAATGGATCAGATTGGGACTTGACAGAATGTCTGTGGGATATTGGGTTGATAAGGGGATCGAAGTAAAATGCCGGCAGGTCAGGGTCTTCCGTCTTAATGTATACGACGTTTGGGGTGTGGTACCTGGAAATAATAAACAAATATGGTACCTGCAAGGCTAAGAAACATAATATAGAACAACATTTACCTATCTACATCTCTTTCTTGCTTTGACATAATGGTTGCAAAATAGGTCATTCAAGTCACCAGGACATCCTGGTGAGTGCCGAACATCGCTTCAATGATAAACAACACTATCAAGAAAAGGATAAAAATATAACCGAGTATTCTGCTGATACGTCTACTAATAAATAAAATTTTACATCATTTTAGGACATGAACTATTGTTTGTGTATTTGATGTTATTGAAGTTGTATTAGCTATTGAATGATTTTGTCATTGAAATATTGGTTTGCTTTATTGGTGTATTTTTATTATTTAAGAGGGAGCAGAGGAAAAATTCCTGATCTTCGATTTGATTTTAGAGGGGTAAATCCACTTTAAAGTTAAAAATGAAATATTGTACGAGTAACTACACGATATATTCAAGCACAGACGTTAATCAGAAACATAAAACAATAAAGTTTCCTCGATAGATAAAAATCACTAAAACACATCTAATTTTCACATTTTTTCGATTTATTCTCGAAATGCTACGGGTTATTAGGACAAAAATTAGATAATTAATTATAATTATGCATGATCGACTGCTGTCGTTACGGATGTTTTTTTAATCCCTTTAGTTTCAGAATTATTCCGCTAAAACGAATTTGGCACTTACGACATTTTTAATGCGCAAAAGACAACATCTCCTGTCGCATGTCACGGGAACTTCAAGCAAATAATTGTAGAATTAGGGTTAGATATTTAAATACGTAATACATTTATTTGAATAAAGTGTAATAAAAATTTTAAGTAGTCGAATACGACTCTATGGATTCAATGATTACGGGTCGACGATAAGCGCGCGAAAATTACTTTTGATCGGTTTGCACTGCGACGTACGGGTAGCGGGCGGCGAATGATAGGTGCGGGTAACGGGGAGTGTGGGTGGAGCCAAAGTCAAAACTTTTTTGGCATGAGGGCTCTTAAATAAAAGTATACATATAGATAATGTTGTTCATCATTAATACAACTCAAGTTGTGACATTACCTTTTAAGAAACTACCTAAAAAGCCCATAAAAAGTGCTGTATAAAACAACATTGAATATTAATGATAGGTTAGTATCAAATAATGAAATGAATGACCAAAAAAGCTAATAAAATATATGAAGGGAAACTTACCAAGACAACTGCACGAAATGAGGTAAGTTGTTGTACAAGTAAGGGAAGGCAATTCTGTATTCTGTTCTGATTGGCTGTCGGATAATAATCTTGTTGATGTCGTTGAACTCATTCCAATCCTCATCTCCAGCAGAGTTGTCTTTTACAAGGGGTTCGAACTTTGGCCCTCCAGGTATTGCCATGTTCAGAGCTTTAGCCGTGAAGAAACTCTTCGAATCAAAAAGGTAGAAATAATTATCATCCACCAAGTCTGTAAGCAGTTGATTCGCTAGACGATAAAGTGTCGCCATCTGCGGCAATGTCAAGTTCCACAGCCGATATGTCGATCCGTTGACATGACGTGTTCCTAATAAAGGTTTGTGATCATAGAACCAATTGGCAACAGCAGCATCTTCCTCAGGATCCATTTCAATTTGTATAGGCTCCAATGGTTCAACGTCTAAAACGTTATCCGCGTAATCTAGAGGAGGTTCCTCATCATCAAAAGGTGGGAATCGCATTCGTTTGAAATGCCGACGATCGCGCTTCTCTCGACGCATCATGATCCACATTGTGCCCCATTGAGCAATGTATACTGGCTCAATCACCCATGGGATTTCATTCACGAACGTAATGGCACCAGTGATGTGATAAAGTACTTTGACATCTCTGATCTGTTCCCAAGGCATAGGCATGTTTTCCAGAAGCTTCATGACCGCATGCGGCATATATTTCAAAGCTCCGAGGTAGACGCGTTTGTCGTGTCGATATTTGCGACTAGTCATGTCGCCATGGTCTCTGATAATCTTTCGGATGTGCTCTGGAGGCATATCTTCTTTTTGTGCGTCGACAAATCCAAATTTGCGTTTCTCGGCAAAACGCTTTGATTGGAGTTGCAGCCATTTTTGGGCTATTAGAAAAAAAAGGAATATAAATAAATTTGGAAGTATTTCTTGTTCATAGTGCTAGTAGTAGCAACCATAAATATATACATACATTCAATGCTACATAAAAAAAAATAGGGCGTTTTATGCATATTCTGCTAAAGATAGCTCTGAAAAAGACACTGTACATTTTTGCTTAATTACGCCCTATTGTGGTATTAACTCTTTAAATACAGAACAATTTAGAATATTCTTAGGATAGATTGTATGTAAAGGGTGTAAAATGGATTTGGACTGGTGAAAGTCGTGGCATGAGCATTTATCAGATTCTTTACTTTTTTGCGTATATTATTTACATTGCGTCAATGTCCAATTGAACAGCATAGGATAGAATTGATAGGAGTTTCTTGAAATTGACTTTTAATATTTATTCAGATAATGAAATTAAAAAATAACTGACCTACACCAATAGCCAAAAAGTCATGATTGGTGTAACAGGCGACATCTAGGCGCCTATATTCAGTCTATATACACGCAAAAACAACAACTAGTGGTGTTGTACTTTGTATTGTTGTGCAATTACAGCATTTTCCAGTTAAATCTACTTATGGAAAAGAATAACCCATTGCAATTCATGATGTACCCCTCAAGAGAAGGTTTCAGCAAAATCTAAAATGTGAAACCGAGAACCTAGAGGGGATCTAAGACAATTACCTCCAGTGTTACCTTCTACAGCCCAAGTTTAGTTTGGAGTTATTAAAGTTTCATGAAAGTATAATTGTATTGATAATCTATCTCATTACAATGCCATTTTTGTCTTTATAACATTCTCGCAAATCGTTTTGCTACTTAAACAGTTATCTTAAACTATGAGATTTATATCGGTACCTCCAATGAACTCTACGCCAACTTCATTTTTAGACCTATTCCGTTTTTATTTTGTTTCTTTTACTTTTTTTTTTTACAAAATTTTGTTACTTTATTTTTTTGTCCACAAAATTCGAGGATCATAATATTAGTGAATAAATATGACTGTATACAAAAATAACCAAAAAATTGATACACAGTTAATTTCTAAACATCAATTATTTGATGTTTTTCAAGAAAATTTCATGTTTTAGTATCAAGAAATCAACTATAATTAAATTTGCCTTAACTAGATAGTTTACTCAATTACTGTTTCTCAATAAAAATTTTAGTCTATAATTTTCATTACACTCTTACCACTCCAAAGCTGGCTTTAATAATAACTACACACAGGCATAGCAAACATTTGAATGGGGATTTGTCCTCAAGCCATTATTGGCAAATTGGGTAAAAGGGTACATCCCTGTGTTAACATCTTGAGAGGTTCAAACCCCATAAAATCCTAACGTGACTATCTATGCTACTGCATGTTCATGATCCGAGGACTATGCTAAACTTCGTTTCAATCCATTTTGAACAAAAAGTAAACAAACAAGTCACTGACCCGACCATAGACGGTTTAGTGCTGGCCAATTGTAACGCCAACTACAAATCGTTTAATTAATTAAATGAATCTATTTGTTCAATTGAGGCATACTAGCGGTTTTCCTTACATAACCTATCTAAGCATATTTAAAAATTCAATTGAAATCCTCCTTCAAATCCTTACACTTAGGGTCGTATTCTAGAACTCTACTCAATGCTCAAGTCAGGATTGCAATTGAAACACAAGCACTGGAAATACGACCCTAATGGCAGGGACTTGAGTATGATTTCGAGCGCTTTGAATCATACTCAAGTCCTGACTTGAGCAATGAGTAGAGTTCTAGAATACGACTCTTAGATACTTGTTCGATTGCGATTGAAATGTTCGATTTAATAATTAATAATAATAACTCACACACTCAACATAGCACTAGGGAAACCCTGTGTTTCGCGGGTGCCATAGACACACACATAGACAACCACAAATTACACCCAAACTCACGAGAGAAATAAATGTAAGTCATACAAATATTTCGCCCGGCCCGGGAATCGAACCTGGGACCTCTGCGTGGCAGTCCGGCATGGTAACCGTTCGGCCACGGAGGCAGTTGATTACTAAACTTTAATCGATTGAACTGAATGTTTTTTTGGAACAGCACTATGCAACCGTAGGCAAGTCATAGAAGTATACATGAATAATAACTTCACTTTTGGACTACCATTTTTCAAATATGATTTTACAATGCTATTCAAATGAATATTGTTGCAAAAAGTAATGATATATCAGGTCGAAATCTTCGAAATACATGTGAAAGTGTTACTTATTCAATTTATTGAGTTGTTTACTTTTTGTTCAAAATGGATTGGAACAGTCTATAATTACATAGCCCTCGTTGTTATTCTGCCATGACCCATCATATAATTGGAACACCACAATCAAAATATATATTTAGGTCATTGACTTACAAATAAATGGACGACGGATCTAATACAAAAACCACGAAAAAAATGTCCCAAGTCAACCTATTCGAAATTTAAATTGTTATGTCATCGCAGTATCGCGCTGTCCGTAGAACAAATGAAGACTAAAGCGGAGTGTCGCGCTCTGTATACGATTTTAGCGACTTACAAGTGCGGACACTTTTTAGCGCGGACCCGACGTCCATATAATTGTAAGTCAATGATTTAGGCAGAAAAAAATAAATATTAAAAAATTTTGACATTAAATAAATTAAATTTGACACAAACAATAATTATACAATCAATTTGAGTAATAATTTAAATTGCGCAATACCAAACATAGAAACATTTTCAAGGACACAAAACAATCTACTTCATAAAGCCAGCGTCCCGAGATTGCCTTTCAAACAGGCACAGAAAACATTTATGTTTAAAAGTTGGTAATGTTTGAGACACTGCCGTTGTTTTTGTGTTGTCACTTTTTAGATTCTCATAGTACCCAGCGGATCTCCGGCTATCCACCTGTACATAGTCACACCAATGTAAGTGTCCTTTTCAACCCTGACATTGGCAGAATCATTGTGCAAATTGATGAAGCCATTATAAAGAAATGGGAATGCTATTTTGTTAGTAATAAATAACAAATCATATACACAACATTACAAAGTCAACATAAAAATGGACGAAACCGAAGTTTGTCAGAAATCTATTGTAACATCATTTTACATAAACATGAATTTGGTCCAAGTTCATGTCTTTACCACACTTTGACTGCTTACATTATTTTAGTGCAGCTGCACTCAGATAAGACAACCTAGCACTTACACTTCTCTTTGATCTTCTCTTCCGGTATGTGGTGTGGTTTGGGTGGCTGCGCGGGCGGCACCGGCGGTGCAGCCGCGGCCGCGGCGGCATGGGCCTGCAACGCCGCCTGTTGCGCTGCCGCGAGCTGTTGCTGGGCCATCATAGTGGCCCAGGGGTTAGGCCCCAGCAAATACGGCGGCAGCGACATCGCTGCCCGCCTTCTACCAAACAAATACAGTCACAGAACCGTTAAATATATGTAAATATATATTAAGTTTGTGGTTGTGCCCTGTAATCAATTTACAGAATCTCAAAACTATATGTTAATCTTCTTTTTGATTAGCTTTGTCCTTTTAAAACCGATTTGTGACAAAAGCAAACAAGCGTGGTAGGCTCGAAAATAACACGCCGATGCGCGATTAATACAAAGATTTAGATGGAAGTTAATACTTACTGTTTTTACTACACTTCTATATGATGTAAGCTACTAACTTACACGAATGAAAAAAAGTAAATTTGTAAATAATGAATAGTAAGTACTGAAACGTAAAATTAAAATGCAGAATTGGCGGCCATATTTGTGTCGTATGTGTATGTATTAGTTAGAGTTGGGTAAAACATACCGATATAACAAAATATCGATATATTTTTCATGAAATTATCAATATAAGTCGTCGATAGTTTTTTATCTCGATATATTATTAAAATGTGACTTTTTTCGAGTATCAATTTTATATAAAATATTTTTTATCGCAGTTAAAGGAAATACTATGTGAATATTTGCATAGTTTGTTAAGCATCACACATCAACACAAAATCTGAAAAAAAATACTAACACTTGATAGTCTTAGCGGAGCCTCCTAGCCCATTTAACATGATGGTTAACTCTTTTTTCTCGTCTCTGTTTTCTTTCTCATCTTGTAGCAAGCGACCACGATTGTACTTTTTACCTGATCTATCTTTTACAAAATTTCGAATTTTGTTTTATATATATTTAATAAACATATTTTGGGAATAAGCTACTACTGACTTTGGAAAAAATATCGGCATGCCGATATATTTATCTCTATAAATATCAATATTATTCGGAAATATCGAAACGACATGTATCGATATAGTTTTTTCCGACTAGAAAGTTCTATTTGTTGAGCATTGGTTACAATGTTGCCAATTCATGTGGAATTCCCCAAATTGCGGGGAATTTCGATTTCATTGTGGATTTATGGGGATTGGTGCTATGTAGGGAAAATGCGGGGATTGTAAATTTTTATAAATCTCTCTGCTGATGCATCACTGGTTTGACGGTTACTGATAAAAACACTATGATGAACGATATCGATTCCTATTTTTTCAACATCGCACATCCCCTGCTTAAATGGAGCTGTTCGGTAGGATCGAGCACTTGATTCTGAATTGGACAACCCGAATTGTACATACAACTCCCGTTTTGGCTGGTTCCCGGTATGAAGAATAATTAAAACAGCTACTGCTAAACAAAACCGAGCAGTTTGTATTTCTATACCACAACATGTTACTCGTCAACTTTAAACATTAAATTTAGGTCTAAATTTCATTTATTCATTAATTATTTTTAACCTTAGCAGAATGTCAGCCAAGCAAAGATACCAAATGCGCAATCCCTTAGAGGATGGAAAAAAATTAGTCTAAGGCGCAATCCACATTATTTAATATAGAAATATGTCAAAAATTTATGCTAAGAAAACTATTTTTTTTTATAAGACTGACTAATGTTTACACTCAATGCTCTTAGCTCATTCAAATATATAGGTAAACGATTTAAATTAATATAATTTTATATTTTACATTCTGCGTGTCATTTACATTCACAGCAAACGTAATAATGGTTATATTTTGAGTTTCTTAATCTTTTGTTACGTTTTTGAGCGATGTATTTGTAATAAATAAGTAAAGAAAATTGAGAACTTGAGACATGGGGAATTTGTGGGGAATATGAACATTGTTCTCTACGAATTTGGGGATTTTAACCGTGATTTTTGGGATTTTCAACAATTGGCATTGGCAACGCTGCTTACATGTGTCAGTTACACCTAAGTGGGGTAATACACGTCCGATTTCGTGTCAGATGGTCGGATCCGACTATCAGATCGGATTCACCGAATACACGTCCGATTCTTACGTCAGACTTTCTCTGAACTGCAGTGTTGCCAATTTACGAGGAATTCCCCAAATACAGTGAAATTCAACTCAACAACTCGTTTGGGGATTTTGTTTGGATTACGCAATGTAGGTAAAATGCCCCGCATTCTAGAATTTTATCATATTTTTGTTACATTGATGGTCACTGATAAAAACACTATTTATTTGTTTGTTTACGAACGATATTGATATTTTTTCAACATTTATGTAGAATTATTAGCAAACCGCTTATATGTATAAAATTATCCCGAATGATTAGAATCACTTTGTATTGAATTATAAAATTACTACTATTATCAGTCACCTACAAGAGCCTGTCTCTTAAATAGTATGATGATGATCAGTCGGTGCGCGTTGAGCGCGCGACCCTTCTTCGTTTTGAGCGGTCCCCGGTATGAAAAAAGAATACAGCTGTTGCCGAACAAAGCCGAGCATTAGGTATTTTAAAGGACTATCCACACACATCAGGGTCGTGCCCGGGACGTGGACGAAGCGTGCTAGTTTGTATGAACTGCGGGCCTGTCCCGGCGCCGGCCCGGACATGGACATGTGTGAACGGGTTCATACAAAACAAACTTTGAACTTTTTTTTTTGAGCCCCTGACGGAGCACGGCCTGTCCACGTCCCGGACACGCCCCGGATGTGTATGGATAGACCTTAATACCACAACTTGCCACTCGTCAAGCTTAATTAGTAAGTTTTAAACTTAATTCAACTTGTTGAGTTTAATTCTAATTATAGCATAACGTATATGTAATAGATGGGTACATTTTAACTTTCTTAATTATTTGATGTATTTTTATGCGTAACAATAATAATATAATAAATACTGAGAATGAATGAATATTATTACATGTGGGAAATATGACCTTTGCTATCCCCATTTTTGGGGATTTTGAATAATTTGCATTGGCTACGCTGGAAATCGGAGGGAAGAATCGGACGTGTATTTCGTCTCCCCGCAAAAGTATACAAAGCGCGCCTTCAGACAATCGGATCGGTAATAAAATCGGACGCTATTTCCGACTCGGACGCCACGTCACGTCCGATCCGATAATAAAGTATTGAGTGTTCATACAATTATACGGTACAAGCGCTCTCCGGTAGTCGGATTCGACTATCGGATCCGACTATCGGATGGAAAAAACGGACGTGTATTGTCGCACTAAATCGAAACATATTTACTGAAGAAAAAAAGAAACTAATGACTAGGCAGTATAGTCTCTGACCTTCGCCCGTTCCAAACGGAACGAAGGAAAAAAAACTGACATGAACTCTGCTGAATTCAAATTTAATGACGTACGTTACGTACAGTGTTGCCGTTCTAGCACCTTTGTCGCTAGATCTAGGGGATTTTATGCATGTTTAGCGGGTAAAAGTTTGTTTTTAGGGAGAAAAAATATTTTGCTACTTCTAGCGTTTTTTTGACCGCTAAGCTCTTTTCAAAAATAAACATTATAACCTGTCAATCAAACACGGTAAATTAGTAATATTCGGCCAATTTTCTAGTTCTAACGCTGGTAACACTAACGCAGAATCGGACTGAACAGTAATTCCCTATAATAAACAAACTCTTAACATCCATTCGTTCGTTTGATGAAATTTTTTCCCTCACAGAATGATGAGATGAATATAATAATTTCTTGTTTGTTGTGTTCAAAACTAAATTAATATAAATGCTTTTTGGTTCATATTATCGTAATTATTTGCAATTTTATGTTGTAAGTCACTGACTGTTTGTGAATCAAATTCGATTTTCAAATAAGCATGGAAGTACATAAAAAAAAAAGTATACGAAAAAGTTCAAACATTGGTTGAAACTTGAAACCAGTACCATTACCATTTTGTAGTTATTGCCACTGCGAATTGTACTCAAAAAGTAATGACTTGAAAAAGCATTTAGAAACAAAAAAAACACAAAAAATTAAAAAAAAAACAAAAAAGAACTAATTTTTCAGAATAGACAATTGTTATTTTCTACAGCGACTGTAAATGTATACAACTTTTGTGCAAGAGCGGAGTGTGCGTTAGCATTGTATATCGCTGAACATAGCTCAATTCGTCATATTGACCACTTGACTGATGTGTGTAAAAAATGTTTTAAAGACTCAAAATCTACGCAACTGTAGTCTAGAGACATCTAGCGGATTTTAGGAAATTATTTTTACCCAAATCTAGCGGAAAATTTCTAACCATCTAGGGATTTTCACTTATGTACAACGGCAACACTGCGTACCTATTATTTTAGTTCATTAATCTGTGTTGAAAAAGTGTTTGGACTTCGTGTGTTTGGTATTTTGGTTCTGTTCATTTGGCGTTTCTGAGTTTTCGGAATTTTAAAGCTAAACGCTCCTCTTAAAATGGGAGATTACGACGATTTTGAAGACAACCAATACCCCGACAACGACGAGTTTGTGCCGTATGTAACCGGCAGTCACCTTACTCAAAGAAATGGCGCGAAAGTGGTAATGTGGGGTAAAGTCACAAAAGTTTCTGCAGGTGATGGCTTCGTTGTGAAGACCGTGGATGATCATGAGGTACAGATAAGGTTAAAAAGGCCGTTAAATGAGCCTCTAGAAGGTTGGTACGAGCTATATGGGGTTTCACAAGGGAAAAGTGTGCTCTGTGACGAGTATGTACCATTGTCTGAAGAGATGACGAAGAACATTGATTTGGAAGGTCATAAGGGCTTGGCGCGACTGTTAGCAGCCTTGGATGACCCTTGGAATCTTGGTGACGAGGCAACTGGAATAGCTGGTGTGGCACCGATGGAGTGAGCGTAGGGTCTTACACAAAAAGTTGTATATTTGTAATTTATTTTAAGTGATAGCAAATACAAGCTTTATATTTTACTAATAAACGAGTTTTAATCATGATTATCATATATTATGCAATATTCGTTGTAAAAACCTCTTCATAACAATTATTCAGGTATAATTAGAATACTAATTACATTTTTGAAAATTACTCACGCTTATATTTTAAATTGACAAAGATTTTAAGTTTGGCATGCTTAAAATTATAAATTACAAAAACCTTATAATATAGACACAATGTTTAGTAATACTATTAAAAAAAAATTGAAATAGACCAAATTTAAACATAAGATTGGTCTCCATAGCATAGAAGCAATATTGCACTGCATGCATAATAATTGACTACATTCATTTATGACCAAGATAGCATCGGTATTTATACAGCCAGATAACTATGGTGGATCTCTGAAACTTCTTGTCCTCAATTCTTGGGTGAGTACCCTTCGCAATTATCAATAACTTCATTCACTTATGCAATTATTATGTAAATCTTCATAAAAATAAAGCTCCCTTATTGTCAAGTTTTTAAAATATACAAAAGATTACATCCTGCAATGTACCCTAGGGTACGACCGTATTTCTAGTTCCTTGTTCTTTAGAGCCAATGTTTTCATTCTCTTCTCATGCATCACTGCATTGCTAAGAACACCTTCGATACAAGTAACAGGACGGTTTCTGTAATGAAAAATAATAAGCACTTAACATACTAAACATGTATCATATTATTCTACTTTACTTTAAGATTTAATACTGTCTTCAAGTGTAATTGACGATGAAATGCAAGTTCTTATTATGAAATATTTGTAAGAAAAATAGAAAAAGAAATCTAATATTCTACAATACCGTCCAGAACTGAACACTGGTACATACAATACTTTTCCTGCAGTGTCAATTTTTTGCATCCCCGATTGTAATTTGACACTTAATGGTCTGTCTTTTCCTCCCCTCAGAGCCATCTCCGTTAAATATTGTTTGATATAATGCTTCAGTTGGACATTCTCTTTAGCCAACTTTGCCTTTTCAGCTTTCAAACACATGGTTTGTACTGTAACGTGGTTTGATTTCAGTAGAAACTTGTCCAGTTTTCGGTATTCTTTGTATTCTTCCTGTGAATAATTAAAAAAAAGATATTCAATATTTCTCACAAAAGGCGTTACGGCAAAAAAATAGTTAAAAACCAAAAGCAAGAATTTTTCTATGTTTCATCTTTGTAATGTTAGTAATAATAATTATTTTTAATGTATAAAATAATAATCAGTAATAATTATAACAAAGAAGTGTAACAATTTCACAAAAAATAATTGAATATCATGGTGAAGAATTACAAAAGATGGCATTTTTTTTAAATTTTTTGTAATACTAAGTGACGGGACGAACAAGTCATGTGTCTGGTGGTAAGCGACACCCCTATCCATAACAGTTGCAGTGCCACTCAGAGTTTTAAATCTCAAAGATCTTATGGGCACTGCACTTCGTCCATCACCATGAGACATAAGTTGACAAGTGCCTGTAATTTCACCAGCACAATAATATAAGTTATCTTACCGCCATAGCTTCGTCGAGATTTTCGAATTCCAGCTCTGAGGTGTTTGATGATACTGCTTCCCTTAACACAGCAATATCTTCCTTAGTCTCGTATTTACGACAAATCTCAGCCAGTTGCATTATTTTATTTATTTTATTTTTGTAAGCCTCGAGATGCTGAAAAACGTACAGTTCACGTTTTTACAAGGCATTTGTTAGATTCGCAGTTTGTGAGGTATCCACGTATATACTTATATAAAAGTGACACTAATAACGATCATTCGCGATGCCATTAGAAATCGCACAGCAGTGATTCATGAACGGACAGTCAGGCCTGTTGGAGATAATTTTTAGGATACTGTTGGTGCTGCCTCTCTTGCTACCTTGCGCACATTTCTCACATTCCTCGCACATAGCGACGGGCAGTTTACTAAACTAAAGATATTCATTATGCATACACAGTCTACGAGGCAGCCGACTTGCGTGCTGCTGATCGTCCATCGGTGGATCGACGCCCACCCGTTCATAAATACGTTGAAGAGCCTGCCTCACTCCAACGTATTTCTATATGATTTCGATTATGACCCTGTACACCGAACATTGTTTATGTACCCCAAATAGGTACCAGTATTTTAGGAAGTTAATAATTTTAGATGGGACACGTGCGTCCATTAATTTCTTCCATAATATGTCGTAGAAGACCCTCGACAGGTCGAGAAAACATGAAAATACCTCAGTTTGTCGCTCAGTGTAGTAATTCACTGTATCCTTTTTTCTTTGTTAGGTTTCCGTATCAAAAAACACAATGCTAAGAAGGTACCTGTATAGTATCTTGACTAACATTCACCATGAGTTCTAGTTTCTCTGCAGCTCTGTTCTTCGCAGTTTTGTCATCTTTCTTCATCTGACTGTATCGTTTCGTTAGTTGTTCCTTGTGATTGTTCATTCGTTGAAGTTTGTATGCTATTGAGCTAGTCGTGTTCATCCATTCTTTTTGAAGATTTAGGAGTACATCCTGTTAATGACACGGCATAAGCTTACATGAAAGTGTATTCTAGATATATCATATACATATATATTGGTATTTTACTACCGTGAGAACCAGTAGTAATTCGAATGGTTTGGTTTTCGATTTACCTCGGTAATCACGTTTTAATCTGTACCTACGCCGCTTACGATAACAACGGTCTAAAAACCAAAGTATCAAGCTTGGTGTGCTCTGTACAGATTCAGAGTGTGGGTAGCCATATACAGTTCATCTTTTATGTACCTCAATACTTACAGTTGCCTGTTGGATTTGAAGCTCATTTCTAGCGATATCTTTCCGATAGAAGTCGTCTTTTTCCCTCAACGAATTGTAATGGCCCATAATGGGATTATGTTGCTCAGAATACGAGTTGTACACTTCACGAAGTTGAGCCCAAATGTTTTCGATCTCAAGACGCTTGGGTTTGCAGAGAGCGCGCATTTGTTCTTCGTGCTAATAACAAAGGAATGACATTTTCTCAAATACGTAAACAATCATAATGAAAAGTAATAGAATGAAGACAACTTTCTTGACTTTCTAGGGTCTTTGGTTTTATCCATTATATAAGGGGCTGAAAAGTTGTAAGGTTTTTCAAGAAAAGGATACGCGATCGGACTTGCTCAGTGTAACTGCAATCACAGGAATTATTCTTTAGTACCTTATACGCTTGGTTTAGTACTCATAAATGTCAGAAGTGAAGATGTTAAAGATTTTCTATTCCTTCGTAGTTATCCTTAAAATCACAGAACAACTTAAAATACTTGGTAATGATGTGCGATTAGAGGAGAAGTCTATATGTATAAAATTTCTAAAACTTTATAAAGTAGGCGTCTTTTGTGTATTTTGGTATGTATTCTTAATTATTTGGGCTACGCGGTGTACAATAAATTGTTAAATAAATAAATAATGACTTCACGATCACTCAGCAAAAATATATTTTAATAATCGTTATTCGGAAAACTATTGAAAGCAAATATGACAAATACTTCATAAGCATCATAACAGCTAAATCAGGAATTACTTGGTGCAATTTATGATTGGTTATAGCCGCGTTTCCTGCAATTAGCCCTGGTTGTTCTTTATGTCCTGATGATGCTTGACAGGCGTAACGTGTGACAGATCAGATGTATGATGTGCCCTCATTGTGTTGCGGATTATTGGCATTGATCATGAATTGAACATTCGGTAAATTGTAGTGCAAATTCCAGATGACTACTGTTCGTGAATAAGGCCTCAAAGTAAAAAAAATGATACTCGAATTATACCCTGTTAAAAAACCATTAAACATTACAAACACAAATGCTGCAGATTACTACAAAAAGATTTTTTTTCAGGATGATCTCAATACGCTTTCAAGTTGGTGCAAAAGAAACAGGATGGCTTTAAACATTAAGAAATGCAATCACGTTAAATTTACTAGAAACAAAAACATTATACCTAATAAATATAACTTAATGGTAGAAACTCTTGAAGTATTGGATGGTGTACGTGATCTAGGAGTTTACTTTGATAAAAAGATTAAGTTTGACATACATATCGACAATATTGTTGCAAAGGCTTCAAGAATGCTCGGATTTGTATTAAGAGATAATGAACTATTCTTTGGTTAGGAGGCACTTGGAGTATTGCAGCGTGGTCTGGTCACCGTGCTACAATGTTCATAGCATAAGAATTGAGAAACTACAGAAAGTATTCATGTATCACTTAGCGTACAGCTGCAATATAGCCAAGAAAGTCAACTCATACACAGATCGTTTAAACCATTTTGGATTTACTACACTTGAAACAAGATGCAATATGCACGACTTAGTTTTTTTTGAAGAAATTAGTCACTGGCATTTTTAAATAATTCAGATTGTAAAGTTCAGTTCACAGGGAAATCATAATAGGAAGTTGTTTTGCATTCCAAAACATCGTACTAATCTCTGATTGCACTGTCCCCTCACTCAGATGTATACACTTTATATGCAATATTACAATTCAGCGGATTTGGCAACTATGTCTGTGAACTTACTTAAAAGACTTGTATTGCACTAATAGTTATAAATTCTCTTTTCTCTCCTAATAAGTATTTTTTTATCGAATGTTAACATTACGTAAAAAAAATAAACAGATTATTGTGTATGCAGTGTTCTCCTCTAAGTAATGGGGCAATTGTATTTATGTTATTGTAATGTATATTGTATTCATTGTTGGAGAACCAAATAAATAAAAACGATCTCTAAGAACCATTATCATCTACAGCTGAGCAAAGAAGAACTGTAGTTGGGCTAATTGACTATGCGGCATGGAGATGTCAAAAAAACAAAATAGTACAGATTAACACCGTTCTGCTGTGCTCCGCTTGGCAGATAATGAGCCTAACATGTATAATTCTTTATAGATAAACAAGTGCTGTGTCATATGCAGCTGTCTGGTTATTTCACGTCATGGCTAGACTTATGAATCGTGCAAATAAAATTAAATGAGGAAATGAGCCACGTCTGTGTCCTTTTTCATCATAAACTTTCAAAATTGCATTCAAATTGAATTTAGTTATGATATAAGTAAGCAGCTACACTACTTTTCAGCTTTATGTAAACAGCAAATCTGTCGTAGCCACTAACGTCGCACTCGCATTCAGTAAATCAGCAACGAACCTACCTGACCAGAACCAACTAGAATCGTTGTTTAGTTATGACTGTAGTTTGAGTTGAACCTGAACGCTAGAGTAGTGGAGCGTGCACCATTATATGAGCCGACTAACCACCAGCGGCCTCATTGTCATGGCTAACGCGAAAGAGAAAATGTGGTCAAAATATAGTGTTCTGATATTTTTGAGTTTAATTTGGAACAGTTGTGTAAGTATGCTTTTTCGTAATGGAAATATGTTGGAGTTTCTTCCGTGTGGTATAAGCAAAACCGAATCTTTCTTAAAATATCGTAGAAAGCTACTAAGGTATAAAACTAAGAGATGAGCCGAAGCCAACTTCTCTCTGGGTAGATGTTCCGCGATCGCCAATCTACGTGCCATTTTGAGGTGGCCTGTGTCCAGCAGTAAGTACTTACGAGTGTATCTAGTACGTCCGGCTCATGTTAGTATAGTTTTAAAAATTAATTGTTAGTAAACAAATTGTATCCAGCGATTTATTAAGCATTAAAAGAATTATTTATTTTATTATTGGTATAGGCCCTGCACTGTCGATCAGATGGAGGTCCTAAAGAAAATGAACTTCGAGCCATCTATAAAAGTTGCCTCAAAAGACAGGAAGGCAAAAATGTGACCAATAATCGAGGATATGACGATGATAGGAGGGACACTAAAAACCGTCAAAAGTCACCTTGGGATAGAGACGTTAAATTTGGCAGTAATGATAGAAATGAGGAGGGTTACGGATGGGACAGAAACCGTGACGACAGAAGATTTGACGATAGAATGGACCGAAATGACAGAATGGGTAATAGGGGCGACAGAAGCAACTATGACAGGATGAATAATGGATATGACAGAAGCAATTATGATGATAGGATAAGTAACAGAAATGATAGGATAAATAATTATGACCAAAGAATAGATAGGATGGGAAGAGATGGGATGGGTTACGGTGATAGAATGGGACAAACAGATGGATATGGAAGAAGTCAAGTATCAGCTAAAGACGCTTTCCAGCAAAATGATGAATTTGTAAGTATCAAATATGATGACATATTAACAGCTTTCAATAATAAGTACTAAGTTCTTAATTTTGGTCCGAATGTTAATACAGTGTTAATCAATTTTATTAATTTTTATGGACAACTCACGCTTGACCAATAAATTCACTATGCACAAATTACATGATATTTCCCTGTATCTCTTAGCATTTCCGATTTCCCTATACTGTCCCAGTTAAAAATAACACATTGTATAAGTACAGGTTACGTAAGCTGACGTATAGCAGTCGTCATAAGTAGGTACCGAGATTGTTTGCTTTCTAGGACCCGTATCGATCTTCAACGACGTCACCACGGCGCTACAAACGGTCCAAGTCCATGAACTCGGGACAACGTAGTCAATATAACCCAAATCCGGCTCCCAAGAGGCCTTATGACGACTCCTATAGGAGCGACGAAAAAAACTCGACTGACAATACTAGTAAGAAAGTGGATGCTAAAGCCTGCGCTTTGCATTGTTTTTTGGAAAATTTGGAAATGGTAAGTGACATGAACTCCTTATTTAAACCATAAAAGGTGCCATATTTTATTATCCTACAAATTCGTTTTTGAAATATCATTTGCAGCTAGAATTATTTGAAAGTAAAATTTTTTCTCCTAAATTTAGGCAATTTACATACTTTCAGAAAGTCGCAGTATTCATCACCTATTTTGATTAAATAGGTACATTTACTCATTTGTTACTGTATTATTAGACAGGAGATAATGGAATGCCAGACCGTTATTTAGTAACGCACGCCATCACCAAAGACGTGAAAAATGAGGACTTGAGGGATTTTCTTCAAGAGTCAATTGAAGAATGCTTCCAAATACTGGATAATGGTGTGTATGCCATAGTGATAGGTACTCCTTTCTAAAAACTGCCAATTTCTATTGGAGTCACTTTTGCGGAATTGGAAAGGAGAAATTTTCTTATCCTACTGACAATGAGAACATTAAAATCCAATATTAGCACCACTTCGATGTATAGTTCACTTAACTGTCTCCGTGGCCGAACGGTTACCATGCCGAGCTGCCACGCTTCTGCGTGTCCCAGGGTCCCAGGTTCGATTCCCGGACTGGGAGAAATGTTTGTATAACCAACATTTATTTTTCTCGTGAGTTTGAGTGTAATTTGTGGTTGTCTATGTGAGTGTCCATGGCAACCGCGACACAGGGTTTCTCTAGTGCGGGGCTATGTTGAGTGTGTGCATCATTATTATTATTTATTATAGCAGTGGCGAAGAGTGCATATTTTTAAAAGAGAGAAGAAGGGAAGAGGGCTACAGATGCTGGTTCGAGTCCAGTTAAAGTTCGTCTTTTTTGAAGACGGAGTAAAATGACATTTGCAAGGTTACCAGTTTTCATAAAATTTTAAATAGTCGTGTGGTGCTGTAGATAGTTTTATCGAAAGATTGTGAAAAGAGGTAAAATTTTAGGAAATCACAGTATTTTTCCGGATTTAAATCGCGTATATTTGTTTCTTCAAAGAAACCAAAACAAATATACGCGATTTAAATCCGGAAAAATAGTTTCATTTCCTTTGTGTAACAATCGCGAAAATCTAAGAACTCGATAGGTAAAATTTTGCCAAAAATACCTAAATTGTGAAAGTTATGACGACTTTCTAATGATTACTAATTGCGTTATGGCCTCTATTGTTCTTATTTTGACAGTTGACATTTCATTAAGAACAGGCAGATTTCATTATCTATATTGAATTAAAATAAAAATATTTAAAATATGTCTACTCTTTATGTACTTTTAATAGACATAGTTCTAAATGCAGTGTATGGACTTACAAATATTGATATTTCAAATGAACCTGTGTTCAGCAGTTGGATGAATAATGGGCCGATGATGATTCAAATGAAACAAGTTCGAGTATTTATTTCATAAGCGTAAACAACGTTCAGTCGATAGTCGATATAATATTTGTCGACTGCAATCACTAGCTGCTTGCAAATTGCCTAAAGCTATTCAAGATACTTAACATTTTATTTTCAGAAAATAAAGAAGACAAGTGCGAGTTTTCAAAGAATCTGCTCATGTGTTTGTCTGAAAAAGGCCGAGCGAATTGTGATGATTGGAAAGATGACATTCAGTTTTAAATTTAAGTTTGGGTATAGGTCAATTAACAAGAGTTGATGTGGTCAATATTCGTGTGGGTTTGTGTGTGTTGGTATAATCGTACATTAGCAGCAAATTGCCAATGAATTGAGCAATTCATTGGCACAATATCCAACCTGGTAAAATGCAAACGCCTGCACGCAGTGTCTTTTTCATACATATCACATCAACTTCCGTTAATTTAACTATAAATGTCATCTATAAAAATAAATATTTACTTAAATTATTGTAAATCTAATATTAAATATAACTAATCTTAAATTGTACTTGTAATATATTTAGATAATATGTTTTTCAAGACAAACGTTTCGTGTGCCTATATACATACTTTAATCGTGTTAATAAAAAAGTAATAAACAAAAAAGGGGTTATTTTATTTTATTTACTTCTATCAATCTGTTCGGGCTGTCCTTTTTTCGGCGAAATTATTAAAAGATGGCAGCAAGCTAATTAATAGAGTAACTGTGTTACATCTGCATGTAAATTTATGTACTACACGTTGTTATGATTTTGAACTATTAATATTACAGAATCTACGACGATGTTAATGCATAAGTTGACCATTGGATTTTTTTATTCTTAATTATTTGAGCGCGATATAGTGAAATCGTCATGACGTCATTATAATTGTTAAGTAAAAATTTATTTAGGTTATCTCACGTACAGTTAGAGCTCTCGTGCCAAAAAAGTTTTGACGTTGGCTCGGCCCAAATTTGTGAAACGAATATATGCCTGAAGTTCGCGTGACATGCGACAGGAGATGTTGAATTTTGCGCATTAAAAGTACCAAATTCGTTTTAGCGGAATAACTCTAAAACTAAAGGGATTAAAAAAATCCGTAGTGACAGTTGTCGATCATGCATAAATATAATTAATTATCTAATTTTTGTCTTAATAACCTGTAGCATTTGGAGGATAAATCGAAAAAATGTGAAAATTAGAGGTCATTTCGTGATTTTTATCTATCGAGGAAACTTTATTGTTTTATGTTTCTTATTAATGTCTATGCTTGAATATATCGTGTAGTTACTCATACAATATTTTATTTTTAACTTTAAAGTGGATATACCCCTCTAAAATCAAATCGAAGATTAGGAATTTTTCCTCTGCTCCCTCTTAATGGCGTGTTTACACAGGATCGACTGCGGCAGACTACTTCGCTTTGCCGAAGGAGGCGCAGTCAACGCGCTGTTTACATCCCGTCGATTGCCGTTATAAATACAAGTTTAGGCATGAAGACACAACAAATCGTTTCAAACGTCCAACAAACTGTGCTGCCTTCCACTAACAAAACGCGGCTAAGTGACAAATGGTCAAATATCCGTTTTAAATAGCAAAGGATAGAGCTCAAAATTCTCTTTTAAATTCTCTTTCTCTTTTAGTTAACGGACGGCAGTGTGATAAATGACACGCCTGTCTATGGCAGTTGCAGTGCCACTCAAGACCTTTCAATCGCTAAGATCTGAGGGACACTGCCACTGCGCCCGTCACTCTGAGACATAAGTTGATAAATATGTTGTTAGTTGTTATTTTTAATTTAATGTTTTCTTAAAAATTTTCAGACTTTCTAATTACCGCAGCCATGTAAAATAACAATTTCTAATTACCGATGCTATAAAATATGTGCGTCTTAATAACTCGAAAACTTTGTTTATTCTAAGGCCATTTAGAGATACTAATAGTTTAGCTTAAGGTTGTTCATATTTCAATGTTATTGGGTATAAGCGAAAAAAAATGACTACGGTAATTAGGCTGAGAACACCGAATTGTGAAAATGGCTGATATAATGTGCCTGTAATTTCACCAACACCTTTATCCTTCAAAACCGAAACGCAGTAATGCTGACATTACTGGCGGAAATAGGTAAGGTGACATTTCCTGGACTAACTCTATCACAAAGAGCTCTACTGCTGCTGAGAGGTTGTGTTAGGTTGATGCCTTCGGCGGGATAGTGAATGCATCCTGTCGACCTAGTGTAAATGTGCCATTAAAGATTGCGTCAAAAACAATACATATGAATAACATTATTTGAATTTTGAAACTACTCGTATAATAGACTAGCGTAAAAATATGCTCCCATAGAGACGATATGCTATCTATAAAGTACCTACTTACATAATACAACGGACACGGTTAAATGCCTGATAAAATTACTGATCACGTACGTTTTTCTATGACAGAGCAGTTTTTAAAGTATACTGACATACTAAGTATAACAGAACTGTTACTTCACTACGTTAATTTACTGCGCCTAGCGATACCGACGACGTTGTTATACGTAACACGGCTTCATTACTTCACAAAGTCTGGATATTCTGGGGTATATACGGTGAAAACCAATGCTACCCTGAGTGTCGAGCAGTTGGGGTCCCGCCACAATGTGAATTTTAATTCATTTGTGGTGAGAGTACTAATTCAACATCTGTCGATCTTCATGAAGGGTGAGTTATGGCCGAAGGGTGTCATATACCGACGTTTCCGAGGGCGGCTACCGGACACCCACGTTGCGTCACACGTCTCAGAAAATACGTGTAAATAATAATTAGTCATTAGTGTTTATTATATTATTATGTATGTTCGTCTATAAGGTATGTATATTTATGGGTCTTGTAACCTGAATAAAATAAATGTATAAACAAAAAAATTAACTCACCTCCAACCGACCATCATTAATTTCTGTAGCATACTGGTATTCGGATTCCTTTTTATATTTCTCGAAATTTCGATTCTGTATGTAAATTATCAACTTCAGTTTGAATTCTGCTTTTTCTTGACTGTCAGAAATGTCTTGTTCTTCTTTTTCTCCAGTTTCAAGAAGGCTGTTCTTTTGTTGATCGTAATTTGATTGTAGTTTGTCGAGGCGTTGGTAGCCGACATCTAAAAGAAATTTGTACCGTTGAATTATACTATAATGTAAACAGATAAGTTTGATTATAAGAATTAAACAATAAACACGCTAGTACATAGATATTGTTGCAATAAACTTATTTCTTTTTGCTGGTAACATATGTCGATGCAAAAATCTGTATCTACCAACAACTCCAATAATTGAATCGTTTATTATTGGACTTAACAACTATAAAAACCGTAACAATAGTCTGATAGAGGAAATTATGATTTCTACAGTATGTACCGTTTTTTTAATATTAATGTGATGTTTGTACACAATCCCACTCTCTGGTAGGTACATGTGCCCGCGGTGCTTTTTTCCTATCGTATCTCTTTTTTTATCGAAATTAATTTTGAAACGATTTTTATGAGATCGATTCAAGACCATACGATCCGATCTGTGGATCGATTGAGAGATATATGAGCCATTCCTAGGTGGCAGGCACTGGTATGCAATGAAATCCACCGGTTACGGGGCGGATATGGAGTCCCCTTGAATGCAAACGAAAGGGAACGAAGGTGCGCTGGCGGATGATCCTCATCGATGCTCTTCGAAGGTATTTATTTATTAAAATATATGTTTTCTTACTTAGAAAATAACTCAGAGTCTCTGTGTGAGCTTGGAATGCGCGGCGATGTTGTTCATCAGCGTCCTCGATTGCTTTGGTCAGTGAGGAAATTTGTCGATCCTTGCGTTCTACCATGAAGTTGAAATTGTCAATCATTCCCTGCATACATAACATGAAACATTACATTTTCTTTTAATTTAGAAGTCCAGTTGGAAACAATTATTTTACCAAACAAAAATAACTGACGTCTCGATACGTGGATGTTGCGAACTGCAATAGGTTTTACTTATTTTTAATAGAAATCAAAAGACATTTTCGGTTACATGAATTTTCACATAATTTTCTCTATATTATTAAGAACTTACCATGATATCTTGTTCCATCTGCTTGCATTTGATCCGTCGTAGAATGTACCGCCATCCTTGGTTTATTTTTGAAGTGTTTATACGACTGAATGCTTCTTCCTTATCAAGTTTATTCTGAAATAAGACAAGTACTAGGTAGATACCTAGATAGATATACTAAGCATTGTTCAATTAAACAAGATGATTTTTAAAATGCTAACAACCTCCCACGACTATTATTATTAACATCATAAACAACATTTGTTTCATGAGTTTTAATAATTCATCAAATTTTACTTTCATGTGAAAACTTAAAAAATTAAACAGATAGATAAACGGTGATAGCTTTGTGTGTGATAAAAAAAGAAAGAGCTAGCGTAAATACCGCTTTGAATTAACTTATTAGCAAATGCAGATCTAAGGCTGGTTTGAGAGCACGGGGCACCGCGGAGCGGAGTAACACGTGTGGCCTTCGAATATCGTTTTATAGTGACGCGATTGCTCCGTACAGAACACTTCGCACAAGTCACCCATGAATATCTTCCGTGAACATCCGCACTAAAATAAATACTCGATTCAGAGCACTGCGGATTCTACGCATGCGGATGGCTCTCAGTCGGAGAGTCCGCACGGACCGTCCGTACACAGCTATGAAATCAGCATTAAATGTGTCAGATAAACAATGAAAATTTTATGGAGTAGCACATCAGTGGTTTGTCTTATTTCTCAGTAACCGATCGCAATATGTTCAATAGAGTATTCGGAAAAAGAATCACATGTAATTAGAATTAACTGTTAGGTCAAAGATGCAGCAAGTGAGGGATTCCATAGGTAGATGTTCTTGGCAGTACTGTTTTGTTAATCTACATAAACGACCTACCTAAAGTCATAAATGAAACCTGTGTTATTGTCGCGGACGATTTTACCCTCCTATTTTCATGTAACATTAACACCAATCTAAACGAAAAAATCCTAAACATTATAAATACGATTGTAGCGTGGCTAAAAGACCATAATTTAGAATTAAATTTTAATAAAACCAAGATCATGCAATTTAGACCGAGACAAAAAACTCATTTAAATATATATACTTAAAATATAAACAAATAAAATTAGAATGCGTGCCCCACTTTTGCTGTTAGGTATAAACATTGATACCAACATCGATTGGAAATCACATATCTAAAAAATTAAAACAAAATTTTCGCAATTTACATATTATATTACATATATATTACGCCTTGCGTGAATTTCAAAAAGATCAAACTTATGTTTGATTGCCGTCCCTGCTGTTTTTATAAACAGCAGTGTAATATGCACGGAAAAGTAAACTTTTTTTTTTAACTTGTACTATTACCTTCTAATTGCGATATCAAGTCAATCACCTTGTTGTATATTTGGGAGAAATAAGTCTATACCTTTATAAATCTAGCGATAAGCTCTCGTTTCCTTCTTCTAGCCTCTTCTTCGACATCAGCTCGATGTTGCAGGTACCTCGCTCGTTCTTCGTCTGACATACGAGCCAACTTGTTTACTTTAGGCTTCTTCGGCATTTTGGGTGAAGTTTAATCACTTTTTTCTTAGTGTGACAAAGATCTAAAAAAAATCAAATGTAAGAAAAATTAAACAAAATGGAGTGTGATCATAGAAATGACTTCTCCTTTATTCAATTTTATTCAAGGCAATTACTGCATGTATACCTGTTTTTTTTAAATGTTCGAAATTTCTGTTTAACGCTACAATAGAATTTTCAGTAGAGCAGGTAGGTAGGGTAAAGGACCTAATGTCACTGTTAGGTACATAAAACTAAAATGGTTAATTATAAAGAGCGGAATATTCCGTAGCATGGGTATTGAACAAACTAAAAGTTTTATTGCACAGCAACAAAGTTCTGGAAAGAAGACTAATTAGTTACCAGTGGCGACATTTTGTTTTGAATAAATACGTACTTTTTATCAGGGCACTTTATGCAAGTTATTAATTTTTCGGAAATAATCAAACAAAAACTATACCGACAATGAACTTTTGAATACGATCTCTTTCGTACTATCTATTCTTCGTTATAAAAAGTTTACACATCGCCATTGGTTTCCATGGCAATAATCTTGAGCACCTTGTTTATTGGTTGTTATGGCAACCATTACCCATTAGAGCGGTTACACACGGTGACTTTTAGCAACCATGCAAACGCGCGTTTGTGAAACGCGTAATTGCAACGCTACACTTGCGATTTATAGACGATTGAATCGATGCAAACGCGCGACTGCAACGATGCAGTCGCTTATATTGAATCGTTATGTATGAAAAATGTGTATAGGTTTATGCACATTGTTTTCTTTTCTTAATTGTAAATTTAAACGTGAAATAAATAAATACGTAAAATAAATAAATCAGTTAATTAAAAACGTGCATCGCGTTAGTATCGCGTTTGTATTGTGTTTGCATCGCGATTGCATCATATAAAGGTAGACAGACGATTAGCGACTGCATCGCGTGTGACAGTCAGGGTATAGTATATGTATAGTATACCTAACTAACGCACTCTGAGCAAAATGATTAAGAGCGGTTACACACGGTGACTTTTAACAGCGATGCTAACCATTTGCTACCTTTTCTAAATAATTGCTACCTCTGACATATTCTGAGAAATTTCAAAAATAAATAACCAGCCATTCTAATATCAGAATGGCTTGTCGCCGCTTTGTTCAGCATGAAGGGAGGAGATTTTCCAGAAGTATGTATTACCAATAATCACCAACCAAATGTATCACAATTAAGCGTGTACCTTTAATTCGTGAAAGCAGCAAATAGCAATTATTGGTAATACATACTTCAGGAAAATTTGCTCCCTTCATGCTGAACAAAGTGGCGACCAGCCATCCTGATATCAGAATGGCTGGTCAAGAACTTTTTTAATTTCTCAATATATCAAAGGTAGCAATTATTTAGAAAAGCTAGCAAATGGTTTGCATCGCCGTTAAAAATCACCGTGTGTAACCGCTCTTAATCATTTTGCTCAGAGTGCGTTAGTTAGGTATACAATTTTATTGTCTATGCGTTACTAGTGTGTAATAAAATCAACTTAGATTTTACTGTATTGCTTGCCGTAAGGCTAATGAGGTCAAAATTAACTTTACGAGGCCACGAAAGCAAATAGACGCATTTGTTTTTATTTTCGAAGCGTATTTATTTTTTAAGATTAATAAATAGTGAATTGATTATCGGCAATCATGGACGCTGTATCTTCCGGCACGCTACAGTCCACAGCTTCAGAGCAAGAGAGCTCCAAGTCCGGAAGTAGCAAATCTGGGGAAGATAAATTGGATTCTAAAGAAATTGATTTTACCAAGGACAATGGTAAGTTTGCTTCCAATTAATTTTGCTAAATTTTAATTTTATTAGCACTCCGATATTTAAACAAACTGCACATACTCGAACTAGTAGGTCTATTCTGGCAGGTTATATATGTATACCGCATGGTAGCTTTTGAGGGTAGCTTCCGCCATCAGGCTACAAAGTGCTGTAATAATATTCCTCCGCCAATAAGATCTGTGCATACTAAGTTTTCCTTTAGGAAACACATTAAAGCGGCTATTTTACGCAAACAAAAACTTGGTATTCCGAAGCACTTTGAGTCTATGGTATTGCTACCATTCAACAATAATTTATTTTTGTAATTTCTATTAATCTAACACTTTAATATGATTCTGTAAACATTTAATTCTTTTGATATACCCTATTATGCACTCACTGCCGCGCAGCGGTTTCGCTGTTTTCTGCTTGTCGGGCGTAGCAGAATATCAGTATATGTTGCTCGAATTGAGCAGCAATTACGCTGAGTTACGGCCGTTTTATCACCACAGCGCACACATGCAACGCGTTGCGAGCTTTTATTGTAATGCCTTAGATATTTCTGTGTTTGTCCTTATTGTTACTTGATCTTTTGCCTTTTAAAATTTAAAAATAATGATATCTTATTTTAATGCTTTTATGGTATTTCTTATCGTGTTACTTTTTTTGTACTATTGTTTTTTCGATTACTTTTTATTTTTGTTTATGTGTATCGCATGTATGTGTTTTGTGATAAATAAATAATTAATCTGTCTATCTATAGATACATACAACTTTTTTATGTAAAAAAGATCGACTTCAAAAGTTTGCTTACCCGCTTTCGCTGTGTTTGTTACATCTATTTGCCAAGTTAATGGTTTAACGGAAAAGTCGTAGACGTTGGTATGTGGATCGCAAGCCTAAAATGGAGATGGGCATACACTTTTCTAGGCGGGACGATGACCGATGAATCAAGGTGACATTGAGTGGTACCCGGTAGGAGCGAGACGTCCTCGAGGCAGACCACCTTCTAGATGGTCGGACGATATCGTCAGGGTGGCAGGAAGGGCTCTTACACATAAACACGATACGAGACGTCGCGTCGTGCTACGACGCGGCATCGTGCTACGACGCGGCATCGTGCTACGACGCGGCATCGTTTCATGATGCGACGTGGTATTGTAGAAATCTACGACGAGAAACGTAAAAATTCACGACACGACATCGCAACGTGTCACGACGCACGGTACGAGGTCGTAGCGTAGAAACTCACAGTGCGCTCCCCAGTGAATATTGAAGAACAAATTATTCAATATTCATAGATGACAGACGACATTGGAGTTGATTATTTAATAATCCTAGTCGAGGAGCGTCTTGTACTATGGGACAAAACATTAGAATAATACAAAATCATCTTTGAATATGAATAACAAATGAATGCGGCATTGGGGAACGCACACTGAATTTCTACGATTTACGTTGCTCGATACGACGTTGCATCGTGAAGTGATGCCGCGTCGTAGCACGACGCGACGTCGTATCGTGTTAATCTGTAAGAGCCCGAAGACAATGGATGAGACTCGCACAGGACTGATCGAGCTGGCGTGCAAAAGAGCAGCCATGCGCCCAGCAGAAGTTGTTACCGGGCTGAAATGATGATAATGATGATGAACGGGAAGCGGGTGAATTCCAGTAAATCGGATTCATCCCCTTATTTGTGGGTCACACTTAGAGGTGGGATATTTTCAACGATATCTGTGTTGGGTATTTTCTTCAAATTTAAATGGCGCTACTATTGAGGTACCCATTTCCAACAAAAAAAGAATCATCAAAACCGGTTAACACAAATGTCGGAGTAATCGTGTAACAGACACAGAAATAAAATACAATACAAATAAAAATAAAATACAATACAAAAAAAAAAAATACAGTCGAATGGACAACCTCCTCCGTTTTTGAAGTCGGTTATAAATATAGGTATACTTAGTACATAAGTAGGTACTATGCATTTAATAAATGTTATAGTACTTTATCGTAGTAATCATGTCCATAATAATTACTTATTTCAGTCGGATCCCCCATCGACCTGGAATGCCACATTCAAGCGGAAAGAATTACGAAAATCATTGACGAAGCTATCTATAAGACCAAATTGTCCATCTGTCTTCCAAAACTGGTCCAGGATTACCAGCTCCTGACTTCTATCCTTACACCGTACCATATGGACGACTTGATTTTCATCTTTGAGCAGTATGACAATCCTTTGTTTTCTGCAAGTCTCTTGAATATGGCTGCTATGGAAGATTTAAAAAGCGTAAGTTTTGTATTTTTGTAGTATATAATTCTCGCTGATATTATTGTTTTTTCTTTTGCGTAATTTGTTATAATAGAGTAAATGCGGACGCCCTTAAAATGGCCACCTTCTGTGGTATGGCTGCCGCTACTGTGGCAATACTCCACACCCCTTCGCCAAATGCCTCAACATAATTACAGGCACACGATACGGTCAACTTACGTCTCAGGGCGCATTGGCAGTGCCCATCAGATTGTTGCGATTTAAAACTCTGAACACTGCAACTGCTACGGACTGGTGTGTCACTTACCACCAGGCGCACGACATGTTCGTCCCGTCACTTAGTATCATAGAAAACAGCCATTTTGGTCTATATGTACTTGTACGGATGGAGAAGGTTCACAAAACTCTTCAAAGTCACTTTGTTTCATTCTCATTACGCTTGGTCCACTCCAATTATAAAACTTTTTGCTTTTCAAATATTCAAGGACAAAATTCTGACAAATAGTATACGTGAGGTATTTAAGGCCCACCTTTATTAAAAAATTAAAACAGGCCATAAAGGCTATTTAGAAAACTCGTTGAATATGAAAGCCTCGTTTATTTAGGTATTTTCACAAATACATAAATTTAAAAAGTATTGTGGAAAATTGTAAAATAAAACATTTAAAAGTCTACCATTTTGGGCCTTATTAAACAATATCAGGATATTAAGGCCAGGAAAAGAAATAAAGATTTTGAGATAAATAAGAGTTTTGAAAATTTTTCAACTTTACACGTAATATATATATAAAATGAAATTTAGTATCTACAGTATATACTATGCGCTGCTGTGCGTAGGTAGATAAAGATAAAGAAGTACATATAGACGTCAAACGGTTCGCCGCGCTTTGGAAGGGTTATTAGCTGTTATTTTTATTCTCAATTTATATTACCGCAAAAAGGAATGAAAGCAATTAATTATCTAGTTCAGACACGTCTGTCTAGCCCTCAATGCAAAGTTTAACACTGTCAAAGTCAAACTTGTCTGTAAGTTTGAAATGAAATACACAAATCTTTTATTATTATTAAATTTACCTACTTTTTTATAATACCAGTTGAAGGGACGAATAAATCGTGCCACAGGTGGGAAATGACTCACCAATCCATAACACAATGCACAATGAGTGCCACTCAGAGCTTTAAATCGCAAAGGTCTTAGGGGCACTGCCAATACGCCTGTTACCCTGAGATATAAGTTGATAAGTTCCATGTTCCTGTATTTTCACTAAATATTGTTATAGGGTGACGTTTCTCTTAAAAATCGCCTTAATCCAGAGCTGGGTCACCTCATGTACATCTTGAACAGTTATCCTGCTCTCAAGCCTATAATTGAAAAGATGATCGCCGAGGTACGACATTTTTTATCTGGAACTATAGCTGTAGTTTTAAAATGACTCAGAACCGAGCGTATCAAAGTAATTACATTCATTTAATTTTTCAGATTTCAGTTCTTTGTGATAATTCGCACCCTTGCAGTAATAAAGCCACATCTGCAAAATATAATATAATATAATATATAACGCACACACTCAACATAGCCCCGCACTAGGGAAACCCTGTGTCGCGGGTGCCATGGACACATACATAGACAACCACAAATTACACCAAAACTCACGAGAGAAATAAATGTAGGCCATACAAATATTTCTCCCGACCCGGGAATCGAACCTGGGACCTCCGCGTGGCAGTCCGGCATGGTAACCATTCGGCCACAGAGGCAGTTAAATGACAATTTTTCGGCTCCATGCAAATGTAGCGGCGCGGCTTTCATGTGTGCGCGCCCGCTACGTGTCATGTACGGACACATACACATTCGCATAATAATTTCGCGATGCATTCGGGTTGCACAGCGTTGGTCGTCACACGCGCCTTTCATTATTATCATGTTACTACAAAACCAAATTGATTCTCCGATTATACTAAACCAAATAAGACTTAGAGTGCCTTATCTACCACCTCTACGAAGGTCCAAATTACTTTGGAATTTGTAACATAAATGGCATAAATAGTTAATATTTGGACGTATATGCAGTTTAATTGCCTTTGTTTTTGAAAATTATTAATATAAATTAGCGTTTTGTTGTATTGTATAGACGTAGGTAGTTATAAGTTATTTGTTTATTATAATATTATATACCTAGTTAAGTTAAGAAGACTTCTTTTGCCATTTTTTGCATGAGGTGTTTACCTATTATTAGCTTTGCTTTAACTTAAAACCATGAATAAGTAAATGTACCTAGTAAATAAGTCACAACGTAATAGCTAATAGTTGGTAAATCAAAATAAATAAATTTAAAAATGAGCAGGGCGCGCGGCTGTCGTGCACACACACAAAGCGCGCTGCTACGTTCGTGTGACGTTGCCATACTATACTTATCCTATTATATTATGATTCTACAAACGAAATTAGTAGATAATCTTTTTACGCTTTTAAAGGAGAGTCATAAAATTTCCTTTTTATCCAATTTGTTTCTTGTAGTTCGTATTATGTTTAGCACTTTTAGATTTCCAGACTAGCCGATCGAACGCGGCGTGCATCCATCGTTTACCCGCCGCCCTAACCGGGTCATTCGTCCACCTAGTAGACCTAGCCTATGCACACGGCGTATTTTATACGCGCCGACGACGCAAAGATGACGCGCGTTAACGCAATTCAAACGCGATGTAGTCGCAGCGAGTAAACCTTTCCACACCTTCACAAATTCAGTGGCGCTGTAAACGCGCGTCATCTGCGCGTATACCTACGCGCCGCAGACGTGCTGTAGTCGCGCGTATGTATCGCGCATTTTGATAAGAGATACTGCGTCTTTACACACACTGCGTCTTTAGACATATCCTATAAGGTTGTGTCACTAACAGAAAAAACCCTGGAGAGGGTTTCTGATTGGGGACTACTAAACTTACTTTAATTTACCCCACCAAGACACATGTTAGTGCGTTCACCGCTAAAAAGACTCCATTTCCACAAGTCGTTAAATATCTTGGGGAGCATCGGGATTTTTGGTGTCGACGTGTCTTGTCACGTTCAGTTCCGCAGTCACTTAGATGGGGAAGTCAAGCTGGCGTTCAAAAATTCAGTGTGCTCATTAGGTTTAAGCGGTATTTCACGTCGGAGCAGAGACTGCTACTTTATAAGTCATAAGTCCGTCCCCACATGGAATACTGCTGCCATATTTGAGCCGGAGCTTCCGGATGCCAACTTGGACCCTTTGACGTGGTTGAAAGACGTGTTATGAGAATTGTTGACGATCCTGTGCTTGCAGATGATGATATTGAATCAATGTCTTCGAGGAGAGATTTTGCCTCCTAATGCCTGTTCTATCGCCTGTACAAAGGCCAGTGTTCTGAAGAACTGTTTGACATAACATCGCACCGCTCGCCACTGGCAGGGAGTTCATCCTCACACTCTGGAACCGAGTCGACCTCAGAGGAGCTTCCTCTTACGTACAATTACGTTGTGGAATGAATGTCTGGGTTTTCATACAGGAATACAGCATGTAGTCCTTCATAAGGGGTTTGCAAAAGGTTGGGTTTGAAAGGGGCCTAAAGGGTTGGCAACGCACTCGTAACACCCCTGGTGTTGCAGGTTCGTAAGCGCCGGTGACCGTTACCCATCATGCGGGCCGTATGCTTGTTTGCTGCCTACATAATATATATAAAAAACAAGATTTAAGAGAGAAATCACTTTGTAACTGCATTAAATTATTACTATTCGTTTTTGGGTGTTTATTTTGCATGCACTGAACTAGACACGAAGTGTGAAAAGGCGAAAGAAGTCACAACAAAAGTTGTCTTGAACATGAAATTCTAAGTGTAAACTCCAGTGGAGTATGTTAGTTTCTTGCTTGCAATGCAAAGCGATGTTGCGCGTTTGAATCGATGCAAATGCCACAATCTGCTTTTTGAGCCTCTACGGCGCCGAAAACGCGCTTTCGTGAAACGCGTGTCGTCGGCGCGTATAAAATAAGCCGTGTGCATATACTCCAAGTAATCTAACGAGTGATGATGATAAATTATGATATGAAAAATGTTTTACTTTGATGTTTGCAAATTTCAAATTCATATAAAACTTTGTACTGCTTTTTTCCACAGATGAAAAATGAATATAATGCAATGGGACAGGTAAATAATACTTGAGTTTACTTTTCTCTGAGTTTCTACTAATAATTCTTTTTGACCAATTATTAGTTGTTGGGTATTTAGTTAAAGGCATTCAAGAATATAGTTAAAAACGTCTGTAACATCAAATAATTTCTCAGGAAAAAGAAAGTAATCCGTCATTGGAGTATCTCATGGCATTTGAGAAGTTTCGAGAGCTTATGGTGATACAAATGAATATGACGGCTGCTGAGGAGTTGACCATCAAACTTGACACAAGGAAACTAGAATTATCCAATAACAAACTGTTGGAAAAAATTCAAGGTAGATACAAAACTCAAAATTTGACTGTTTGGCAATCTCGTAGTGTACTAAACGTGGGCGCAAGAAAATTTAGAATCAGAATAATTTATTGTTTGAACTGGTAAAGCAGATGTAGTTTGAGTACAACAGATCATACCCATATCGGGTGTACAATGTTTTATAACTACAATTTTTAGTTAATAAAGCTCAATCAATTAATTAATACTATATAATTCAAAATGTCAACAAGTTAAACACAGAATTTAAAATAAAATAATTAAATGTATCACATAACTATCAACGTCAACAACTTAAACATAAAGAGTGTTCGAAAATTCACGCAAGAAGTAATTTTGCTAGAAAATACATGTTTATAATTAAAATTGTATTTCTTTTATCCATGAATACATGGTATAGGGTTATGTGTGGTAAAGCATGTCGGGTAAATGGCCTCCACGGCTTTGCTGGCACGTTCACAACCTCTTCATGACCATGAAATTTTCGATGACCATTTTGCATAACAAATGCATCCAGTGATGCGGAGGTCCTTGGTTCGATTCCGGAGGACCAATTTGGGAAATAAATTTTTCTAAATTGTTTTTTATCATAGCCCCGCACTAGGGACCTGTGTCGCTGGTGTCATGGTCACTCACGTAGATAACCACAAATTCAATCACGAGAGAAATAAATGTAGGCCATACAAATGTTTCCCGGGAATCGAACGCAGGACCTCTGCGTGGCAGACCAGTATGGTAACCTTTCGGCCAGGGGGCACTTGGTTCTGGGCTGGGTGTTCTGTGAAGTACCACAGAGTGAATTCGTTGCTCTTTTACTCGTAGTAAAGGGAATTCCCTAGTTAACAAGCAATTGGTGTCGATGTCTAGCCCATATTATTATTATTCTTTGACACTCTCCGAAGACCGTGATAACGTGGTAGACTTTGGTAAAAGGACTAGACTGGACTGTGTAATTGACCTTTAGCCTTTTATCATTGTTTGATAAGTATTAGTCATACACACAGCCACACACACATACCCACGCACACACACTATAATTTTATTTTAAATTTGCACATGAAGATCATATTCTTTAAGTTTTTCTGGTTAATTAATTTTAATTTCCTTATTTACGGATATAAAAAAAAGAATGTGACTTGGAAGAGCGGGGTATCTAACAAAGTAATTTTTACTGACACCGGATACTGCAATTATTTTATGTAGTAAATAAATGCTTTTTGTTTTTTTTTATTAGTAGATGTTAAGAAGTATATAATATTTTGTTTTATCTCAATAGAATACACGCAGATTATTAAGAATGAAAATGAAGAATTCGAGAAAACGATGGCAATCAAAACAGAGACCATCAGTAAACTGGAGCAGGAACTTGCTCTTTTACACCATGCCGCTTCCTTCCAACTTCAGAAGAAAGTGTAAGTGTAATGACCTTAAAAATAGTTTAAGTCGGCTGCTGGTAGCTGTAAAGGTACCTCGCTGAGCGAAGAAAAACTTTCATAGATTTCTCACAGATGGCGCTACGGCAAAAAGTCGTTAAAACCAAAACCAGAGATCTGCAATAAACACATGGAAAAATTTGTGACGTCTGTTAGTTCGTTCGTCTGCCACGATTTGCTAGGAGACGTTTTGGTTCGAATCCAACGGGATCGAAATGAATTTTTTGGAAATGATCGATCTTTGTTTAATAATTATAACGAACTAGTGGAGTAATTTCACAAAAAATAATTGAATATTATGAAACATCCTGTTGACACACGTTCAATAAAACTTAACTAATATTTTAAGTATCTATAATAATGAATGGTCGGATAGTTGGATGCTTATTTACTTACAATTCAGATCCTCGCTAACATGTTTATGATAACACTTATTGTATCGAAAAAATATCGCAACAACGGTATTAGACGAAAGATGAGCACAAATTTAAAAGAAAATAAAATTTTAAAATGTTTGTAATTTAATGTAACATTCAAATTAACTTTTATCATATACGAGTATAGGAGGTGAAAAATGTCACAATTTCGGACGTCAAGTAAAAATATTCTGTATGTTTAAACATTTTTGAAGTCTGTCATGGCAAAATACATTCTATTCATTTAGTTTTTACGTTTTAACTTAAATGCGCGTTTAATGCGCGCGGGCGAGGCTGGCTTCTCTTTGGTCTACGCGGCGACCGCGCGGTTGTATTATTCCGAGGAATTGCCATTAATGTACGTGAAAACGTGGTTGCCGCGCGAAGACTTTCGCTTCGTGCAACTGAAGGAAAATATCGTGAGGAAATCTATTAATATCTGCAAGACAATATAATGATGTGTGTGAAGTTCTCAATCCGCATCTGGCCAGCGTGGGAACTATAGAGCCCAAGCCCTCTTATTCTGAGAGGCGGTCTGTGCCGAGCAGTGGGATTATAACATATATGGGCTAACTATTAATGATTTTTTTACCGAAGCCATCGTGTCTACCTTTACACACTCAAGAGCGAGTCACCTGAAGGCGTCGTTGAATTGCACACGCATGGCCCTGTAGGCTTTTTTAGTGTAATTGCTCCATAGGTTGCCGGTTGGCAATATGTTTTGAAAAGTTTGACGTTTGCCCTGATTGTCATACCAACAATAATAATTACAGGCCTACCGGATAACTGAGTCGGTTCCTGAGGTAGCTGCGCGGCACGGGAGGAGCGACTGTTATGTCGCGCTCCACACGGGATAATTTCAATAAGATTTTTCTGGAGATATTCAATAGCAAATTGATTTAAAAAAGTACCTCCCGAATTAGTCAATTATTGTTATAATTGGTGTTAAAATTTCATTGATAATTGAAATGAATAGACAAGCCATTTGGCACTTTTTTCAGTTACCTCAGTAACCGACTCAGTTAGCGTAGTTCCACGACGCGAAAGTTTTCGCGCAGCCGCCGCTCGACTCACATAAAGCTCGACAAAGCAGGCTCGCCCGTGCCCCTGAGATGCTCATTTAAGTTAAAATGTTAAAATAGCTGAATAAATAGAGCATACTTTGCCATGACAGTTGCATGCACGCGGTTGCTGCGCGGCGGCCGCGCGGCGTGTTCGCCATGAAATTCGTGTCCAATAAGTTTTTACAAAATTAAGCGGTAGGCCTGTAGAAGAAATTTCACTATTTTTGTACAGATAGGTTTGTTGCAGTCAAAATATGATAATAATACTTACATACAGACTATAGTGCAATACATCTAGAAGCATCCGGTGTTCACTTTGTTCAAAACGACAACAAATTGCTGATCATCATATATTTACTGGTTGAATGGGTAGCACTCTAATTTCATAAGCCTTGGTGAAATCTTTTAAATAAATTGAGAGACAATAAAAGTTCAAAGTACAGGGCCAGGTTACGTATTAACATGTTTATATTAGTGTATTATTGTAATAATTCATGAATGTATTCTTTTTTGAAAGTCTGGACTCCGAACGTCAAATGGTACTGGTGACTCGAGCTCATGATGTTAAAAACGAGTTGCTGAAAGAGGAGGAAGTAGAAACGCGGGAAGGTTATCAAAATTTACTCAAATCCCATCTCCTTGATGAGAAAAATCAGAGAGCTAGAAGGTAAGTTTTGGATTTCTTAGATTTTATTTTTGGACTTAAAAAACATAATTTATTACAACAAAAATGTATACGTCAGATTTAAGGTAGAAACGCAGCTGTTGTCGTGGCTGCAGAAGTATGACACTGAGATGTCCGATAAGCAAAGCGAACTCGACGAATTAACTGAAAAGTACGAAGATGAGAAAAAGAAAACTGAAGACCTAGAGGTAATATCACGATGTGATATTTATACGTTTAAACCCAAGACAACCTTTCAAATTTTGTAAATACTGGATGAGTAAGTAATACCTAATCACTTGAGCAATGTGATGCTCTTGTTGCGGCCAAGTAGGTAGTATTACTTTGTATTGTTGGGTTGTGTAATAATTTATCGCTCTATTTAATATCTCTTTAGTTACCACCATATAATTTGACACACGGACGATTGCCAACAAAAAAAATGGCGGACTACGGAAAACATTATATTTTTGTATATATGTTTTCCCAACAGTTATGCATTTAGTAATATAATAAAATGACTGGTTTATATACCGGCCAGGAAAAACAAATATATTTTTTTTAACATAGCCCTCTTATAAATTCTCGTAATTTTAAACTTAATAACGGACTAAATGTTTATGTGTTATTATTAGCTATAGACTTTGCTTAAAAGGAAAAGATTAAAACAATAGGCTTTAATAAAGAATAAGAAAGGGGTTTAGTTTAAAGTCACAGATTCAGACGTACTTAAAAACATATGACCTAAAAATGGCTGACATTTCGTCTATGATCTTCGCAAGAAAAAGGTATCTTCATGAACCTATATATAGTGTTGTAAAAAGCTCGAGTCCGGGAGTCTACATTTTAGGACTCGACTCCAATTCATAAGACGCGACTCATAAAGACAGAGACTCATTGCTCGATGTATTACGAACCTATCGAGTTTCCAAATAGACTCGAGTTCTAGTGCTCAAGTCTATTTATGTAACTAGTCGTGCTCGAGTACGACTCAGTTCATGTAACGAGTCGCACTCGAGTTCGACTCAGTTCATGTAACGAGTCGAGCTCGAGGCTGGTAAGTACCTACTGAAAGGTTTTGTGGTGTGTTAAACTAGTATAATTACTGCAATATAATTAAGTATATCTTCTTTCTTTTATAAATCACCATATTTAGTTTTTGTTTTTATTTAATTCGTGGGCATTAATAGTTGTTACGTAAAATTGAACCCTTCTTGTCGTCCTCGCGACTTTGTAGTGTGTAAGTCGCTTTGAGTCGAGTTTTCGAATTCGAGTTTTGTTCAAACTCGAGTTAGCTTTACGACTCGAGTTCTTTTAAGGCTCGAGTTCGTGCTCCGATTACTCGCGCTCGACTCGACTCGAACTCGTGAGTTCGAGTCGAGTCAAATTTGAGTTGAGCAAAATTGAGTTGAGTTAACAAATGTAGACTCCTGGACTCGAGTCTTTTACAACACTACCTACATAATAGTATTATAATGCCATGTATACTTTCTTTAAACGTTCTTTTATCTGCGTCATCAACTAATTTTTCAGGATTTATTTATAATCAAGTTATGCGGACTTATAAATACAAGCCTTATAGACTAATAACATAATAAATAATATAAGAAAACACTTATTAAATTACGTCGAACGAAGGTCGACAGATTTTCAATTGGTAACACGTTGATATTCTCACCACAAATGAATTAATACTCATATTGCAGGGAGGCCCCAACCGCTCAATCCTATTGTATTTGGCTCTTATACACATATACTCAACAATATCATAATATCGTCGACTATGCGTAGACTAGCCGTTCCTGAAAGTCGTCACAAAGTCATAAATTCATATAATTCCGGGTGATATTCAAAATTTACCATTTATGAGGTTTAAAACTATTACCTATAGTGAAATAAAAACTTTAATCTAAAGGTTATTTAAACAGCTTCTGCGTACTTGGAGGACAAAATTCCGTGGTAGCGACCCGTTTAGCTCTTGCAGGTTTTCTCGATCTAAGATGTTTGAAATAAATATTGTAAATGATAAATGTATTCAAATGTACATTTACAAGAGTAACCCCTTGAGTTTCTTGATCTTTCTTCTCAGGGGAATCTGCCTTACGAATGAGCAGTAGAGTTTAATCAATATGACGATTTCAAATGTAATTCTCTTACCTATGAAATAACGATGATTTGACTTGTGAGATCTTATCCAATGACTTCATGTGTGGTCTTGAGCATTTTGCATCTAGTTTCTTAAGATTACTTGTCACTAGGTTGTTCGCCCATAATAACACCAACCCTCTTACCATCACGAGGCATTCATTTATTCAAATTTTCGCCAACGCCAATTCCGTTTTATAACAAAATTGCTATCACTCGACAGGAGAAGTTAGAGGAACAAAACAGAACATACATTCCATTAATGGAGGAACGCGAGAAGGAATATCATGAAGAGATGATGCGAAAAATGGAGGCATTCCAATTAGAACACGCGGCCAGAGTATTACAAACTGCGTGGAGAAATGTCATTGCCAACCGCTTAGAGAAGAAAAAGGTAAGATTCTGAAGAGAAGAGATTCTGAGATGAAGGAGAGATGTTTGTACTAGGTTTACTCTAGGTTGAAGGGCAGAGATAGGACGTATCACTTTATAGGAGGTTCATCTAAGTCTTAATAATCACAGTCCTAATGTCGGGCTCTAGCTCCATTGAAAAAAAGTTTGGTAAGAGGCAGAGTATTTGGTTGCACCGGAAATTAGATTCTTGTACGACTTACGGCAGGTAATATATATTTTAGATATTTTTTCTCGGTAAGTTTAAATGTTTCTCTATGTACATAAAAGTGCTTGAAGTTACTTTGAGGTGGGCCTTATTTTGTCGGTTTTAATGAGCATACACACAAAAACAATCAGTTTGACAATTAATTACTAGTTTTTATATATCTATAACTAATATTGTTCCTTTTATTTTCACGCAGCAAAAAGGCAAAGGTAAAAAGGGAAAGAAAAAGGCTTAATAAACTCCCGAATTGAAATAAACATTTTGTTTTATTATACCTATCCTATGCTCCTTTCCCAATTCCATGTATTTATTCTGTTTGTAGTTGAAGAAACAACTGGTGAAATTAAACAAACTAAAAGAGAAGGAAGAAAGGAGGTTAGAAGCCATGAGAAGGAAAGCCGAGAAAGCAGCCAAGAAAGCGGCCAGAGAAGCCAAGAAAGCGGAAAAAGAAGCCAAGAAAGCGGAAAAGGAAGCCAAGAAAGCGGAAAAGGAAGCCAACAAAGCGGAAAAATTAGACCAATAAGTATTTCTGCTAAAATCATAAAGGAATTTTCAAACAAGGAAAGGCTTAGAATTGACAAAGAAAGCCTTTTTGTACAATATTTTTATTTTATATTAAAACAATTATTTTATAATAGTTATAGACTCATTGTTTAAAATATAATGTTTTTAAGTAGCTGCTGGCTAAATTTTATGCATTGTGTTTAGCTTGTGCCGAAAAAAAAAACGTAGAAATGATGTCATATTTCTAAAATATACCATGTTTGTTATTTTTTAACTTCACTAATTTTTTCATTAATTTACTTCGAAATCACTTTGTTTATTGTTTGTTCCATTATGTTATATCATAATTTGTCTTCATCGTCGATGACTTTCAAATGTCGTATGGCTCTGACGTCAATGAGGGTGTCTGACGAGCTCTTCGTGGTCGGAACGAATGAGATTGCACGTCGAGCACGTTCGCCGTTCTTGAGTAGTGGTGTTAGGTCCTGAAATTTGAAATAATAGTTTTATAGAATTTACTGTACAAAGAAACGCAACAAGAAACACAACACAACAAGTAAAGGTGCTGGTGAAATTACAAGCACGTTGGATTTGTCAACTTATGTCTCAGTATGACGGGCGCAGTGGCAGTACCCCTTAGATCTTTGCGATTTAAATCTTTGGGCGGCATTGCAACTGTTATGGACAGGTGTGTCGTTTACCACCAGGCGCACGATTTGTTCGTCCTGTCACTTAGTATCATAAAAAAAAACACGCCCAAAATATGCTCTAATGAATAAGGTTCTATAAATAATTCAAAGTTATTAATCGCGTCTTCAAGAGTTTAACACTAAAACTAGCTACCGACCACGCAAAATATTTGTACAAACATCGAGTATATAACCAGAAATAGAGACGAAATGTCATTTAATTTGTTTGAATACTATTCTGCCATATCATTACTGTGACAACTGCGCTCCGATTGGCCAGCCCGAAATTCGAAACAATTGACCGGTGTCGTCAACTGTTTCACTTCAAATCGACCAGTTAACTTGAGCTTTGCTATAATGGACGAAAATTGTAAAATTACATATTTAATTACCGATGAAATGTGAAGCACAGAATATTTTTGGAATATACGGAGACGTACACACAGGTCAGTGATTGGCGCTGTACTGTTTCAGTTTTCTAATTTGTAAATCACAAATTAGAAAACTGCAAACAAAAGTTGTTATTTAGAAGTGATATAAGGCCCATTTGCCCAAAGAGTTGCCAGGGATGGATGGCCCTTATTTCGTCTCTATTTCTGGTTATATACTTACTCGATATGTACAAATTATACAACACCCCTAGCGGTCACGGGAAAAACTATAATTTATCCTAGCCTAGATGTATTCTATGCGATTAATGGCATCACTAAAAACTCTCTTACTTTTGTGGGATTGTTTCCAGCAGTTATTTAACAACCCCTTTTCAATTTGTCACTAAGATTTTTTCTCTGTAGTGCTTTTTCAGTACTAGCTTAGCCTTCAACTCTTGCGGAGGCAATAATAGGGAAAATCATGTAAGTAGTAACTAACTTCAAAGAGAGAAATTATTAATACAAGTATCGAATACTTTTGGAAAATAAATAGCCGTCTTCAGTATACTGTGCTTGATGAAGCTGAAGGTGCTGGATTCTTAATGTTGGATCTTTGTATTAATAAAATTAGAACAAACTAATGGAGTAATTTCATAAAAAAATACTTGAATATCATCGGGGATAATACAATACGGTGCAAATACGCGTATGTAAATGTTGTGCGTATTGGTAAATGGCGCGTATGTGTAGTGAACCAAATTTTACATGAGAGGGATTTAACGTTATTACTTTATTTCAATGGTAACGACTTTCGTTTTTGTACAGTAAGCATTAATTTAGGTTGTGTATGGACTCATGACAATAGATTCCCGTAAATTACGCTAATTTGGTTGACACGACATCTACGCGGATTTTATTTGGCCACTAAATTTACCGATAATAACTCATAATCCTAGTTGTAATGCTAGTTACGCGTAATTGCACTATCCCCGACGATATCATGGTATTAAATATCGTGATATTCAATAAAATTAACATTTCAAAGAGTGTGTCAAAGGACTTTTTATTAGTCAAATGTTTCTTATCTAAGTACCTACCTTAGAGGATGGAAAAAAATACACGTAAGTATATAATATTTAATTGTTTTTGGTTCTTGTTTAATTGCAAAGTTATTAGACTATATTAACTTGATTAGACTTACCCGTAACTGTACATGTAGTGCTTGTGTATTGGTTTCAGTCTTCGAAATTTTTTCTTGTGCAGCTTTCAATTCTGCATCTAACTTTTGTTTTTCTAATTCCAATTCCTTTAGACGTTTTTCCGCTTCTGTAATTTTTTTTGAATCTTTATCGCATATTTCTACCTAAAGCTTTTGAATCATAAGTCTTTTTAACTGAATAATTATATAATAATTAATTTTAATGACTAAGCCGGCCGGTTACTAACTATCATCGAGTATATAACCAGAAATAGAGACGAAATAAGAGCCATCCATCCCTGACAACTCATCAGGTAAATGGGCCTTACATCACTTTTAAATATCAACTCTCGTTTGCATTGTAATCACAAATTAGAAAACTGAAATAGTACAGCGCCAACAACTGATCCGTACATTGAGAAATATTATATCATTGTGTGCGTACGTGTCCATATATTCCAATAATATTCTATATTTATTGTAATAAAGATAATATCTCCAACAATGGGTGATGTTCCATTCAGTAGTGTAGGAAAAACAGCAAAACATCTAATTACAAAATAATGGACTGACTTTTCATCGGTAATTAAATATTGAATATGAAATTTTGCAATTTTCGTCCATTATAGCAAAGCTCAAGTTAAACTTGTCGATTTGAAGCGTAACAATTGACGAAATTACTCTCCTCTTTGACACCTGTCAATTGTTTCGAATTCGGGCTGGCCAATCGGAGCGCAGTTGCCATAGCAACGATTTGGCAGAATAATTTTCAAACAAATGAAATGACATTTTGTCTCTATTTATGGTTATATACTCGATGCTAACTATGTATCGAAGGTGTTGCTAGTACCTTGCCATTGAATTGCTATTCAAGTTTATTGCATAACAAATTACTAATTAGTTCAATTATCATCTTTTAAGTTACCTCTAAACTGAGCTTCTTTTTCTGCCTGCAATCTTTCAAACTCTTTTCGCTTTAACCTTTCTTCTTCAAGCATTTTATTTTGTTCTTCTTGTAGTCTCTCCAACTCTTCTCTTCTTTCCCATTCTTCTGCTAGCACTCTGCATGTAACATTGAAACATATATTGTTATATTTATAAAAATGTAATTTTTTGTGGCGTGACTTTCAATTTGATTGCTGGTGAATCATCACATGCATTCTATGGCATGTAAATTAATAACAAATTCATCTTTACACTTCGGTCTTTGAATCGTTCTTATAAAAAGTGTTATAACGTTGAATTTAAATTAAGTATCTTAAATCAAAGCTGACATAACTAAACTGATAGTTAAACGAAGACATGGCTCAAAGGACTTGTATCCAAGCCAAGATTATTAATAAAAAAAAGCTATAATGGCAGTTTTGACGTTTGTCCGCGTTTCGTATTTAATTCATAGTTCTCATATTGATGGAGCCATAAAAATGAAAAGTGAAGTGAACAACGTTGAAGGATATTAGCTCCTTCAACGTTAATTGCTGTACATTGTTGCCAATAGTGACGTGCAGTAAAATTTATGGAATGTATAATTTTACGACACAACTCGGCATTTGTTGTTTGAAATAAAAAAAATTATTAAATCATACTTAATACGATCGTCAGTGATGGGATCGCTGGCCAGCACAATTTCTACCTCCGGCAGACTCGCGTCAAAGCTCAATGCAAAACAAAGCAGTTTCGAATTGACGATAAATTAAGTAAACATTTTCGTTTTGGTTTTATTAAAACTTTTTAATCAGTTACCCTTTGCGAGTTATACCTAAGTCTAAAAACTTATGACTCGCATTTGATTATATTTTTCTCGACAATGAATACGGCCATCATAGCGTGCCGGTATTGTAGTGGCCGCGTAAAATATTTGTACAACTTATACACCACCCTAAAGAGAACTACAATTTGTTCTAGAAGTATTCTATGCGATTACCTACTGGCAATTGTCATCACTAAAACACACTTATGGGATTGTCCCCAGCAGTTATTAAACAACCCTTTTCAATTTGCCACTAAGATTCTTCTCTGCAGAACCTTGTCTGTACTAATTTTTCTTAGTATCATAAAAATAAAAAATGGCATTAAGCTATTTATCCATATACCTACAATATTCCTTTCAAAAGCTTCTATGTCGTTTCGCGTTATTTGATTCTGCTTGATAGATGCAATAAGCGCCACCACAACCTATGTACTTAGGTAAGTATCAAGGCAAAAATATTTTATAACTTTACTTACCTAGCTTGTAAAGATCTAACAATTTCTTCGTCTCTCTTAGCTTGAGTCTCTTCTTGAAGAAGCCTCTCGAGTTCAGTTTGCGTATGTTTAAGTTCTTCTAGTTTCTTATTATCTTTCTGTGATATTTCAGCCAGTTCCTAAACAAATATAACATTTGTCATTATTGTTGTTTTTGTAATTTCATTTATAATTGATTATTTTTTAAAGTTAGGCTTGAAATTTGAAACTAGGATCTACTATATTCTTATGCTTCTTTGGATAAGTACATTGATTTAATTCTTCCTCTTAACTTTGCCAGCCTCCGTGGTCGAATGGCTTGCACACTGATTTTCATAGTGTTGCCATCTCTGAGGTTCTGGGTTTGATCACCGGCCGAGTCAAACCAGAAAAACTAACTTTTTGATATTGTCTCGGGTCCGGGTATTTGTGGTTACTTAATTTGAGATCAGAGAAACTTGTGTGACGTTGTCTGATTACAAAAATCGTCGTATATAAATAGTTTTCCCCTTCTTTTAAGAGTCATCAAATCGGTTAGTCAAAGTGCAAATTAAGCACCACCCACCTGTGCTTGTGCCTCTGCTGCCAATCTCGCTCTGACTTCATGCTGCAACCTGGCCTTAGTCTCCCTTGCCTCCCTCTCTCTACGCGCCCCCGCCCCGCGTCTGCATGCTCGTGCTCTGCGCTGGTATCCCTCCGACCCACCTGACACTGCCGCCGCTTGCCGTAACGCTGATATCCATTGCAGTCGACTCCTAAGATAAAAATTGCGTACTCTTTAAAGAAACTTGATTTTTAAAAAGAGATTTAAACGGTAATTGTATTCTTAGCGTCTCTATTAAACTACTTATGAAAGAAATATGAACTGTAGATAAAGATGATGCGTGAAAGGTCATTACGATGAATTATAAATGCTGTATTTGTTGGTCAGGCAGTTTTAATTTTACATTAGGTACTTTTTGTCTACAGACATATCTACATTAGTGTGGCCTGAGGGTCGATTCAGAACGTTAGGATAACTTAGTTCTCGACCGATTTCTTTTCATTTTTATTCACAACACCCGAATCGATCGTCAAACTGTCGTATTCGATACCGAACTGTAATGACATCACACCCGTATGATTACTCGAACTTCTCGACCGGCAAAGACTACAAACGATATTCAGAACGGTTATCGAATGAAAATTACCATATGTTACAAAGCAAGAATGTAATATGGAAATCTCTTATTATTTTAAATATAGTCCAGATTATATTCAATTTCATTATTTTGATAATTAAGAAGAAGAGGCTTTTAAAGTCTTAAAAATGTATAAAAGGATTTTCATTTTTCTTATAATCTATTTCACCGACTAACTAACTCCGTAAACGCTGCTGGATAACGATATTGTATCCGAATCCGAATCAAACGTTTCTCGGAATGTTCTGAATAGCTCCGAAAGCGCTCTTTGATTCAAGAACGATATTCAATCGACGGGGTGCTGGTCAGACACACAGTCTTTTTCTTACAACTTTATTGTTAGAAGAAGCCGTGGTTAAAGGAAACAGTTTGAAACCGACACTATATAATATCGACATTGATTTGAAACTAAATGTACCAATACTCCACTCGCATATCTGAGTTTGACGTAACTGCGAGATACAGGAATTCCCAAGTTAGTCTTGTACTGTTCAAATCGTGCAGGGTCGATCTTGGTCTAGCTCCTGTTATAATTAGATGGTCGTGTCTTGCAAAAATGTAATAAGAAGACCAAGATCAATTATGGGTGACATTTATCTGTATTTAGGTACTATCTAGTTTAATAGTTTTTCGATGTAAATCCAACATCAGATCAGGAATATTGTCAGCATGTTTGCGTTTTTGTGAAAAGGTATGTTTGAAAGGTGCTTAATTTTATTTTGAAATTGTTAATGTTTTAATTATTAATACAAAGATCGGACATTTACAAAAAACTCCCTCGATCCGGCTGGATTCCAACCAACGTCTTGCAGCAAACCGTGCCAGAAGAAGTTGGCTCAAATCCAGCTAGATGTAAATAATTATATTATAACAAACTAGTGGACTAATTTCAGAATTATAATTGTTACTTTTTATTTAAAAAAACGACTTACACGACGAACGAATTACATCTATTTGCCAGGTTTTATTGAAACCGGATTCATCCCCTAGTTTGCCACCCTCAGAGTTGGAAGACTTTCTTCAAATTTAAGTGGGATCGATCGAAAAGAAACATTACTACATTAATACATACAAAAAAAAGTCCAAAACACTCCTTCTTTTTTTCAAGTCGGTTAGAAAATGATGAAATTAGGCATAAGACTTACTTATGATCTTGAGTGCCAAACTCAAAAGTTCTTTCAGGAGTGATCAGCTGAAAACGCTGTATCTTGCCGTCCCCTGCCGTCGATTCCACGGAACAATACTCGTCAATGGCTATGCGTCCACATTGGTCCTTCTGAGCCGAACTCTTGTAATAAGTGAGTGCGCATGGTTGCAGGACGCACCAGTACTCGCGCATTGTTGGTAATACATAGCCGCGTTTGTAGAGGTAGCCCTGGAATATAGTAGAGTTGAACAGTTGTAGCGGGAATAAGTTGCAGTCCATTTCGATATCCATTCAATATTGGATTTATTAAAATGTTGTTTATAAGTTAAGTGAGGAGTGACATACTCTGAAAATGAATTTGACAGCGAATGTCTTAAAACTCAAAATTTTAACATGCATTTAGTAAAAGTTCTAAAACAATTTTAAAACCAATTTTTCTATTTGTAAAAGGGTAAAACAACGGTAACTTAATGTGGGCTCTACATGTCTTTATATGTCTACAAAATTATTGGTTTGCATGTAACATTCGTGTACTAAATTATAGTATGAGTTTTGTGAAATTATCATCCTTAACAACAGATCGAATTTAAGGTATGTATATACGATGGCATAACGTGCAAATACAGCTGTCCAACAATAATTGAAGGTTTGCGGTAGGTGTAGATTTCTATGTTTTCCATTTTTGTGTGATCTCAGTTTAAAAAAAACAGTACAGAGTACTAAAAAAACTGCCACTCTTAGAGGTGGAATATTTTTTTCAAATTTAAATGGGACTACATCTGAGGTACCCTCTTTCCAACAAAAAAGAATCATCAAAATCGGTTTACAAAATAAAAGTTATTGCGTAACACACATACAAAAAAAAACAACAGTCGAATTGAGAACCTCCTCGTTTTTTTAAGTCGATTAAATATATATTATCCTTTTTTGCAATTTCTGTAATACATATATAAAAATCATGATAATTTGTGGATGCGTATACGAACGTTGAAAATAGTTGTTACGTAGAGACAATCGGATAGCAAGATGAACAGACGGACATGGCGAAACTTGACGTAATTTTCAGTATGAAATCCTTAAAATAGTTTAAATGAAATGTTTTCCATGTTGTTCAACATTAAAAAGAAATCACACCTTTTTGATGATGTCTTCAATGAACACATCATAGACCTCGACGACTGCTTCAATCAAAGCTTCTGGGTGTATCTGGTGGTCGCAACAGTATTTGGCTTCTAAGACAGCAAGAAAGGCGGCCCATTTAAAATGACCGATAGAGGAACCAAGGGCCTCCCAGTCGGCAGCGTCCCAACGAAGACCAAGGCAGTGGACTAGCTGTTCTGTTACTATGCCTGCTTCCGACGGCTGAAGGACAACCTTAGAAATAAAAATAATGCATGTAAGTATTTACGTCTATTTTTCACGATCTTTTGTTTCACGAACGCGTTTACGGCGTCGTAAACGCGTAGTAGTGTCTCGATAAACGCGCACAAACATCACGTTGCAAGAAAGAAGCTATATAAGCTATATATACTCCCAATGGACTTTACATCTAGAATTTCATGTAGTTGCTTTATTTCAAAAACTAACTGAAACACACAAAACTAAAATTAAAACTATCTCTTATCAAAATGCGCGATAAATACGGGAATGTGACATTGTCGTTGGCGATCGCGTAAAGTATTTGACAATGTGATTTAAGTACACATCCGTCACATTCCAGTTTCGTCAGAACTAGTTTATTTCATGATTTCAGTTCAGGTTCGTCAGGAATAACGAATGTGGACGACCAATAACGACATTTTCGTCAAATTCCGCTTTTATCATATGGATTTAGTACACATCCGTCAGATTCCTCTTGCGTCAGATCATTTCTTTTACAAATTTTTTAAACATAGGTACTAAATAGTAAAAAAAAGATACTAAATGTTTATACAATTTTATCAGGATTCGTTAAGATACACCCGCCATTCTGACTCTAAAAAAAAAAGAATTGACACATTATGAGAAAAGCGGGAAGTGTTCATAAAAAAAAACTATTCCTGACGAATGCGGAATCTGACGGACAAGGAATCACGATAATTACTGTTTTGTTACCAGCAACAAATTTCTGACCTATACGGAATAAAGAAATGATTTGACGAAAGAGGAATCTGACGGATATGTACTAAATCGACAATTGTATATGGCAAATTGTATAACACCCTCTAGTTGTCCCAAGAAGTAACATTTTACATACATTTTTTTTACGCGGTCAAAATATGAACAATTACTATTACATTTTTCTCTGTGCGTTATTATTATTATTTTTTATACAAGAAAATAGCACCCAAATATAAAATAATTAAATACTTTAGTATCATTTAAAGCAATAACACCTATTTAAAAAGAAAGGGTACACCAGTTTTGTGCTGATAGCCTCGATTATACATATATTTACTTACATAGTTTGTAACATACTTGAAATGAACTCTATATGGGGTATGTAGATTGTCATTACAATGTCAATATTACAAAAGTATTGAACCAATGGTTTGATGCGAGTTATTCTGTTTTTGGTTCAGTCAATGACCTCAGATATAAGTACACAAATACCCAATACATCTGGTTCACACATGAATTGCTAACACAATGTGGGGCGAGGAAATTAAGTAGAAAAACACAAATGTCTCAATTTATATGGTTGTTATTCGTGGCTACTACAGGGTTTCGTCTTAGTGCCATAACCATTTGTTGTACATCTATATATAGCTATTTATCTATATATAGTTATCGTATTGCACGGCAATGGTAAGCTGTTTTATATGTATATATATGGCAGCCTAAGCCTAGAATGTAATTTACATGTTGTTAATTTTTTACGTCGAAAAGTTCAATAATCGTTTACTACGATGTCGTTAGCTGCCCTTCGATTTTTTCTTAATATCAAGAGACGGGATGAACAAATCGGGTGCCTGGAAGAGACGGGATGAACAAATCGGGTGCCTGGTGGTAAGCGACACGCCTGTCCATAACACTTGCAGAGCCACTCAGAGCTATAAATTGCATGGTCCTGAGGGGTACTATCAATGTGTTCATCACCCTGACACATAAGTTAAGTCCCATGTGCCTTTAATTTCACCAGCACCTATATCCTTCAAAACAGAAATGCAGTAGTGCTCACATTACTGTTGGGTGGCAGAAATAGGTACTTCCCTGAACGAACTGGGGCCTTACCATGAACTCTTATTACGGTTCAATATAGGTTCGTAACGACCAAAAAGCGGGATGGTGATATACACTTCATGTAGCGCTGTCTCACTACGATTCATTTTAGGTCTTAAACTGAATCGTAATAAGGGTTCTAGTTCGTTACCTACCCCTGGACTGAACTCTTGCACAAAGAGGTCTACTACTACTATATCCTGATGTCACCTGTACATTGAAGAATGTTCAAAACCCTTCAAAAGCGTGTGCAAACCCAAAGCTGCATTGGGCCAGTTAGAGGAGACGCGTGCCAAGCAGTGGGACGTATAAAGGGTTGACGATGAAGATATGATGATGTCCGTCTTTAGATTTATATTAGACGTACAGTTTTCTTACCACATAGTGATGAGATGATCCATCGTCTCCGTCCTGCACGAGATCAGCCAGCAGACAAAATATGCGGAAGAGCTTGAAGACAGAATCGTCGTTGAATACAGCTTTGTCTCTTGACAGTAATGTCTTGCGACAGACCAGCCAGCACACCTTAAGACAAAACAATTTGGAGGTTTATGAAAATTGTAATATACGTATTTATACATCGCCGGCTGGAATAGCGTCCTATCTCTAAAGCGACTATATTAATCCAGAAGGTTGTTTAAAAAAATTGAGTTTCGGGCTTTCAGAAATGCCCTTTTGAAGTCTTGGGATTGTTCAAACTCCCCATGTTAGTTATCACAATATTTATTTACGTTTGAAATATTTATTAATAATTTTATTTTATACATTTATTTGTCTATGCTTCTACTATACATATATTTTTTTCACACATATTCATAGCACTAGGGAAACTACAAATTACACCCAAACTCAGTTGTGAAATGTAGGCCATACAAATATTTCTCCTGGCCCGGGAATGGTAACCTTTAAATCACGTAGGCGGCTTAAAAGTTATTTTATATGTAATACGTGCATATACGTAATGCACATTTGATTTAAGTAATTTATCTGTGAAGTTATTGGAGCACATAGCGTTCATTTTTTATTGTTTTTTATTGCCAACGCATGAACCAACTTTCTTAGTTATTCAAAGGTTAGTTGAAAGAAATTCCTTTGCAGGATAAGCTCGCCTTTGAACACTAGCATTTTAAATTATGGTTAACGTATATCGTTTGTTTTGTGGTACAAAAAGTGTTTATATACATAATTTAGATCATTTAATAGCTAGGACTGAAGAAACGGAAAAAAATGTTTGTTCAAAAATGGATAGCTTGAATACCAAGTGTGTAGCCGTCCTTGAGCAAATATTTGTTGTTTAACCTGAATTGTTATTAAGTGGTTATTTGCTGTTTATTTGTTTTTTTTTAATGCAAACGCATCGTCCTTCCTCTGTACAATATCCTAAAATACCCCACTTTTGTTAGTTGGTAGTTAGTCCACTTCCTCTTTGTGTATTCGGTATATAATTTTATTACAATTTTTTTCTGTGAGTGTTTGTGTTATCTGTTGTTGTAGGTTTTCTTCCAAGTGAAGGCCGCCATAGGTCACCGGTCAAATTCTGAGTAACAAAAGCGTGTTTTCCTTAACCTTGACGTTAGCGGAATTAGGTATCGATGGAGCTTATAACCCTTTAAAAAAAGTAGTTATTCTGAGACACAGAAATTTGCCAATAGTCTTTCGTGCTAATAGTTTGCAACTAGAACCCGTCTGGATAGGTGCCATTATTCTACCTATTTCACTATTTGACAACCTCGTAGGCCCAACGGTTTGCACTGTAGGCTTTAGATGTGGAGATCCCGGGTTCGATTCCCGATAGGTTCAATTTGGGAAATTGAGTTTTCTAAATTTTTTTTATTATACTAAGTGACTGGACAAACAAGTCACGCCCGTCCATAGCAGTTACAGTGCCACTCAGAACCTTAAATCTCAAAGATCTGAGGGGCACAGTCACAATACAATACAATACAATACAATACAAAAATTCTTTATTGTACACCAAAAAAGGAAACAAATACAATACAATTAAATTAAAAGTCCCCTCCTAAAATGTAGGCTCGCGTTGAAATGCCACGCCTTAAGTAAAATCAGTGTAATTGACATTGTTTCTGAGTAAAAAATGATTTATAGGTGCCAATATCCAAAATCAGCGTAATTGACATTTGTTTCTGAGAAAAAAATATACTTATAGGGCCAATATCCAAAATCAGCGTTACTGACATTTGTTTCTGAGAAAAAAATAAATGTATAGGTGCCAATATCCAAAATCAGCATAATTCACATTTATTTTGAGATAAAATAAATTTATAGGTGCCAGTATCCAAAATCAGCGTAATTGACATTTGTTTCTGAGAAAAAAATAATGTATAGGTGCCAATATCCAAAATCAGCGTAATTGACATTTATTTCTGAGAAAAAAAGGAATTTATAGTTGCCAATATTCAAATCAGTGTAATTAACATTTGTTTCTGAGAAAAAAATTAATTTATAGATGCCAAATACCTCGACGAAGTTACGAAAATGCAAATGCATTTCTTATGACGAGGAGAGCAGCTTACTTGTTTTATTATACTTTGCTATTGGTGTGGTTCTTTATATCTGGCACATAAATATTCTTATATTTCTGCCACTGTCATGTTCCAGAATGAGCAAAAGGGATAGGAAGAAGACTTAAGATCTTATGTCCCAAATCAGGTGGACCATCTCACCGTTTGTTACGATCTAATAAATAACAACAACTTACTAACCTCACTAATTTTCTTTTCGTAATCCCTAGCAATAGGGAGGTTCAAAGTTTTAGGCAGAGAACTGAACACTTCATGCTGCAGGTAGTACCGAAACTCGTCGAAGGTCAGCTCCTGTGAGGATCTGAAGTGGTCCAACCCTTTTTCCACTCCGTACAAGTCCAGTAGAGTGCCAATGTTTGCTGTTAAGACCTGGAAATAATAAAATGAACGGTTGATTAAATTGAAACCGATGTCGAACTAAGGTTACGTCATAGCAAATTAAAAGCTAAGACAATGATTTGGTATGAGAACTATATCATACTTCCAAGTAGCTTATATGGATTTCCACAAGGCCAGCACAGTTCTGCTTACGTTACTGGTTTTGTATTTATCCATAGATATCTCACTGATGGGCACGGATCTTCCCTAAGTAGATGGTGATAGCCATTGTTCTAAACGATAGCTCAATATGAGTTGGTAACTTTGGACAGGTTTATGCATTTATATGATTATTTACTTATTTATTGCAACACGGTATGGCAGTCGGTAAACTATTGCACCTGGAAACTAAACTAATATACAGAGTAGATGTATGTATTATACATTATACTAAGATTCTCGAACATCCGTCATTTCACAATATGTCAAGATATATATCATTCACAACACATGAAGCGTTGTATTTTATTGAGACAAATCTTTCATCTTCCTGTGGCCTCATCCGCTTCCCCCTATGCCTCCACGTATACCAGTGTCGCCCGGGAGTTCTTCGTGTACGTCGCTGTGTTCTTATGTTCTCCGAGTCTTTTGTCGTTTCCGATCTTAGAGTACTGTGCAATATCATATTGCTTATCACTTACACGATGCGTTGTGGGTATAAGCAGGCGGGTTGAGGACTTAATTCGTAGACTTTTGTGATCCTCCACCCACACAGGAGGATCCTTATGACTCCTTTCAGTTTAGAGCATGTGATAACAACCGTTGAATCTAATTTACACATTCAGTTACAACATCAATCATAATTGTTTAAGAACCTTGTTTAGCAAATTTGAGAGAGACCTTGCTCCTACTGTATCTCGCTGACCTTTGAATTTCATTCGTGTCTCTACATTTATGTGACAACACAGGTGTTGGGGACAAAAGTTTGTAAAGGTTAGTAGTTGGTAGACTCGCCCACAGGTAACATGTACAAATTGTCATTTTATTGAACAGCAAATTTGAATGCTATGTAAATGACATCACTAAAAAAAATTTAAACCAATATTGGCGTGAACCGCCGCCCGAAATGTTTTTCCTAGAAACTACTACCACAAGTGTTTCATTATGGTTCTGGTATGTTAAAAATGCAGTAGAAGATACAAGCTGATAAATCACGTCGCCTTATTCACAGTGATATAACAATTACACACTGCATTCTTAACCTGTAATCCATCCAAAGTCACGATCAAATGGCTTTTGAGACGAAACGAGGCGTCAAAACAAATAAAAGCTAACGACTCACCTCGTATTCTAGAACCAACACATGCGACAGACGATCCTAACGTATTGTATTACTTTCTAAATGAAATAAGAGTATATAACATGCATAATGATTAACGTAGAGAGTCGTAGTCATGGTTTTGAGGAATGCTGTAATTTGATGTGGAGCGGTTTATCAATAAGCTAAGTACACGGTACGCCATATGTTAATATATATTCTCAGTACAGAATACTAAAAAAAACCGACCTCAAAAGTACGTGGAATCACGTATAATTACAAAATGTTATTGAAATCGGTTACCGGGAAGTGAGTAAACCCGGATTCATCCCCTAGTTCGCCACTATTCGGAACTTGACGCAGGAGATAATAAAAATCGGTTCTCACTGTTCAAAGTATATTGAGAAAGAAAAACGCCTTGAATTGGAGAATAGCAAAATCAACCATTAAAATAATTGCTCTTTATAATAAAATTTAGGTGCTGTTTTTAAAAAATGAATGTTCATGCGTGAACATTCATTGCCACCCTTAGAGGTAGATGATTTTCTTCAAAATGAAATAGGACCAGTTTGGAGGCACCCTCTCTCCAACAAAAGAAGAATTATGAAAATCGGTTCACAAATACCGGAGTTATCGCGTAACGTACATACAAAAAAACAAAGTCCAATTGAAAATCTCCTTTTTTGAAGTCGGTTAAAAATTACAATTTTTAACTAAACTTACAGTTTTCAAAAATAGCCCTTATTACAGAGCAATAGCAATATATAACATGGTACCTAGTAATATATTACTTCAGAAAGATGAAAAACTGTTTTACAACAAATTGAAAAACCTCCTCGTACAAAAGTGTTGTTATGCAATACAACATTTTGTTGAAGACAAAGAACTGATCTCCCTATATTAAGCTCTACAATTATATTAATTAGTATTCATTATTTAATTGTTACTGCATTACTTTATTAACATATTTTATTATTTAAGAGAATTTAATACTTTTATTATTTAATTTAAGTAAGTAACTAAGTTAGTAAGTAATTTATTTGTACATAAAAACAAATACAGTTCAGTTACCGATAACAGGAACAGAAGTGAGAATATATTATATTACACATTATGGAATACGTATGTTTAAGACATGTACTTTTAAACTGTATTTAAACCGGTTACACTGGCTCCTACACTTGGCAAAGTCTGTCTCGTAGGTAACCAATTCTAGAAAGGACGTAAAGTATGTTCCAATCCATTCCGAACAAACAGCAAACAAGACTGTTTGGTTAAAATTCTAAAGCAATTACTCAATAAATCTTACAAGCAACACATTCACGTATATTTCGAAGACCTCGACTTGATATCGCACCACTGTTTCCATTAACATTCATTCGAACAGAATCGCAAAATCGTATTTGAAAAATGGTAGTCCAAAAGTAATGTTATTTTCATCTATACATCCATGAACTGTCTATGGTTGCTTATTAATAATAAATTACGATTTCGGAAATGTTAATACTTAATTTAAATTAAATTTTAATAAATTATAATACAGGCTATGTAAGGAAAGCCGGCACGAAGACTCAATTTAACAAATCCATTCATTCAATTAATTAATCGATTTGTAGTTGGCATTACAAGTGGCCATCACTAAACCGTCTATGGTCAGTGATTTGTTAGTTTACATTTTGTTCAAATTGGATTGAAACGAAGTATGTATACAATATATAGAAAATTTCTAAAAACTAATTAATTACTTATTAAACAATAGGAAATTAAATAATGTTAATTACAAAGCAATTAAATTACTTGTGCGTGATTGTGTGTGTGCGAATGGGCGTGCGTGTGTTTGTGTGTGTGTGCACGTGTTTGTCTACTTTCAGAATTTGTTCAACATCCTCATAGCAAAGTGATTTAAGCCAATTTTTCACTTTTGAGTTTAGTTCTCTGATTGAGAAATTTTTGAAAGGAAATTCGCTACTTATTTTGTTGTAAATAAAAGGATGGAAAATTGAGCTAAATTTCTGGGCAAAAGTCGATTTCGTTTAGGGTACAGGGATTCTGAACCTGTCCCTTTGCAGCATTGCGGTATATTCAGGAAATCTTAAAACCTCCGCGTGCAACTTTGATACAACGCGCAAAATAAAAATCCCTCGAACACTAAGAACATCCATGTCCTTGTAAACAAGTATGGTTGGGTAACTGATGCGTTCCTTTAGGATGACTTTCAGGACCGCTCGTTGTGCCCTCTCCAGGGGGAGCATACATGTCTTCGAAGCCCCACCCCATGCGGTTATACAGTACGCTATAACGGACTGACAGATAGAAGTGTACACTATTTTGAGCAACCATTTGTCGGCAGAGTTGCGTAAATTCTTAAAAAGTCTGCGAACACGATTAGCTGTAACCCCTAAATGCCGCCCAAAACTTTTTGCCATATGCCTATATGCCGCCCAATTTCTCATCAAAGACAACACCAACATATTTAATTTAATAGCTGTTGTTCGGCCAATGCGTGCACATGTACATTTTGATGATGATTGTCCTTGTCAAGTACAGGCATGAAGAGCAATGTCGGGGAAACCAGTCGGTGCTGAGGCCTTAGTCTTGTGAAAGCAAACAAATTTTGTTTTGGAGATATCCAACGTCAGCAAATTGTTTTGAAGCCATTCTGCCACGGCTTCTAAACCCTGTTCTGTAGAACCAGTCACTTGAGCTTGGACTCTTGGGAGTCATCGTGGAAAAGGATAGCGGTGTCGTCCGCGTAACATATAACCGCAGCATTATGCAAATTACTACTAAATTTAATTTCATAAAAAGTAATAATTTTAGTAATACTTAGAGATAGTTATTGAATAGACGACCATTGGTCTCGACAATTTTTTGGCATTTTCGAGGCTCGAGATTGAGGTTACTTTTTGTTCTCTGATTGAGGTTTTCAATCTCGGGGATATCGAGATTTTTGAGAATGAAGTCACTTAGATAAAATACTTTTTAATACTTTATTAGGTTAATAGTACATACCTCGTAGAGGATGGAAAACAAATAAAGGATACCTACACAGTTTCTTTTTATTGTGGTTACATGGTTATGGCCACACTGTACAGTGGAACTTAGTATAATGTATAGATATAGAATAACTGTTGTAATAAAATCAGTATTTGCAACTTTCAACTGCCTCCGTGGCTGAACGGTTACCATACTGGACTGCCACGCAGAGGTCCCGGGTTCGATTCCCGGGCCGGGAAAATTATTGTACGGCCTAAATTTATTTCTCTCGAGAGTTTGGGTGTAATTTGTGGTTGTCTGTGTGTGTCCATGGCACCCGCGATACAGGGTTTCCCTACCGCGGGGCAATCTTGAGTGTATGCGTTATACAAAAAAACGGCTTTTGCTTCTTACGTGACAACTACAAAAATGAAAAATAACTTTCAAGTGTATTTAAAAAAAAATATTTGAGTTAATAAAGAACTGTTTTCATGTTCATGTTTTAACTGCCTAAATTCCTGGCATATAAGTGTGAAAACGAGTATCATATGTCCGCAATATGTATAAGTATTTATCGGCAAGTCTCTAATAATCACACAATTTATCACACTTTTTTTGTATATTTTGAGTATTATGGGTTGGGTGCACTCTACATGAGATATTAATGAGGATTAACCTCCGTACACCTAGTCGAGAATTGAATCAGAGACCTTACGTGGGTGTGAAAGCGCAGAGTGCTTGACGACCCATTGAGGCCATTGCTTAAAAACAAAGAAACCTACCTTTTATTAAGAACTTACGAAAGATACACTCAAATCTTGTGTAAGAATACGTTTGTTTTAGTTAGAAGTTATAACGATGACTCACTGATGACCAAGTTAGCTACTATGTTTAAGTGTAGTACTATAGTATAGTACATCTACTATGTTATTATTTATATTGTAGACGAATGACCTCACGCCTACGTTGTATTTTAAATGTTTAATAGTTGCTTGATTTTATTCGCTCTGCTGGCGCAGAATTACTATTTTTTTAGCTGAATAATGTTTTACTTAATGTATTCAAAGACATCAATACAGTTTTAGTGTACGTTTATTATTTGTTCTTTTATGATTTTAGGTGGTTTTTTGTTGTATTCTACTGCATCAGACGTATCTATATATCATAAGCAATATCAAGTATTTTAGTAGCAGTAGAGCTCCTTGTGAAAGTGTTCGTCCAGAAGTACTGCCACCTTACCTATTTCTGCCGCCAAGCAGTAATGTGCGCATTACTATGTTCCGGTTTTGAAGGGTAAGGGTCCTGGTGAAATTGCAGGCACATGGGACTTGTCAACTTATGTCTCAGGGTGACGGGCGCAGTGCTAGAGCCCCTCCTGGACCTCAGTCTCTGGACGAACTCTTTCACAAGGAGCTCTATTGCTTCTAAATTATTATAGATATAATAATAGTATAAATTCAGTGAATGTGAATCTTTTGTTACAATAACAGTATACTTATTTAAACATCGCTGTCTTTGTACAATAACGTAGTATTGCACAATACTACGATTTGGAACTAAGTATACAGCGACGAGCAGAGTAAGCGAAACTTTATAGTGAATACAATAAAGCGCCAATTTTATTACATATAATTTTTTTTTTCACGATTTTAAATCGAACCCTTAGTGTAATAAGGCCACGTCTGCAAAATTACAACTTTCAGAATAGAGGTTTCAAGGTTCAACGAACGAGATTGATTGATAACTTTTTGTGCTTAAATAATTATAAATATGAGAGAGAGAAAATTTCACAGATCCATAATTCGTAATATTTTTATGACTTTCACGCATTGACTTACAATTATATGGACGTCGGGTCCGCGCTTAAAAGTGTCCGAACTTATAGGGCGTTAAAATGTATACAGAGCGTCATTCACGCTTTAGTCTTCGTTTGTTCGACTGACAGCGAAGCAAGCAAAATTGGACAGTACTGCGATGACATTACAATTTAAATTCAACGTTTTAGCTTTTTCATATTCCTTTACATGTCACTACGTTTAAATAGGTTGACTTGGGACATTTTTTTCGTGGTTTTTGTATTAGACCCGTCGTCCATTTATTTGTAAGTCAATGCTTTCACGTGATAAAAGTAGTCATGACGTATGACCACATGTGGCTTTATTATAACAAGGGCACGCAATATTCTGTCCTATACTTACTCATAAATCTCACTCAAAAATTTTACAGCAATTGAATGAATACCAATGGAATACATACGGGAGAAACATACAAATATGTATACTTTAGTATTTATGTATATATAGATTTTAAGGTATTAGACACGTCTAGATAGTCTTAGTCACCTGACAAAATAAAAATGAAACAACTAGGTAACCTTGAAACTAGTCATAGTTTAAAATTCCAGTTTCCTATTTCTCTTGCACCTTACAAACAATGTAGCAAACAAAGCAGTCGCTATAAATCTTTTGATATAATTTTGTATTTTCAACCTTTTGAATATTTTTGTTCACATGTTGATTGTAAATTACACCACTAGTTTGTTATAATTTTCAATACAAAAATCGAATACAAAGAAAAAGTTCTTCGGTCTGACAGGACAACTTTTTCCATTCAATTTAAACATTTTACTGCAATAAACTTTATATATATACTTGAACCTTTACAAGTAGTAGGTACTAAAGCAAGCAAAACAGGATTTATAAATGTGAGTATAAAATACCACAGACGCGTACCAAAGGTGTAACAAATTTAAGGGTGCGTACAGATCTGGCGAATGTATCGCAAATGCGCCAGTTTGTGAAAGGCTCGCGAGCTGCGCACGTGCATTATTTTGTGCTATCTGTTCGCGTGCCGTTCGCGCACCACATATACTAAAGTCGGGTATTCATTAGCGTGCTGTAACTGTAATGTGACAGATAACGAGGTTCTACTGTGTACGCTTGAAACAGTCTTCAATCAGAACGTTCACTGCGAACCGCACGCGTTCCGTTTGCGGCAAGCCCGTGAACCACATATTATACTATATGCAGTGCATGCAATGGTTACGGATACAGCTTGCTAGTGAGTACCCTTTACACGCATGTAACTGCACGCATACAGCACGCGTGCAGCATGCGAGCAGTGCGCGTGCAGCGCACATGCATCGCGTTCACGGCACATTCGCCAGATCTGTATGCAGCCTTAGAAATAAATTAGACAAGAATCTGTATTTTCGTCCTTTGAGGCGGGTCAGATTATTACCTAACATCGCACCCTTGGTGTAATAACGACACATCTGCAAAATGACAACTTTTGTTCTCTCTTCTAACTTCGAACTTAACTCCGAACTTCTTTTCTAACTACGAACGATATTAGTCGATAACTTTTAAAAAGTTTGTGCTTAAATATTTATGAGAGTTACATTTCACATACATGCTTAATTTGTTTCATGTAGTTCGTATCAAGTTTATGACATTCGTGTAATAAAAGCACTTATGACGTATGATCACATGTGGCTTTATTAAGGGTACGATATGTCATGATATTAGCCGGAAGGCGTCCACTGTTGAACATTTTCGTTTTTCTACGGATCTCCTCATTTCGGATTCGATCACGTAGAGAAATGCCGAGCATTGCTCGCTCCATAGCTCGTGACTTTGAGCTTTTTTATGAGGCCCATAGCAGGTGACCATGTCTCAGAGCCGTAGGTCATCGCTGGCAACACGCACTGCTTGAAGTCTTTTGTCTTCTAGAACTGCGGTATTACGGACTAGAAAACATCCCGGAGCTTCCCGAAAGCTGCCCAACCGAGTCGGATATGTGCCTGTTTATAAATGATACGATATCGACTGTGAACTGGCAATCGGTACTTTTAGATTTACTTTTTTTTTCTTTTTTCTTTTTTTTTTTCTTTTTTGATTTATTTACAACTTTACATGTGAAGAAAAAATTATTTGTGTCATTTATATAGCGTATTATTAAATAAAAACACGTAGTTTTTTTAAAATTTTTATTACACACTACGTATTTTCATTTAATAAACCAGATGCTATATAAATGATTTTTTCTTTATCCTGTAAAGTTGTCAAAATTAAGATAGTACCGGTTGCCAGTTCACAGTCGATATGTGCCTGTGTATAAAACAAAGCGAAATATAAAAAGAAAAACAGAATGAGTCTATACGGTCGTGGTGTATTATATAGTCCGTTTTTATTGAAGATGGAAAAATTTGACAATTCATTGCGCAAAAGTGTTGCCCGTTCTCAAGTAGCTAGTGATTGCAGTCGATAAATATGAATGAATGAATGAATGAATTATCGACTGAATATTGGTTACGCTTACGCAATGATTGTCCGAACTTGTTAAATTTGAATCATCATCGGCCCATTATTCGTGCCACTGCTGGGCTACTATTGCTTTTATTTTTTTTATTATAAATTAACATTGAAAAACGTAAAAAACTGTATAATAAAAATATACGTCATCTTTACTTATGCTGGTAATTGGTATATGCGAGTCGTTATTATATTACTTATTATAGACAAAAGTAGCTACTAAAATTTAAACAAATAAATAAAATGCCGCACGGGCACAGCGGGCCGGTTGAATTTGCCGCATTCGACTACCACTCTTTGGCTTGTTCGGATGTGCTAACTTGCGCTCGCGCTTATTACGTTTCTTTTGTTAGTTCACGTTATTGTTACGTACGTTGTTAAGTACATTTGAATTGTCAACTTTTGTAAGTTCATCACATCTATTAAAAATCAAAAAGGGAAATTTTGTGGTTTTTCATTTTAATTCAGTATAGATAATCAAATCCAACTATCATTATTAAAAATGTATATGAATAAAAACGAGTTCAGGTGGTATTCTACATAGTCTACAATAGGGCAATAATTTGAACGTGCGTCTGTAGATACTTTACGAATTGATTTTGATACTCGCGGGCCAAACGTCAAAATAAGAGTAAAGACGGCGATAACGCAATTACTAATCATTAGAATGTTATAAGTCTCACAATTCATACATTTTTTGGAAACTATTATCATCTTTCCAGCCTATCGATAAATCTATCGACAACAGCTACATGACTATTTAAAATTTTACGAAAACTGGCAACCCTGCAAATGTCAAATTTTTCCATCTTCAATAAAAACGGACTATAGAAGTATATTGTTTTAGCGCGTTTTTATAAAACATTTTTGTTATTCTCTTATTGTTTTAACTTGCTATTATAAGAATATAAAGAACATTGTGTTCTAATAACGTTCATTTGTGTGGTTTGCTTACTTATTGTTAGCTTCCAATCCACATTTATATATGTATATACACGTCACGTTACACTGTGTGTATTATAATAAAAATAATAAATAACGGGTTAATTCTAGCGTCGCTAGCAGCTTGAAGCGGTTGCATTTCTGTGGTGTGTATCGCTTCCAGCACAAACGCATATATTAATAGCAGCCTTGTGAAAGTGTTCGATCATGGAAGTAGGTACTGCCGCATTGACTATTTCTGCCGCCAAGCAGTAATGTGAGCATTACCACATTCCGGTTTTAAAGGGAAGGGTGCTGCAGAAATAACAGGCACATGGGACTTGTCAGCTTATGTCTCAGGGTGACGGGTGCACTGGTAGTGCCGATCTCAAAAGTTCGTGGAATTACATCTATTTGCCAAGTTTTATTGGAATCGATTATCGGAGAGTGCGCGAATACGGATTCATCTCTTAGTTTGCCACCCTTAAAGGTGGATTATTTTCTTTAAATTTAAATGGGACGAATAGTGAGGTACCCTCTTTCCAACAAAAAAAAAAATCCTCAAAATCGGTTCATAAATCGGAGTTATTGCGCAACATACATACATACAAAAGAAATACAGTAGATTCTGAGTGTTTTTTCTGAGTGTTCGATCCTTGTATTAATAATTATAACAAACTAGTGGAGTAATTTCACAAAAAATAATTGAATATCAATTCAATAAAAATTTTATTAACACAGTGAATAGCGATATCTCTCGCCAGGGCTGGTAGCTGTTAAGGTACTAACTGGGTGATATATCTGTAATAGATTTTTCTCATAGATGGCGCTACGACTAAAAAGTCGTTGAAAGACCAAGTACAAAGACACGACGCAAGCACATAGAGAAATTCGTGAGGTCCGTTGGTTCGTTCCGTGGCTTAGTTGGTATAGCGTCTGGCACGGTATGCAAGAAGCCGTCGGTTCGAATCCGACCGGATCGAAGGAATTTCTTCTGAGTGTTTTTTCTGAGTGTTCGATCTTTGTATTAATAATTATAACAAACTAGTGGAGTAATTTCACAAAAAATAATTGAATATCAATTCAATAAAAATTTCATTAAACACAGTGAATAGCGACATCTCTCGCCAGGACTGGTAGCTGTAAAGGTACTAACTGGGTGATAAATCTGTAATAGATTTCTCATAGATGGCGCTACGACTAAAAAGTCGTTGAAAGACCAAGTACAAAGACACGACGCAAGCACATAGAGAAATTCGTGAGGTCCGTTGGTTCGTTCCGTGGCTTAGTTGGTATAGCGTCTGGCACGGTATGCAAGAAGACGTCGGTTCGAATCCGACCGGATCGAAGGAATTTTTTCTGAGTGTTTTGATCTTTGTATTAATAATTAAATACAGTAGAATTGAGATCCTGTTCCTTTTTTTCAAGTCGGTTAATTAAAAGAGTTATGATATTAAATTCATAAATATTGCAATTCATTCGATGGCTGTATGTATGGTCTATCGAGGCGTATCGATGAATCGAAGGAAATTAGACCCTCGTACACATTTTCTATAAAAATTATTCCGGCATCCGTCTAACTGGTAGTCTGCCTAAGGTTTATTGTGAAGCAGCACGTAAAATTCGGTTGATTACACATGGCGCCGCGAAGCCGCAAAAGTTGCGGCGTCATGCGCAGCACCAGCGGTGCGACTACAGACAATTGCGGCAGCGCTCGCAGCCGCCGCCGCGGTTCCCGTATGAAAGTGTATAAAAAAATGGTGGGGCGATTTCAACTGCGGCACCGCAGAGCGGCGATGCGGCGGTGCCGCTGTAGTTACAGCGCCGTGTGTGATCCTGCCGTCCACTAACTAAAACGTGGCTAAATGATAAAAAGTCAAATAACCGTTTTAAATAGCAAAAAATAGAGCACAAAATTCTCTTTTGAAAACACTGAAAATTAGTTAACTTTTAAATTTTTATTGAATTGATATTCAATTATTTTTTGTGAAATTACTCCACTAGTTTGTTATAATTATTAATACAAAGATCGAACACTCAGAAATAATTCCTTCTATCCGGCCGGATTCGAACCGACGTCTTCTGGCTTACCGTGCTAGACGCTATACCAACTAAGCCACGGAACGAACCAGTGGCCCTCACGAATTTTTCTATGTGCTTGTGTCGTGTCTTTGTATTTGGTTTTTCAATGATTTTTTAGTCATAGCGCCGTCTATGAGAAATCTATGAATGATTTATCACTCAGTTAGTACCTTTACAGCTACCAGTCCTGGCGAGAGTCGCTATTCGCTGTATTTTAAATTTTTATTGAATTGATATTGAATTATTTTTTGTGAAATTATTATATATTAGTTAACTTGTTTGACTTAACGGAACTTACCCTAACGGTGCATAGCTGAAACATCATTAAACAATTTCAATATTTTAAAACTGGGTTTATGGATTTTTATGACATATCAAAAAAATATTGTATCAATTAGCAGCGTTGTAGTTAGTAGATGGCAGAATCAGCGGAAGTTGAACTTAAATACTACACTACACACATGATCAAAAAGTCCCATCATAATGATTATCATTGCTGCAACTAAATGTTAACCTGTGAAAGTTAATAGCCGACATTTCATCGACTGTTATTAATTTTAGTTTAATGAATGCTAATAACTGCACGCATACAGCACGCGTGCAGCATGCGTTTTTAAGTTCTTTTTTACTGCACTTTGTCGAAATCGGAAAGTTAAAATTAAAACTACATTGTAATCTTTGTTTCATAAAAGCGGTTTAAAGGAATCACCACACTTAACACCGCGGAAGCGGGGTCTACTTTCGTTTCGTCCGTCATCCCTCCAAAACAATTACTGTCAAATAAGTAATATTCGACAAGTTTCAGTAGAGCTCCTTGTGAAAGAGTTCGTCCAACCTTAGCTAATGCTACCGCCAAGCAGTAATCTGTGAGCATTACTGTGTTTCGATTTTGAAGGGTAAGTGTGCTGGTGAAATTACAGGTACATGAGACTTTTAAATTAGGTCTCAGGGTGACAGGCGCAGTGGCGGTGCCCCTAAGATCTTTGCGATTTAAAGCTCTGAGTGTCAGCACAACTATTATGGATAGGCGCGTTGCTTACCACCAGACTCACGACTTGTTCGTCCCGTCTCTTTTATCATAAAAAAAATACCAATTAGGTACTTACCTACATAGCGTATATTTTGAACAATTCTCGTAACACTGAATACATTCAAATATATTTCATAATTTATTTATTTATTCCAATCGTAGGGTTAATATGGTTTGTCCCCGTCGTGCCACGAGTGCGGCGCTGCGGATGACACCGCGCAGCACACCCTAGAGGTGTGTAGCCGGTGGGATGAGCAGCGCCGCACTCTGACGGGGACTGTAGGGCAGGACCTCTCGCTGCCGAGCGTGGTTGCCGCTATGCTCGATAGCGAGGAGTCCTGGGAGGCGGTGGCCTCCTTTTGCGCAGAGGTTATGTCGCAAAAGGAGGCCGCGGAGCGGGTGCGCGAGGACGCGGCAAACGCGCACCCGCTCCGGCGCAGACGTACGGGGAGAAGGCGAAGGCAGTTCGCTGCTCGCCTGATCCCCTAGTGAGACCAGCGGGCTCTGAACAGGGACTCCGGAGCCTGCATTGCACGGCCTCACTCGTCTGGGGGGCGGGTCGGAGGACAACCGACTCGCCCCTCCGTTGGCGTGGGAGCCCTGGCGTAAGCTAGGGCGGCCGGGCGGCGTCGTGGTGAATGTTCACTGATCCCACGGCGCCGACTCAACTGGCGAGAGGGAAACCCGGGGGGGTTTTAGTGGGGTAGGCCTTCCAATGTGGAGGGAGAGTCCCCACATAACCCCTGAGTCTCCCTGGGCTCAGGGGTATCCATAAAGATTTCACCCCCGTCAAAAAAAAAAAAGAAAAAAAAGGGTTAATATGGTTTACGTAATTTTTTTTTTCAGTACCTATTCGTGAACTCTGGTAGGTCATCGCAATATAGTAAACATTCATATTAATATAGAATGTTCTAAACAAAAAATCTTATATAAAATTAAACAAACAAACTTACTAAACTTATGTCTCAGGGTGATAGCCGCTGTGGCAGTGTCCCCTAGATCGTCCTGTTACTTGGTACATACCATAATAAAAAATAAAAATCACGTTAACTGCGAAGATAAAAATCACTCCGGTAGCATTTCTTGTACAATTTTAACCGGTGATTAATCCACAAGTATAATTTTAGTTTGTTTTACTGATATCATTGTTATTTTATAAAAAAGGTGACAAATAATATTAGTCATTACATTATTCACCTCAGATTATGCTACGGGGTATAAAAGTGTATCATGTTATTATTTGGTTGACTGTGTAATGTCAGGGAGAAGTTGCGGTCAGACTAAGTACTTGTTTTATAATAATAATATAGCTAAATGCTTATAATAGCGTTCGTTAGATATTGAAATGAATTCTCAGCCATTACACTACTTCGTTACTTCTTATTGTTTTAGTTTGCTGGCCTGGAAAGGACCAGTGTTGCGAACGCAACAGAATTTTTGTAATAAAATTTAACGTAATTTTGGAATCAATCAACTAACACCACATACATGTTATTTCATCCCTGCCACAATTTAACGAACTTTTTGTACGAACTAACAAAGGTCAAAAAGGACGTTCGCTTTTGAATTGTACTTCCATAAGAAACCACCACTGTTTAGCGACTAATGGCACTACTCCTCTAAACCAGTAACCTATTGCCAATATAATACAGTCAACTTAAATCATCTTTAATTTTAAGACCTCCTCGAGATCCCCTACATCTTCTACTTGGGTCTGGCGGCTACAACCACCACACCCTAGCAGCCTACTCTTATACTATTTACTCTAGATGTGTAAGTAATGAGAGTGATATTAGAATTGTGACATCATGCAACAGTGTAATGTAATATCACACATCCAGTGGCAGTACCCTCTGATCTTTGCGATTTAAAGCTCTGAGTGGCACGGCAGCTGTTATGGCAGGCGTGTAGCTTACGACTTGCTCGTCCCAGCACTTGATGTTATAAACTAACCTAACCTCCGGTTAAAAAACCGACCTCAAAAATCATTCTCCCCCTAGTTTGCCACTCTTAGAGGTGGAATATTTTCTTGAATTAAATTGGACCACATCTGAGGTACCTTCTTTCCAACAAAAAAAGAATCATCAAAATTGGTTCACAAATGGCTTAGTTATCGCGTAACATACATAAAAAAAACATACAGACGAATTGAGAACTTCCTCCTTTTTTTAAAAAAGGGTAAATGTCCCCTAAAATTCGCCTGTATAGCAACTTCAACTGACGCTACATTAACTAATACAGACAGAGCGTAGCAATAACTACATAGTTTGCAATTTACTATGTGCCTGTAATTTACTGGTGCAATGGGACTTGTCAACTTATGTCCCAGGGTAACGGGCGCAGTGGCAGTGCCCATAAGATCTTTATGGCACTGCAACTGTTATGGATAGGCGTGTCGCTTACCACCAGACGACTTGTTCGTCCCGCCACTTGTTATCATAAAAAAATAATGCTTCCAACTTAAATTTATATTTAGGGTAATTCCAAGAAATTTCACATGGAATGATGCTTACAACTATAACACATCTCATTGTTAGTCTGTGTGATGTGAATGATGTTGACATCACTTATAATAGGTGTTATTTTTACGGGAATGTAACGTGATATTGCATTACTTTTTGAAGTAATGGTTTGCACATGACTACTAACTTTCTACATAATTTTTATATGAAGATATTTCCCTTGAAGTACCTACTACAGGGAACCTGCTAAGTTTTGGTTTTCAACTGAAGCCATATAGTTATTAAATTCATTTTTACCCCAGAATTTGCAAACTTGCACAGTGGTTTAACGACACACCGCGCCGCCCGCTCCGTCAGTCGCCATCGGGCGCTTGCCAATGTCGGATCTGTCTCAATTTTTTTCCGCCTGTTCTTATTTTATTCATATTTTAATTTATAGCGCGCGGATTTGGACTTTTTATATTATCCCCATATTTTAGTAACACTCATCATCGTTCTGAAACATCGGAAAAATAATTGAAAAATCGTGTCATGCTAAAAAAATGTCGCTAGTGATAATCATTTAGTGAACAATTACGAAGTCTTAAAATGTACATCAAGTGACTGGCTCGGGTGGTAGGCAGTAGTTATCAGCAAAAAATCAAGGCTATATCCATGAGGACGCATAGTTATAGATTCAGACAAAGTAAACTATATAGATACTTGAGGTTGATGGCCTTGTTGCCAAAACTAATAAATAGTAAAAAAAATCCGTTCAGTGCATTTACTTCACGTTATTCGTCGAAAAGACAGATGATTTAATTTTAACTCAGATTGTAAAATGTTGATAACTCCTCATAAATATAATTGGGATTTATATCCCAATATCTGAATGGAAAAAAAATATTTTCTTAAAAAGAGACGTATTGTTTAACACCTGACATTTAAACAAGATCTAGTTTCTACGTTTCGCCATCATAACTTAATACAATTATACAATTAACAAAACAGTTAACTGCATTTTAGCAAATTAATATTAAGAAGCACCACTATCCAGTCGTAAGATTTCCTTCGACGTTTTTCCACTATAGAACGTTGGCCAAAGGATGCGAGGCGCAAACATGGGCGAGCCAAGCTCGCTGCTCCTTTTAATTTTGTCACCCCAGCCGTAGGTGCACGTGTTGCAGTGATCAGTATGGAAATCTCTGAACCGTCTCAGGTTACAACTTGGTCGATGTAGAGACAACATGGTGAAATGGGGATATTTAACCTGACTCAAAACCATTGTGTTTGTGAATACGACATAAAGTGTGTCTCCTTGCCTTCGTGTCCACTGTGTTCGACCAGCTGCTCCAGCGAAGACTTGCTAAAGGCAATAGATAGGGGCATAGAGGTGGCTGTTTTCTAGGCCAAAGAAATATAACAATAGTTTCGTATTTTATTGGTTTTTGTCATAGACTCGATAAGAAAAAACTTAATTAATTTTAAACAGCTCTTTGTAAATTAGGATTAAAAAACAGTAATTTGTTTTAAATAAAAGAAAATAATGTGACTGGTTTTCGTTTCAATAAAAGTTTTATAGTCGGCCATTCTCGTAAATTTTTCAAATTATTAAGGAAACGTCAAAGACGTGAATTTTTCGCTCATATTCAAATTCATTTTATTGTTTCTAGTTCTCTATTATTAAAGAAGAATACCCGTGTATATTTATTGGTGTTATGAAGTACAGTCGATACCAAATAACTTACCTTTATTTGTCTGGTTTCACAAGTTTCGGCCCGATATTGAGTTCAAAAGGTTTCGTAGTGGAAATCGTCCGTTCGAACCTAAAGACTACCATCGTATCGTCGAGTCATCTAGTAGGGATGTGAGGGTCTTCTTTATGCCAGTGTCCGCGTTCAGGGCCATTTAAATATCAGTATACTGATACTATGGGGTACTCCGTTTCGCTATATGGATAAAAAATACCAACTACGGGCTTTACAGTGCGATTTCAAAGTACTTTCTGTGTAGTACACCTACTGTTTCTCCATAGAGAAGCACCAATAATATATTGCCAACATTCTATGAAATACGCGCACCCACTTGTGGACGTTACACATACACATTTATGATATGATATTTACCTTTTCTAGTTCTACATTTAATTGCGTGCGTTAGATAGAATTCAATCTATCTCTTTATACCTAGTCTTGCCAATGTCAATAAATCGATCGTCATGGCAGCTTAATACAATGCGTCTATACCTGTATGTATATCTTCCATATAAGGTACACAGTTGGCGTCTATACGACATTTATGCGCGCGTGACTGTCCGCAATTCATTCGCATTTGAATGGGATTTCTTATTTAAATTCTTTGAGTGTGAACTTCAATGCGTCAGTCGTTCAATGATTGATATTGCCGTATTGTTGATAGAATAAATAAAACATACACTTCTACCGGGTTCGCAATTTCAAGGAAGGCAAATACTTTTGTAACTTATCTTTAAAAGAGGCAGAATGTTATGTTGACAGTTAACTTTAAAATCAAACAATACACTTACGCATTGACCTATCAACTTACGTAACAATTCAAATATTGAAAATTCAAAATATTTGGGGAATTCCAGGGAATTCGAACAAATAGCAACGAAGGCCTGATTTCCCGCGACAAAATTTGGGATAATTATTAATACAAAGATCGAACACTTAGAAAAATTCCTTCTATCCGGCCGGATTAGAACCGACGTCTTCTGGCAAACCGTGTCTGACGCCATGCCAACTAAGCGGTCGGTTCGAATCCGGCTGGATCGAAAAAAAATTTTCTAAGTGTTCGTATTAATAATTATGGCAAACTAGTGGACTAAATTCCCAAAAAATAATTGAATATCAATTCAATAAAAATTTGAATTTCAGATACGAAAAAGCCTCTGTCCCGAAGGGCGAAAAATTTGACTACCTTTTCGGTAGATCTAATCTGGAACGAATTATCTGACTACTTAGATCTGCCCATGACTTGAAATCATGTAATTTTAGTTGTTGTCCTAGTTTGTTCATCGTCATCATTGTTTAAGGTACCATAATGTGCAAATGTAATGTTAGTCCTAATCTAGGTTTAATTTTATGGAATTCGCCCATTGACTTACAATTATATGGACGTCGGGTCCGCGCTAAAAAGTGTCCGCACTTGTAAGGCGCTAAAATCGTATACAGAGCGCCAAACTCCGCTTTAGTCTTCATTTTGTTCTACTGACAGCGCGATACTGCGATGACATTACAATTTAAATTTCGAATAGGTTGACTTGGGACATTTTTTTCGTGGTTTTTGTATTAGACCCGTCGTCCATTTATTTGTAAGTCAATGAATTCGCCTCTGGATTTTAGTATTTGTAACCCAGACAGACCGATTTCGCAATGTGTGAAAATATAATTTAAAAAAAGAATGTCAATTACCATTAGTAGGTATTCTATTTAATGACATTGATCCGATAATGTAGTATCACCATAAACTGAGCGACGAGACTCGCATTTACGACATTTAAATTGTAATTTATATCACTACGCATATGGTTGGCCTTATTTGCGCGATATTTGCGAAAAAATGCGTTTTAAAATTATGCGTTGTCTTTTTAAGGCAATTTATAGCGCTGGCGACAGTACAATCGAGTATTGCGGAAGTTTGTCTGTGTTTACGTAAGTTCACAGTTGAGGTACTAAGCGAAAATTTTGTTTAAATAAGTGATTAAGATGTTCTTACGTACTTATTCAAGTTAACACCTCGTCTTTCTCCTGACTGGCATTACATCCATTATTCAGGACAAGGTATTTTCATTTATAATACAGGATACAGAGGATACAGAGAATTTATTTATTATCGTAAAATAAATGTTGTCTTGTTTAAGTGTACATTTTTTTTGATTGGCAATTTATTGTTTAATTGTTTAATTTTATTTCATAAGATTACTAAAAAGTATTTATAATATTAATAGTATCCACGTTTATAATTAGTAGTACTTTTTACCTGAAATACAGGAATTTCCTAGTTCAGGTACATGTGTTATTTTTACATTAAATCGCATAAGTAGTCTTTAGTTTTCTCTGTACATTATGTTACTGAATAAACAATTTTATTATTATATTATTATTATTTTAACACTTCACATTTTAAGCTGTTGCTCGGGTCATTATTTTTAATACCAAATGGCGGGATGAATAAGTCTTCATTGCATTTCATCGTCACTGCACCGTCGCTGTGAGGCATAAGTTGATAAGTCCCAAATACATGTAATTTCACCAGCACCCCTGCTCATCAAAAATTACATTGGCTCTTCCTCATCCTGCGCCCACAATACTAACTACCAGGCCACAGAGGTCGTAAAATTTTGAATACATTGATGTTTAATTTTAATATACATAGTATAGCTATGCAGTCCATCCATCTTTTCTTTTGGTTTTCCTCTGCCTTTAGCGCATTTCACGAAAAAGACACCTATTGGCGTACATAAGAAATACTAACCATAGGGTGACCTTCGTCTCGGGACAATGTAAATAAGAAACGGCCAGCTAACATTGTAACGAGCCATAGTTTTGATTTCCAGTTTTCTATTTAGTTTGCATGGTGCAAACATAACATGAGCATTATGTAGGTAAAACAGCAGCAAATATTTTTCCTATGTAACTTTAACAATATTATGTTTAGTAGAAGTAGAGCTGCATTTGACGTTTTAATGACCTTCGTGGTCGAGTGGCTTGCACACCGGTTTTCATGGTGTCGCCATCGTCGTCCCAGGTTCGATCTCGGCCAGGACAATGTAGAAAACTTTTCTATATTTTATCGGGTTTGGGTGTTTGTCGTTGTTTCCAATTTCTATAACACAAGTACTTTTGGATAAGAGCAACGTATATGATATTGTCTAATATTGTCCAAATGTCTTGTGAAAGAGTACGTCCAGGGAAGTACTGCTGCCACCTATTTCTGCTGCACAGTACTGTGAGCATTACTGCGTTCCAGTTTTGATGGATAAGAGCGCTACTGTTTACAAACACATGAAACTTGTCAACTCATGTCTGAGGGTGACAGGCGCAGGGCGGTGCTGCTCAGATCTTTGCGATTTAGAACTCTGAGTGGCACTGCACTGCTATGGACAGGCGTATCACTTAACACCAGGTGCACGATTTGTTCGTCCCGTCACTTGAGAATCATAAAAAAAACATACTTTGAATAGTACTGCAGCTCGTAGTCGAACAAGCGCCCTGTGACAAAAACTCAAAACCGAGAAAATAATTGTCTCCGAGGCCGAACGTTTACCATGCTAATGAAATAGAAATATTTGTATGGCCTACATTATTTCCTCTCGTGAGTTTGTGGTTGTCTATGTGTGTTTCCATGGCACCCGCCATACAGGGTTTCTTTAGTGCGTTTCTCTATGAGTGTGTGCGCGTTATTAATATTTAAAAAATATATATATTTTTGCGGTAACTATATACCTTATCCATCTAAAAAATGAAAATAGTGACAGATCTTTTTTTATTGATCACGGCAGTATATATAACATTTTTTTAATAAATTTTCACTTACGCCCTTTAAACTAACGGCGGAAGAATAATATTATAAAGGCATAAGGCAGTAGGAAACCTACCTAGTTATCCGATGTCTATCCTATCCATAGATATATCCTATCTGATGATGTCAGGGTACTTTTATGTCTTGGAACATGTTCTAATATTGGTACTCATAATAGCTACCAAATGTATAACTGATTACGTAGATTCTGTACATAATGTTCACCAACCTAATATACAGGTTGAAGGCATTTTTCATCAAACAATACTGCTAGTACTGTTTGATAAAAAAATTTAAACAAGTATTAATATTGTAGTTAGAAGAAATATCAGTTAATGCAATAAAAATTTCAAATATTATTATTAGTGGTAATAGTTACAATTTCTGTTGTTTAATACTATTTCTTTTAGTTTAACATATTTTTATTTTTATAAAAGAAAGCGCATTATGCTGTGCAATGACTGTAGCCACCTACATATAAACCCGTTAAAGGGATTGCAGTAGGTAGGTTAGATTTAAGAACCAATGTAAATAATTTTCTTTTGGAAAATAAATGAAAAAAATGTCTGAAAAAAATGAGAGAGGGTTTGTTAATTTGTATATGTACTTCTTGTTTGTCACCAGTGCCTACAAAAACAAGCTGAAATCCGGTAGGTTAATGTTTTTTACTTATGTCCCGTATTGGTGTTTATAATAATAAAGGGTACCTAACCGCAGCAAAGAAACACGCTTTTGCGTTTTTTTACGACGTTTATTTATTTACCTTCTTTTATAAAATCATACATCGTATAATTGGCCTTATTTGTAAGTTATTTGAGAAAAAAAGCAGTTTAAATTTTAATGTTGTCTTTTTAAAGCAATTTATAGTACTGACGACAACAAGACAAAAATATGGTGGAATGGCGGAAGTTATTATACGTATATTTACGTAAATGCACAGTTGCGCATAATTTGTTTTAATAAATTTTTCTTTGTGATTTTTGAGTTCTTACGATGCTTTACCACCATGACATTCAATTATTTTTTGTGATATTATTCCATTAGTTTCTTATAATTATTATAACAAATAAACTTATTATAACAAAAATAAATCGTTAAAAATAAAGATCTGCATTATTAACATAGAAAGATTCGTAAGGTCTACTAGTTCGTTCCGTGGCTTAATTGGCAGAGCATCTAGCATGGATTGCCTAAGGGTGCTGGTTCGAATCTAGCCGGATCGTATGAATTTTTCTTAGTTTCGATCTTTGTGATAATAATTATAACAAGTTTTTTTAACATTACTTATAATATGTAATGAATAATTTATTAACCCAGATAAAATAAATTATTATATATTGTATGTTTCTTTGCCTTAACTTACCAATATTCTTGATGAATGTTCAGGGTGCTTAAAATTTTTTTTTAAATATTTCAATGACACCAACCAAATATCGGATCGAAAATACTTTTTCAATAATCATTGTCAACCCGTTGAGCATGGGACTTTTCTCGCATCATTTTCTACGAGCCAGTCAATAATTTCTTGGCTCATTTAAATAGATTTTATAGTAAATTTGTTATTTATCATGAATACTTACAATCACTAGCTATAACCAGCTTTTAATTTGATTTCTTCATAGTTTTGTTTATACCTATTTATACTTACATCTATTTCAGACTGCAACCTCTCCCATGACTTAAAAGATTAGAGGCAACGTTCGGCCGGGCATAGGAGATCAAGTTAAAGAGCCGGTGAACGATATGTCCCGTGTCCAGCTTTCTGCATTTGTTATTATAGTTATAGTGATTTTCCTATGATCACGACTAATTATACCACGGAGCCAAGACTTACAGAGGTCTGGAATAGGTTTTCAACAGCAGTAGATCAACTTGTGAGAGTTTGTTCAGGGAAGTACAGCTACCTTGCCTATTTCTGCCGCCAAGTAGTAATGTGAGAATTACTGCGTTCCGGTTTAGAAGGGTTAAGGGTGCTGGTGAAATTACAGGCACATGGCACTTGTTAATGCCTCAGGGTGACGGGCGACAGTGGCAGTGCCCATAAGATCTTTGCAATTTAAAGCTCTGAATGGCATTGCAACAGTTATGGACAGGCGCGTCGCTTTCCACCAGGCGCACGACTTGTTCATCCCGCCACTTGGCATTATAAAAAATGTTAAATAACTAAAGGATTCCCTTGCTTTCAATAGCTTTTACATCCTCTGGTTGGAAAAAGCGTTTGCTGTGGAGTACTTTTTGTATGCCTATTACAGCGCCGGCGCCGTCTAGAACAGGTTTTTAGCAGCAGCAGAGCTCTTATCTGTTTCTGCCGCCAAGCAGTAATGTGAATATAAATGCGTTCCGGTTGTGAAAGGTAAGGGTGCTGGTGAAATTACAGGCACATGGGATTTGTTAATTTATATCTCTGGGTGACAGGTGCAGTGGCAGTGCCCCTCAGGTCTTTGCGATTTAAAGCTCTCAGTGGCACTGCAACTGTTATGGACAGGCGCGTAGCTAGTAGTAGTCATCAGGCGATTGTAGAGTTACTCTTTCGACCCTGAAAATGATGTCGATGTTATTGGACTTTACTGAATGGGGCAAAATCCCGACTTATCCGCTTTTGCTTTTAAACAACTTTCAGTGGTAACATTTAAAAAAAACCATTCGAACTATCGGATCGTGATGAGTTTTCGAAGCGGTTACGTGCATCTGTTTCAACTTTATTTTTCATGCAATTAGAACTACTGTAAGTTATCATTTTTGTTTTCCTGCAAATCGTATACACACAAATATCTTGGAAATAGATCGAGGGATCAACGACAAACCTAATAAGTGCATGATTTTCGTAGGGTTACTAGTGTGAAAAATTAATCCCAAGGAAATTAAATGAAATTTTATTTGCCATAGGTATGGTTTACAAAAGATGGTACACATCTATATTATATAATTTAGCAATTTTAAAGCAATTCTAATAGTAGTGCAGAGTTAATAACTTTTATTATAATAACGCAGACACACTCAACATAGCCCCGCACTAGGGAAACCCTGTGTCGCGGGTGCCATGGACACACACATAGACAACCACAAATTACACCCAAACTCACGAGAGAAATAAATGTAAGCCATACAAACATTTCTCCCGGCCCGGGAATCGAACCTGGGACTTCTGCGTGGCAGTCCGGCATGGTGACCGTTCGGCCACGGAGGCAGATTATAATACTAAGTTATCGGGATGTCATGAAGATATAAAAAAAAATTGTAGGTGATTATTTTTTCCTTTTTGGTCAAATAGATTTTAATTAAATATTAATTAAATGTTAATTAATAAACAAAGTTTTCTTTGTCTTTGGTCAAAACCACAGACCTAAATTACTTCAACTTACTACTAAATTACTTTCGTGGTCAAAACATATACTTAAATTAACTAATTGTAGTAAGTCAGATTTGTTGAAGTTTTTATAAAAATAAGTCTTAAGTGGAGTAGAAATTTTTATCTCTTAGCCATGACATTAGCTTACGTTTGAACTTAAGATTATAATTTATCGATTTTATGTCTGACGGTAAGGCGTTATATCTTTTCACACATTAGCCCCGCATTGTTTCTGGTAATAACTTAATTTGCTAGTACTATTATACACTAACTTGTCTAGGTTTCTTACATTTATATTATGAATATTCCGACTCTTTTTAAAGAGCTTAGGTACTGTTGTAGTTATCGAGTGCTTAGGTTTTCGCGATTGTTACACATAGGAAATGAAACTAATTAATAACTAATGTAACTATAGTGAAAAAATAGGGTGGTTTGCATCAATATTAGACATAACTGGTTGAAGACTGTACCACCTCAGTCAACCGTGACCATGGGACCTGTAAAGGGCCCGAAACGTCGCGTCTCGGTTTGTTTGAAAAAACAAATATACGCGATTTAAATCCGGAAAAATAGTTTCATTTCCTACTATTGTACTTTACAAATTTTGACACTTCAAAAATTTACATGCACGGCAGCGGTAAGATGATAAGCGATTTCATAATTAAAGTGATTTGTCTTGTACGTAGGATGGGCTATAGTTACATAATATACAGCCTGTCAAAATATGCCATTGTAAATTGATAAAATCTTTTATTTGCATCATGAACATTTGACATTTTGCATACTTTAGTGTGCGGCCTGGCGTTCGTGATATATAAGCCACATGTAATCATAAGAACGAGACCCTTTAATCATGGAGAAAGTATTCGTATAAAAAACGTGCAATTTTACGCTCAAAATTTACGAGCGGCTGGGAATAATAAACCTCGAATTTCCGTTGTGAAAGTGCGAAGGCAATTGTGGAATTTTTCGGTGGCCGGTAATTAGCGAAATTAGTTTTTATTGCGTAAGTGCAAAGGGTCAAGTCGCTGTGAGAAACTAGGCTTGCGCATACTTAGGCAATTTGTCGCCTGGTGCACAGGTCGTGCGTTAAGACTCTAAGGGTCGTATGCTAGAACTCTATTCAATGCTTAAGTCAGGATTGCACTGGCAACACAAGCACTGGAAATACGACCCTAATGGCAAGGACTTGAGTATGATTTTCAGTGCTCACTGCAATACTCAAGTTCTGATCTGAGTATTGAGTAAAGTTCTAGAATACGGCTCTTAGGGTCGTATTCCAGAATTCTACTATCGCGTAATAAGCAGAAACAGGGCCTAAAATGGCAACACTGTCAAAAGTTAAATAGATCTCACAACACTGCAAGACTGAGCCGGAAGTCAGAGTATCAATTTTTATATTATTTTTATTTTTTATTTATAGCACTTATAATAAAATAAGACAAGTTAATCTTTTATAAGTAAGACATTTATTATTAACTTACTTAAACTGGAGTATAAATTGTCTGAAATAAATTACCTATCCTTATTTTTATTATTATATTTTTTTATCAATGCCATTGGGGTGTCTTTCTCCTCATGTGGTAGGCTTGAAGCGTTTAATAAAAAAATTAGGCCCTTTAACATTTTGCAACATTACGAGGTCAGTGTCTAAATTGAAGTTGTTACAGTTCAATGAGTGAAGTATTTCCACGATTTTCTCAAGTAATTTAATGATCAGATCATAGACAGGTTTATTGCTTAATACCGCACCTTTCGCACATTTGCAAAATGAATTTGTTTATATATAGCAAGTGACTGGGTAAATAAGTCGTGCTCCTGGTGGTAAGCGACACGCCTGTCGATAACAATTGCAATGCCACTTAGAGCTATAATTCGCAAAGATCTCAGGGGCACTGCCACTGCGTCCGTCAACCTGAGCCATAAGCTGACAAGTCCTGTGTCTGTAATTCCACGAGCACCCTTACCCTTCCAAACCGGAACGCAGTAATGTTCAAATTACCGCTTGGCGATAGAATTAGGTAAGGTGGCACTTCCCTGGACGAACTCTTTCACAAGGAGCTCTAGGTACTGCTACTAAAATAACTTTTTGGAGTATATTATATCAGGGGTTTTTTAAATTTTAATTTTTTTTAAAGTTCTGAATGCACAAATTTAACGCGTTGTTACCAAATTAAAATAACATGCACGCGATCCACAAAATACATAAACTATCTAAGTATTTCAAACTTGTGCCTTACATCTGTTACATGGTGTATAAATTTGCGGTATAACCACTGAGCTGTGACCTTATTATTTTCGCGAGCCAATACTATCGCTTCATTGCACTGCACAAACATGACCCAGTCCATATCCGGCTCGAAGGACCTTTGGCTAGTAAATTGTCAAGTCTCATATTTATTTCTTTATTTTTTGTGAACGATATATAGCCGCTGGCAGCTGAGGGTCTCGATTTGTGTGTATTACAAAAGAAAATGACGAATAACAATGTTTCATAATAATTTTATGAACTTGTGAGCTTTTGTAATAACCTTAACTGACGCATAGGGTGTAAGGTTTTTTCATAATTCGAACAAAATTAAAAGGAACCGGAACACATTCAGCCTTATGATTTAAAAAAAAGCTATGATTGACGTAAAGATCGAAACAGAAAGAAATACTCCTTCGATCTGATTGGACTCGAACCAGTGTCTGTTGCCGTGCAGGAACCACCGTTCTTACCGTTCATAAAATTCATCGTGATATAATACGATATAAAATAATTTGGATTAGTTTATCAAAGTAATTGTTCAGTGTTGTTCATTTATTCATATTTCACAAAATTAAAATACTCAATTTATTTCAAACACCAAGAAAATCCTTACAAAAATTTAAAAAAAATATATAAATGTAATTTGGGATATTTAAAAAAAATTAACGACTTTCAAAAGTATTTTCATTTCTAAAGTGGTAATGGTTGTATTATAATGACATAATTCTAATTGTTGTAATTTTACATTCAATTTTAATTAAATAATCGTTTATTTGTAATATTGCTGTTTAATTTCCTCGCAATCGAAGTGAAAAGCAGAGTGTATAACTCGTTCATAAAACCCATTTTACCCTCGACTTAAGTATCCTATATATAGGATGTACTTGTCTCCGTTCCATGACGCGTTTTATGCACTTGTTGTACAATCTACTATTTATCACATGCCGTACCCGGTGGTAAAAGAATCAAGAAGTATGAAGGCAATTGGCAGCAATTAACACGATTACCCGGTCGCTATGGAGAGTTCAATTAGAGAAATTATGAAAGGGAGTGTTCTATTCTGAACGGATACATCGTTATGCTAGCGAATTATGACAATTAATAATTCATTAATATAAAATGATCAATTATAAATAGGAAACCAAAATAGGGAAAAATCTATGCAAATGCGGTTTGAATTATTTGTTGTTTACAGCTCATAATGTAGTTCATATAATCTATTTACTTATTGTTTGCTGTGGTCATTTGGCCAGTCTTAATATTATTTTGTTTTTAGAAAATTTCGGTCAGTCAAGACCATGGGGCATTTATAGGGCCCGAAATGTTGATTTATTTGTAAAAAAAACAAACGTAAGTGATTTAGACCCGAAAAAATTTTTTCATTTCCTACGTGTAAAAAGCGCGAAAGCCTAAGAATTCGATATTATTATTATATTTAGATTTTATTGTGTCCCAGAATAACGAAATGAATTCGAGGTACTACCCAAAACACTTACTGTCTATTTGTTCCTAAAATTCATTGTACCCATGCCTTGACCTCGAGACTTCCTATAGTACAATGTTATTTTCATAAATAATTATAACATTTGAAATGTTTGATATAAACTATTATAAAAATTCTTTTGTTTAGTGTCTTTGTAGTAAAAATTAAGAAAAGCAGAATTTACACTCGGGTTAAAACAACAATATCACAATTCCAAATATCTTATGTGCAAATAATAGTTTCCTTTCTGCGATAAGCAATCTAGTCTCTTGATAAATTGGAACGTTTAGACAATGATTAATACGAATCACTATTACTGTAAATACCAAAAAGACTATCAGCAAATAGTAAACATTATAGTACCTATACTATAGGCTGTAAGTCACAGATACACAATATTATGTGTATAAGCGTTATTTAAAGACAATAGTTTGTGGGATAATTAATTAGAACGCTAGACTAGGCTCTGTATAGAATCTTTAACTTTTTATGTTTTGTTTGCCTTACTTTTGTAACGGGCTTCGTGAACTTAATTAAGTTTAATAGTAAGTACGACGCAAAGTTATAAGAAAGAAGTACCTACTTACTTACCGAAACTACTACTTACTAGGTATGTGGAAGAACTTACCTTCAATTTTGATTTATGAACCACATCATTATTTTGTAGCGAATCAAAAGCATGCCAGATACAATTAGTAACGTTCTTCAGTAACGTAGACATTTTCCACCAATCACGTTCTCACATTACTTTTTTGAATTTCGAGTTTATTTTTTTAAGTTTAAAAAGTGAACGCGGCGTGCACCTCTCTCGTGTTCGGTATTCAAACTGACGATGCGGGACGAAGGCGAGGAGGCGCGCTATCAAGTCAGAGGAAGTAGGTGAAGCGGAACAATGCGTAACATGACGTAGGGTTGTCAATTTTTATTATTATTCAATAACATGGTAAATAAACAAATAAAATAAAATAAACATTATTTTGTACACTTTTAAGTTGGGTACGTTAGAGAAATAATGAAGATTTAGTAGCAGCAAAAAAATTTTTTTTTGTATGGAGAAATATACATTTTATTTTTTATCTCAAAATATACGAAAATGTAATGTGCGTGGGTTACTTACAGTATAGTTCCAATCATTTTCTATGTAGAACAAAATAATACGTCTGCATATACTTGCGGTTTTGTAAGTAAAGGTGCGGCAAAATTGCTAACTCTTTTATATACTTTATTAACGAAATATATGAGCTTTTAGTGTAATTTAGAGAGCGCTATAACAATAACATGAAAGTTAAGTAGAAACTAGTATATTGTGTTAAAAAATAAATAACAAATCTTAAATTTTGACACCTATTTTCTGGTAAAGCCGCAAGTATTTGCAGATGGATTATTTTTTTGTTGATAGAGAATGATGGACCTATATTGTAAATAAATCACACACATTACATTTTCCTACATTTCGATATAAAAAATAAAATGTTTATTTCTCGAAACAAAAAACTACAAACTTTTTTCTCCGAAACTATCAACTTTTCAAGAAATTATACAAGAATAAAATTAATAAAATAGAATTGTTAGGAACGTTATTATCTATCATATAAAAAAAAAATCCTCGATACTCCACAAGTTATTCCTATGTCCAAGGATTATCCACTTGGGCCCACTGTGTGGCGTCGCAACTGTTATGGATAGCCGTGTCGCTTACTACCAGGCGCATGGTTTGTTCGTTCTATCACTTAGTGTTATAAAAAAAAAGAGAAGTCTTAGAGACAGTTCATAATTATAATTAACAAGTAGGGAAGATGGAAGAAAAGTTCTCCAGTGGTGACGTCGAAGTAATGGAAGACGTAGGTAGTACCAACCTTTCGGATCCAGACAGCCGTTAGTTTTAAAGGTTGGAGGCAAAGACCTATGTTCATGAGCGAACCTTTGACGAATAAAGATGGTGAAATATGCAGAACTATAAGCAGATTAAATAAAAATGATTTTTAGTTACTTAGGTGTAATTGGAAACAGTTTCTCAATCGAGAGCTTGTTTTTACGTTTCGGAAAATCGACTTCCACTATAGGTATAGGTACCATTTAAAATCCGCATTGTTCTTTGAGTATTGGACGATGACCAATTTAATCTTATATACCATTGACTTACAAATAAATGGACGACGGGTCTAATACAAAAACCACGAAAAATATGTCCCAAGTCAACCTATTCGAAATTTAAATTGTAATGTCATCGTAGTATCGCGCTGTCAGTAGAACAAATGAAGACTAAAGCGGAGTGTCGCGCTCTGTATACGATTTTAGCGCCTTACAAGTGCGGACACTTTTTAGCGCGGACCCGACGTCCATATAATTGTAAGTCAATGTTATATACAAAAAAAAAAAACGATGACTGTAAGGCTCAACTCACACTGGCGCAGAAGTATAAGTCGAAGTAAAATATATAAGTCGAAGCGTAAGAAGGCGAGCACCTTTAATTTTTTTTTAAGATTCTAAATGTAACTGCAATTGTTGACAATTGTTAGGGCTATTTATTACCAGTATAACAGTTGCCCTGAAAAGTTGAATAAATATAATTTTGAAATAATTTTTGGAACATGATACCAATAACCTCTGAACATAACGCATGTACGAAACCCAAGCAACCCAAACAAGTACGCGTATGATAGTGCTTTCACAAATTTTTGTATGAAATATTTACAAGTAAGTATTACATTTTTTTTCAACAAAGATCTTTGTAGTTTCTTTATCCGTAGACAATCGACAACAATTTGTCTAAATTGTTTGTTGGAAATGTGAAAATTTGTATCATATAGTTTGCATGTCCTTGGAGCTCTGTTACGTTAGCGAAGAGGAAGGTGTAACAGAGAGTAGTAACTGTAAAAGCCTTTACATTTCTTCAAAGCTCAGCAACACAAAATCGTAATGTAACAACATCGTCGTGTCCTATAAGTTTACACTTACTTTATACTTCTTTAATTAAATGAGATGTCAAATTTTTGACCTTCAAAATATTATTGCCAGGCCATGACAACAATGTACCGGTTGTATTATTTATTATGTAATTGTGTTATATTGTATGTATATGTAAGTGCTGTATGCTGTAATTTGTGAATAAATAAGTAACGCCGTTACTTAACAACGTTGCAGTGATAAGGCCGCGTTTTACCTTCGACTATTTACGTCGAATCGAACATCCATTCATGTCCTCTCTCTTTAAATTTTATTAAATGCTCTTTGTTTCTTATGAGTACGATGCAATAATTAAATAAAGACTTTCATAAATAGTTCTCGATTTTATTTTTTTGAATATTTGAGTTTATAAAAAAGGTGATTAAAACATCATATTTTGACTGCCTAAATGCCTAGTCAAAAACGATCTCAGAAGTCTCGTTTTTCCCGGTATTTTTGTTTTTCCACATTGTCTTTATATAATCAAAGATTATCTATAGTGAAACAATTCTCTTATTTATGTGGCGTTAAGGATACTATAATAAAATAAATGTAATAAAATAATCTCCACATTTGGAGCCCGTTTAACATACTATCTACTTAATAGACATCTTGAACACACGAGTGGTCTACAAAAAGGATATCTAAGCTGTAATAAAGTATTGTAAGTAGAGTCAAGAGAAAAATGATTTTGAAACGGTTCTAATAGTCATATTACAGAATCATACCAGAAAGTCATGATTAATCGATAATATGAAAGTTTGGTGCAAGCAGCACTGGATATATCGAAATATTAGTAAATGCTTACAAGGTTTGTATCTATCATCATAAGCGGTAAAAGTTTCCATTCTAGTTGCAGTAGAGCACCTTGTAAAGCCTCCACCACTGTATGTAACGTTGTTGGTCAATGAAACGCTTGTCTTTTTAACTGTAGAGACTATATTATAAATAATTTAAAAAAAAATACGCAAACAGAACAGAGCGGGGCCATTTAACATACAGTACAGTACCATACACCATATACCACCAATACACCACCCTCCCTCTGTATAAAATGTGGAGGGTCTTTTCTTGTATTTATTCACTTTAATATTTAAAAATACATTCATATCTCTAAAGTTATTTTTTACGCCGATAATATCCTGTTTTTTTCACATTCTATTTGTTTTTTTGTCGTCATTGGATTCGACTAAGGTGTAACTGGCTGGTAAAAGTGGCTACTGTACACTCACAAATGAGGGGCTATTTTTGCTCTCCTAACTCCTTGTGAAAGAGTTCGTCCAAGGAAGTACTGCCACCTTATCTATTCCTGCCGCCAAAAGTAATATGAGCATTACAGCGTTCCGGTTTGGAAGGGTAGGGGTGCTGGTGAAATTACAGGCACCTGAGACTATGTCAACTTATGTCTCAGGGTGACGGGCGCAGTGGCAGTGGCAGCATTGCGATTTAAAGCTCTGAATGGCACTGCAACTGTTATGGATAAGTGTGGCGCTTACCACCATGCGCACGACTTGTTCGTTCGAAATATTACCGACATTTACCGGTGGTTAACGTTTTTAAAAATGTCATGGGCATTTATGCGAATAGAGCCTGGGCTATCTTGAATGAAAAAGTATTCAAATGTTGTTAAAATTTACAGCTCAATTTAATTAGTTGTTTTGGTAGTAACATTCCATCATTTTAATTTTCGCCCTTCAAGTGACAATTAAAATCATCTACTCGTGGTTCGAAGACAGGTACAGGCTCCCCGTCGGGAACCGAACTCAAAACCTCCTACATAGGAGGCAAACGCTTCCCAAAGAGAGATTCCGAGGAGGTTGATAGGTATGCGTTACAATGTCAAGTAAAATTAAGTTTGAATACTAAAAAGGAATTTCACTTGCATTAACATTTGCAGCCATCCAATGCATCTCTGGCAGTCAAAAACAATTTAAATAAGCGTCCTCATGAGTCATGCGCAGACGCAGAAGGCGAAAGCACGCAAGGCCGCGGTGTTATGATGAGTAATATTACGGGTATCGATCGATGCCTTATCGAGATATTAAATGACATTGGTGAGATTTTTGGAAGGCTTACAGCAACTTTCAATTGTTATTGAAAGTAATACACAGTTTGATACAAAACAATAAAGAAAGAAGAAACATTTCTATAATGTACAATGCGTTCTTTTATAAACAGGACGTGAGCGTCACTGGTCATTTGCATCGGTCAGATACGCAAGCATTGCCGGCTTCCGCAAATCGTTCAGAGCATCAAGTACGACTCTGTCTCTGTATATTAGAGCGTAATTTAACGATGTACTTTAATCATAACGCATTTAATATGTTATATTAGCATATCGTCGGGGATAGTGCTATTACGCGTAACTAGCATTGGATTACGTGTTTCCATTTAGGTAATTTAGTGGCCAAATCAAATCTGCGTATATGTCGTGGCAACTAAATTAGCGTGATTTACCGGAATCTGTTATTATCAGTCCGTAGACAACATAAATTAATGCTTACTGTGTAAAAATGAAAATCGTAGCCATTGACATAACAAAGTAATAACGATAATCTCTCTCTGTAAAATTGGGTTTAGCGCAGATACGTTACCTTTTACCGATGTTACATACGCGGGTTTGCACTATCCCCGACGATATTACATTATTTAAAAAGAAAATAAATTACGATTACAAAATCAACTTCAGAAATTCTAAATAAAATACGGAAATTCATTAATGATTTATTTAGTAATTATTTGATTTGATGATTTCGTTTGAAGTTGATTTTATTAGATAGTTAAGTTATTTTTTTCATTTGTCATTGAATTTGATTTCATTATCACCGCAACGAGAATGCGTAAAAAAGACTTAGGGTCGTATTCTAGAACTCTACTCAATGCTCAAGTCAGGATTGCACTGGAAACACAAGCACTGGAAATACGACCCTAATGGCAGGGACTTGAGTATGATTTCGAGTGCTTTAAACCATACTCAAATCCTGACTTGAGCATTGAGTGGAGTTCTAGAATACGACATGCTACCTACATTATTTGCGATTAGTGGCTGAAAGAGTGAAAATAAAGCTCAGAAAAAGATAATTGTTTAAAAAAATTAAAAGTAAACAAGCGCGTTTAAAAAAAATGGCAGGTTTTTGTAGTTACAGTTAAGTTTTTGCTCGAATTAATTTTTACTATAGTGTGTCATTACATCTTGGGGTTCTTATGTAATTATTTACAACCTTTTTACGCTAATGGTTCTATAGCCAATGCTTAATAAATAAATAAACAACAATTTATAAACACGAATATGTATTATTTTTAATTTTTCAATTAATCATCTTATGTTCGCGGATAACGCGGAAGGTCGATTGACCAAACTCTACAATACAGGAACAAACCATGGATCACCATAAGGGGTATGGAAATAACGACTATCTATTCTTTAATACCTACTTGCCTTATGCAAATGTTTTCTATCTAGCGGAAAACGCCGAGGTCGTGCCTTATTCGTTAGCGGACGACCGTGCACTTTCAAATACGTAAAAGAATAATTGGTGCTCGAAGGACGGTAGTAAACACAAGCTATATAAAAATAATTTTGGTAAAAAAGAAAAACAACCTGAGCATTGAACAATGTAATAGTGACAAATTATTATTATTTATTTATTTGTTAAGAATTGGCTATAGAGCCATTAGCTTAAACAAGCAACAAACAATTAAGAAACTCAAAACGTAATAATATTTAAACTAAAAATTAATTTGTGAAAAAACTATCTACAGAAGCCCGCCATTTTTCTTTCTGACAAACAAGAATGAAACCAATAGTGACAAACACATTGTATTCTTTCTTGCGCGGGAATTGGCATATTAAATGAACGCATAAAATGGCGAGGTCTCCCCTGAAGATGTACACCACTATTTCAAAAACGCTTTGGGTTCTTTACTAACTTTTAAAGGTGCACAAGCCATTTAAATAATAATTTTGGTAAAAAACGAAAACAACCTAAGCATTCAACAATGCACTGACAATCGTACTCGAAGATGAACGAAGAGCTTTTGAAAAACATAAGACGCTTACCATGTCCTAAATAATTACTTATCATCGACTCAACATCATCATCATCAGCTTACACCCATCCACTACTGGACATAAGCCTCCCCTACGAAATTAATTATAAGAACAGGCGCTTATCAGCTAAGTGTTGAATTACTCATACACGAGGCAACTCGTTTGTACCACTCGCTTGGTTGGTTTGTCACAACACCTCATGTCATAAAAATGTCCCACCTCACACCTCACCTCATGTCACAGCCCCACACATGTTACACTGCTTCGAATTCAACAAATGCAACAATGATTGGTTCTGCACTGCCCGCTTTTTGTCTGATTTTACATCATATGATCATACTACCATAGTTCTATAAAATTAGCATTTATTTATACTATATCATCATAACACTTAAGTTATCCAATTCATTGATACCATCAAATTATGAAAATGTGCTTAATATTCTGTCTGTTAAGTAATTGCCGTAGGTGCAAACCACAAACCACATAAATACTAGTAATTATTGTCTATTTTCGTTGGATAATTTATAACCTATCAAAATTATGTTATCTTAGTACTAATGTAAGATTACGTTTTCAAATGTGTGCGTGTAGCGACACCGGTTTTGATACAAATGTTGCTTAATGCCATTTCCATTCTTTTCTTTCTTCCGTGGTGCAAACATTCTTACTACTACCTCACCTCATTTGAAATAGGGCATTGTACCGCCTCATTCTTTCAAATGAGGTACCCCTCAAACTCATTTTTATTTCATGTCCTACCCAACACTATTATCAGCCTTTCCATAAAAACAAGGAAAATATACTAACATATTAAGAGGCTGTACGGTAGAAATTTTTGGCTATCCAAATAAATGGGTGAAAACCATTGACTTACAATTATATGGACGTCGGGTCCGCGCTAAAAAGTGTCCGAACTTATAGGGCGTTAAAATCGTATACAGAGCGTCATTCACGCTTTAGTCTTCGTTTGTTCGACTGACAGTGAAGCAAGCAAAATTAGACAGTACTGCGATGACATTACAATTTAAATTCAACGTTTTAGCTTTTTCATATTCCTTGACATGTCACTACGTTTAAATAGGTTGACTTGGGATATTTTTTTCGTGGTTTTTGTATTAGACCCGTCGTCCATTTATTTGTAAGTCAATGGTGAAAACCATTGACCTTGAAAATTGGAGAAAAATATATTTTACAGTCTCTTTTAACTTTTTATTTATGAAATTAGTTTAGGTTGTGGCCTTATTGCCAAAACCAATAAATAAAAAAAATGTGACATTCTCAAATCGCACATACAGCTGGGTTATAAAGTCTTGATCGAAAAACGAAACGAAACGGTTGTTTTCTAAAAACAAACGCTTTCCAGAAACAGTTACAAGAAAAACGCTTTTCAAAAAAAAACTAACCTCCCTTCGTACTTTTCCAGGCCTAGATAGAATAGGTTGACGAAATGTTCCTGAACATTTCCGTGCTGTAGGCGGTCTAATTTGTCATACAAATATCAACTGAATGCATCTAGCTTAAGATCCATTTTACAGTGAAACGGTTTCGGACGATCCCGAAAAAACTATTTTCGGGACTTTATTTTATAAAATATAACCCAAGTTAATACTATAATAATGATTGGAACCATTGATTGGAACGAACGAATGAACTGTTCTCTATCCAGTCGCACACAAGTAACGTAACGTGTTTGCAGAACGTAACGGCATTGACAAATAACTACATACATATATAACTTGCAGTGTGAGTCCGTTTGGTTTTTTTAAAATGTCGTTGCTGTAGTAACCGTTTCTGAAACCTATATGAAAATGTTTTTTCGTTACATTGAAAGAAAGTGTTTCTTGAAATGCTTTCGGAAAATAGCGCTCAGTCCTAAATCGCACATGACATATTATTATCTCGAAATTGCTAAGTTATATTAATATTTCCTATTTAATTTCAAAGCGACGGTGTTGTCCTGTCATATTGAAATTAAATTGAATGCGAATGACATACAACTGTAGCAAAATTTTGGAGATAAATGATTAATACAACGCAATTTTGAGATACTATAGAGTATATTATGTTACTTGTCAAGTGCGAATTGTATTTTCTTGCGCGGTAATATGCAGATTTTAAATTAACGCATAACAGTGAGGTCTCTCATAAATTAAGCGTTTAAACACCACTATTTTTACAACTTGTTTTTTCACTTTGAAAAATATTACGCATGGTAATAAAACACCAATATATCTTTGGTTTATTTATTTCATCATGAATAATCTACATACAAGAGGTAAAATTACGTTACAAAACCGACAATGTACCGCCACTAGTAGCGACATTGTCGAATAAATATTGCGAGTTATTTGATTCTAACATTATTATAATGCTTAAAATATTTCAACTGCTTGAACTGATTTTTCTGTAGAGGTTGTCCGCCATTTTGACAGATTTTTGAAACGAGAATTCAGTGACCCCGCGACGAGTTATGAGCTGGTGTTTTGACGACCCTAAATATGTTGCCGACGATTGAGCAGGCATTCTTAAAGGGCGAGTGCCCATTTCTTGGTGTTGAACCCGAATTGTATTACTGGTCCTAACTATACACGAATGTACATCTGTTAATTATCTTTATAACTTGACACCCAGATTTTTCAACCTTTTGATACAAGTTTTTTTTTACAGAAAAATCTCTTCAAATATGAGTAACATGTTCAAGCAGTTAAGAATATTTAAAAATCCCAAAATTCTTATAACCTAATCATATATACTAAATTGAGATTCAAATAAATAACAAAAAAATACAATTCATTTTGCTCTACTTAATAAAGAGGTTTGAACTTTTGATATAGAGCCTGGCTTGCCGTCGGCCGGCAATTAATAAAAACAAAATGGCAAGTGAAAACCTCAAACCTCTATATTAATTTAAAATAAGTACAAAAAATATAATAAACTATACAAAAGTATACATTCAAATATTGCGTCCAGCAATGGAATGTAAAACTTGTAAGAATACAAAAGAATGCAAAAAGGTAAAAATGTGCAAACAATTTTAAATTACAACTACGTAATGGCAAGAATTATTGAAATTGTTCAATGACAATTGTTACATAAACAATACGACATTATATGGAGCAATTTGAAAAACGTGTAATTCGTGATGTCTAAGGTACGCCGCACATTAAAATTTCCAAAACAACGAAACCGCCACAAAGCACATCAACTTATCTAAAAAGTTTACAATTTCAAATTAATATTGAACTATTGAACGTGAAAAGTGTCGGATTACATTTGCTACGTGCTTTCTACATCAGCTTACTTTTCTAAGTTTCTACCCTTCGCCCTTGCTACAATTAAATAACCATAACGCTCGAATACGATGGTGCATACCTGACTCGATTACACAATTTTAAATATCAGCCCCACACAATATCGCCGTACCGTGCTTACGGTAGCTCTTATTCTAAACGTTGCTAGGGTATTTACTAATTATTTTAATTTATCAAAGTATAATATATAAGGTCCTAATTCATTAGCTGACGCACTTGTTTGGTACATACAACAAAAGAACTTTTACTATGAAGAATCCTTTGAAATTGCGTAAAAAAAATTAAATGATATGAAGCGACGCCGACGGGATGAACACATCGCACGCTTGATAGTAAACGAAAAGCCTATTCATGACAGTTGCAGTGCCACTCAGAGTTTTAAATCGCAAAGATCCGAGGGGCACTGCCACTGCGCCCGTCACCCTGAGACAAGTTGACAAGTCCCTTGTGCCTGTAAATTTTACACAAATTTTCTCACAAGGAGCCCTACTACTAATAAAACTTGTTATCGTTTTGTCACCGTAGACTTACAAGAACCGATTTCAACTCACAGTTTGTCATCTGACTAGATAATAATAATGAGCACAGTATGTACAATTGTGGATGTTTTTAATCGGACTCGATAATCAAGCAAGTGGACAAAGTTTATACATTGACAACGCACGCAAACCGCTTAGTTGCAATTACCTAATTATTGGGACATGTGATACGAGGAGTCGACGCAGTAGAACGTGGTTCCTGCACGACGCTGCCGTCTGACACTGGAAGCTTCGCTCTGACTGCCCTTGTCACGTAGATTTACATTGTTTCTTTTTTTTTTATTATTAAATATTGTGTTTGGGTTTTCGTCTTCGTACATAAATCTTAAAGATGACTCTGATCAAAGATCTGCCAGTCGTTTTTCAAGCCAATATATGAAATCCTACCTACCTACCTACTCGATCCAAATGCATGAAAAATGGGTTTAATTTTTCGGATACGTGGCCTTAAAAATACGTCAGCTAATCAATTAGGCTCTTAAGTTAAAATGGCAAGTGAAAGCTAATAGGCACGGTAATTCACTTGATGTGGTAATAAATTTGAGTTTTTAGGTTTTCGCAATTGTTACACATTGAAAATAATATTTTTTCAGACCTAAACTGAAACGTTGGTTTGTTGAAAAAACATATACATACACGATTTAGGTCCGAAATTTTTTTTTATTTCCGGTTTTAGTAGACAGGGCGAAAGCGCCATTTCGAAAAATTTTACATACGACCATGTTTTTGGTTTTAACGACTACTTACGTCCTGTTTTAAAATGCAATTTTGGTTTTAATTGAGTTTTAAAATGGAATTTTAAACAGAACGTAAGTATTTTAAAACAGTCGTGAAAAACAAACATCTGACCTGATTATTATTTTTAATGGCGCTTTCGCCCTTTGTACAAAACACCGACGAGTTCTAATGGATTCTTCAAAATGGAAAATATTTTATAGGATGTTTACGGGTTTCAGGGACGCCTCTGCAGGGGGTCCTTCGGCACTCCTTTTGCGGGTATGCGAGGACGCGGCAGACGCGCACCCGCTTCGGCGCAGACGTACGGGGAGAAGGCGAAGGCAGTTCGCTGCTCGCCTGATCCCCTAGTGAGGCCAACGGGCTCTGGATAGGGACTCCGGAGCCTGCATTGCACGGCCTCACTCGTCTTGGTGGCGGGTCGGAGGACAACTGACCTACCCCTCCGTTGGCGCGGCAGCCCTGGCGCAAGCTAGGGCGGCCGGGCGGCGTCGTGGTGAATGTGCACCGACCCCACGGCGCCGACTCAACCGGCGGGAGGTAAACCCGGGGGGGTTTTAGTGGGGTAGGCCCTCCAGTCTGGAGGGAGAGTCCCCACACAACCCCTGAGTCTCCCTGGGCTCAGGGGTATCTATAAAGATTTCCCCCCGCAAAAATAAAAAAAGGGGTCCTTCGGCATCACTACATGCAAGCGCATATTGACAGCAATTACGCCACGGTATCCCTAGGTACGACGCGGCATTCCTAGGCATGTCGAAGCATACCGTTGTGGCTCTTGTTTGCGGCTGGCCTCTTCAGATCTCTACCTCCCTCGCGCTCGGCGTCCCGAAGTTTACCGATGTATCCCGAACACTGCCGAAGCATCCCCAAGGCATTTTGGAGGTGGTTGGCTCGGTATCCCTAAGCTTAGTTTTTGTAGCTATGACCATTTTCATTGGAATTTCAAGTATAATGCCATATCACCTTTCGTCGCCTAAAAATCCTTTACCGAGCTTTCCCGTTAGAGGGTGCCGGGACTAAGTCTGCTGGATACCACCACATGACTAGGTAGTAACAACTACCGGTTTCACAGCTTGCAACAGCAAGCTGTGAAACCGGCATTACTTCTAAGCATTTTGGATTAGTGGAAGTTTTAATTTTCACCATATGGGCTAAAGCGATATTATAGAACTCGTTGAGTTTTTACTTTGACGTATATAACAATAATTTGTAAATACCCCAACATTTCCGTAAACGCACATTTTGTTCTAATTTAAAATAGAAAAAAGTACAGTCGCGCGCTAATTACACATATTGCCTTTCCACTGCCATTCTAAAGCTATATTTCTGCGACTGACAAAAAACAACAACCTAATTCACATAATCTAAATCGTAGAATAGAATTCATGAAAAATAACAAGATAGAGTTAATTAATAAGATCATTAATGAATATCATAAATTGTATGAAACTGCTTTCCGGTGGAGAGCAAAATCAACACACACATTATATTTAAATCTATTATTATAATACTTGATTGAATCACTGTCCCTTCACAAGATATACGTTTGCAAAATATTTGAAATCGATTGCAGGTCTGGTCGCGATATTCAATAATGCAAGATAAGTTCGTTCTCAGGCTGTACATTAAATATCACCTCTCTCGCCACTAAGTGACGTATCTTAGTTAAAGATGTATATACCTATAACATACACCAGATTTTTTTAGATTACAGTACAGCCCCCTACCGGTGTCATTTAAGTCTGTTTGAAAAAAAAACGTAAACGTCAAATCCTATACATTTTGGTTATATTCAATTATGGAATTAATGATTTGTTATTTGTTGATAATTTCATTCTTGAAATTGTTTATATAAATAAACGACAATGTGAAGTATACGTATACATTTTCTTTGAAAATAATATTTCATAATTTTTTTAGTACAAACTTTTGAACGATAACTGTATACATATTTATGGTGTAATATTGGTATTGCTATTTTGAAATTAAACTCCACTTGAACGTTTTTTATATGTGAGTATGTTGGACTTGTGTAGGAAACTGTTTCTCCTTAAGCCCTAGGGATCTTTTGGTACCGAAACAGTTGGAGCAGAGGAACTTGGATTGTTGTTGATTTGACATGCTATTTGCATTTCACAATTGGTATTTGTTTGGAATATGTATGTTATCTTTGTTGTTGGATTAAGGAAGAAGTCGTACAAGTTGCTTAATAGTTTGATTTTTGAAAATGTTCTGGATTTAAAGTTCAACGGTTAGGGCGCCTCAAATTAGAAATTTATAGAAGCGTTGTTACAGTAATGGCGCCACTGTGGTGCTGCAGCGGCGCCACTATAAATTTTTATACAATATTCAGAATCGCAGTTGCAGCGCCACCGCCGTGACACACGCGCGACACTTTAGCAGTCACAATTAGTGAACGATAAGTCTGTCTTTTTTGATGATAGAGTGAAATGACATTTGTATTTTTACCAGTTTCGTAAAATTTTAAATAGTCATGTAGTTGTCGTCGACAGTTTTATCGATAGAAGGGAGGGAAGAGGGTAAAATTTTGCCAAAAATGTCTGAACTGTTCACAGTTCGTAATTATTAGTTTTCATGTTACGATGTCCTAATAATTACTAATTGCATTATTGTATTCTTTATTCTTATTTTGACAGTTGGTCTATTGTTATCAAAATCAATCTTTCGTCATACACATTTTAATAACGACTGGAGGATTTGATTATTTATATTAAATTAAAATGAGAAACTTTAAAATGTCTCCTATTTGTATTTTTAACAACACATACTCCTAAATTTAGTGTATGAATGAATTTTCAAGAACTAACATTTCAAATGAACCTGTGCCCAGCATTAGGACGAATATATGCTGAAGATGAATAATAAAACTAGTTCGCAAATTTATTTCATACGCGTAACCAACATTCAATCCATAGTCGATAGAATATATTTTATCGACTGCAATCACTACCTGCTTGCAAGCGGGCAACACTTTTGCGCAATTAACTGTCATTTTATTTCACCCTCAAAAAATACAGACTATAAATTATTGAAGACCCCACCATTTATCCACCAAAATGCAGCCAAGAATGCTACGTCACAGCAACCAAAAATATATAGATATTTTTACATCTAAAAGCTGCTTACACAAAATAATGAAATACACTTGGTGAAATATAGATAGTGGGCCTGATAACCGAAAGAGCAGTAATTCAATCAATCTTGTTTGACACAGACATGTAATGATTAAAATATTTATGTTGTATTACTAAGTGACTAGGTAATCTCACATCGAAGACTATTTATTTAGTTAAAATTGGTTGTGTCGCCCCACCCTTGCTTTTCTACTTTCCTAGCATACTTACTGAACACTACTTCTAACTTATCTGTCATGGGTAGTAACAGTGCCAGTTAATCTGACGGTTACAACCGGGAAGTTACTTTCTTTTACCTATAACGGACATGTTGACGGCACGGTACGTCCTATTTACCATGTGAAGTTGTTTTCATCATCTTTAGACGTAAAAAGATATATTACAAAATGTAGGGATAATACAATCTGGCACAAAGCTATACAAACTGTCACTTGTAAATGTCGTAAGGCAATATTTTTATCAAACAACTATGGCAGTTTGTATATGTTCAGATGTGGTCCATTGTACATGAATACATGAATAAATAGACAACTACTCTTTCTAGAAAAACATTTGGTAAATGGGACGGGCTTGTTTGACAGTTAGTGTTCTCAAAGCATATTGTAAGGATGGCTAGAGCGAGGACCAGCGCCTAAACAGGGCGAGACCGGACGAAGTCCCATTACTATAGAGGTGTGTTCAAAATAACCAACAGGAAATTTGACTAAGCCGACCAAATTACGAAGTTCTATTGGTTGTTTTAAACACACTTGTTCTCATCTCCGCTTTGGTGGATACTCCGAAGGTCAGAAGGCATATAGATTATTTTTTATATTTTTCTTTATTGTTTTCGAGTAAGTATAGTATTAAGTTAGATTTGTGGCTAAAATATAATACAGATAAAGTGTAAATACTTCATAAAAGAGGGAAACTAAAGAGTGTATTTTTTATAAAAATAAATTTATTATACTGACGACACTTAACAATTAGGAACCCTGAATGTTTAATTTAAAATTTAATTTTAGCTATCAACAAAGTCTCTTTGAATGAACAACAAGGTAAGTCTTTAGGGTTAAAAATACAAAACGATGAATTCATAATTATGAAACCATCCTTTCAGATACCATTTTCAGTGAAGTGGCAAATTGGACGGCAAAATCTAATATATCAGGGCCCTGAGCTGAGGGGGACCTGTGTTAGGAAATAAAAGTTTTTAAATGTCCTAATTGGACTTGAATAAACAAAGACATGCCGCCTTTTAGCAGCGATACAAACGCGTGTTTCAACCGCGCGATTGCATCGCGACTGAATCGCTGCAGATGTGCTGCTAAAAGTCGGTGTGTGTAACCGCTATAAACTCTACAGAATTCCTCGGAATATACCGCCAAGTCAATGTCCTGACTATGCTTTGATAGGCAGTGCAAAGAATTTAATCTATTTTTGCTGAATTGAACGCCAAAAATGATTTTGTGGACTTCAAATTGTCATACCAATTTAAATAAAACTGAAAATAGTTCACCTGAAAGGACGCATAATCACAGCACGATCAACAGACAACTATCAAAATAAATATCTAACGAGAAAACGTAACCATTTGGCACAGTAAGAGTTTTGATATGGTCGTTACTTAAGAATAGAATAGGGATAAGTATTGTACGATAAAGTTTTGTTAGGTATATCGTCAGTCTCGAAAGATTTGGTATCCGGTACCCTGTTTGTTTGTTTAGTACATTCGGCGCATAGGTGCTCGCTCTAAAGTCCATCTTTTTATCATTCTGAAGAATGTTAACAACCTTATAACTATCATTACAATCATTCATACAAACATACCGTGGTAAAACCCGAGTGTTTAAATATATCCGCTTATTTCTTAAGAACGATTGGTAAAAAACAGTACTGCTTTCTTCCGTACAACAGAATGTTGCGGTGAGTAAGATGGTCGTTCGCAAGGTTGCCGCATTGTTCATGGCACATTTCAAATAGCCCGATTTTGCATTAATAAACTCATCGTTACTAATGTTTTCCGACGCGTTAGTGTTTTTTGTGTTATCTGTAAAATTACTTTGAAACAGTTTTTTAATATCAAGTGATATTGGACTGATTGCAGATTTTTTTCTTTCAATGTCAACATCAGGTTTCAAATTGCAAATATTTGATGCTTTCCCCATATTTGGACATTTCGCAAATGTATCTGACAAACTCACTCGCTCACTTTTTGAATCAAAGCTCATGTTAAGATCACACGGCAAAATAGCTTCCTTTGCCTTTCCATTGAAAAGTTTCTGTTGAAACGGAACCCAATGGATTCTTTCCAATTCAACATTACCTTGTGAATACTGTTTACTTCTAATATGGTAATGAGCCTGATATCTTGACCTCAAATAGGTCAGTGTATTGGAGGCTAGTTCGGAAGCAGTACCTGTTTTCAGCCAATAGCGTTGTGTGGGGGTGGGGCGAGGCTGGGGGGAGGGGCGCTAAGCGATGGGGGGCGCTGCGTGTCTGTCGGCGGGTCACCGCGCAGCGCCCGCGCCGCGGCCTCGACGCCCAGGCTTGCCGCGGCGGTTGAAGCCCCTGAAGAAATCAAATGTCATTCAAGTGTGCAGTCACTTTGCGGTCACTGTATTGATCAAAATAAATCACTTTGCAGTAAGAGATTTGAAGTTCTCGCGGAAAAAAAAACTCGATCTTTATGATATCAAGTGACGGGACGAACGAGTCGTGGGCCTGGTGGTAAGCGACACGCCTGTCCACAGTAGCAATGGCATTCTGAACTTTAAATCGCAAAGATCTGAGGAGCACTGCGCCCGTTACTCTGAGACATAAGTTGACAAGTCCCATGTGCCTGTAATTTCACCAGCACACTTACCTTTGAAAACCGGAACGCACTAATGCTTACAGCAGCTGCTTGGCGGTAGTACTTCCCTGGACGAACTCTTTCCCAAGGAGCTCGTCTGCTACTAAGAAATTTCTCGTTTTTGAATCAGGTTCAAAAGTGTTACCTGTATGGCACGCGGCGTGTGGGCTCGGCGGCGGCGGCGTCGGAGGCGCTGGCGGCTGGCGGCGGAGCCGGTCGAGGGGCTACAATGGCCGCTGCCTTGGCGCCCTCTGCGGAGCTCGACGACCCATTAGCAGCCGCCTAGAGACCCAACAACATAACCCACTTAAGTGAAAATGCCACTTTCACTACACCAAGTAGTGTTTTCGTTGGCAAATGTTTGGGTCAAACGCTTGTGAAACATTCTGCAATATTTGTCAAATCGATACCAATGAAGAATACACCAAATTTATTTTTTGGTTATTTTCTGGTCATTTTTGTAAACAACCATATTTATTTACTAAAATTATGCTTTCCGAATTTAGTAAAAAAAATAAAGAAACAAAAAACAAAATTCGAAAATAAAAATAAAAAAGACGAATACAAAATTCACAAAGAAAAAAAATAAAGAAACAAACACAAAATAAAAACAGAAAAGGTCCAAAAAATTAAGTATCGAAATCATGTAAATAGCAGTAACTTAACATTTTAAAATAAAAAAGAAAAACTTTTCATTACAGTATTAAGTACAGTGAAATTGTGGTAATTAATGTAAGTAATTTTGTATGGAATAGATACTTTTTAAAGTATATTTTTGTCCATTAAATAGTCAATAATTGGAAGTCAGTGATGTCAAACGTATTCTCCGCATACATTAGTTTTAGCTAATTTAGTTAATTAGAAAATAGCAATCCTATTGCTGGTTTCAACAAAATCTCTTAGTTCCATTTCCTTGAAGGTTTAACTATTATTCAATATTGAATTTCACATTATGTATAACACCATCTTTTACTTGTCAAATCTAGAGACACAGCACAGAACAATAAATACACTACAAGCGCTCATTAAGCGTGGCACGTGTGCCAACAGTACGCGGAGCTCGACGTATTGAGCTCAGTCCGCCATTTTCGCTTTGTAGTTTGTATGTTAGAGTCGTGACAATTAATTATCTCACGCAAAACATCGAAAATCGTGAAAAAATACCTGCCCTACATGACGCACCTGTAATATTGTCCATGGCATCGGTATTGTTTACCATGTTAGATTTTTTATTTTAAGAAACGCAAGTATAAACCTTATACCGCTTCAATGTGGTCTTTTTTTGGAGAATGTTAATAGGTGTTATTCGTTCGTCGTCTCGTAGCGTTTTAGCTAATAGCTACTATAGCCGCTAGATGGCAGCACATTGCATGAAATTTCAATATAAAATCAAAACGTCGTATCTTGCAATAACAGGTATTGAACTTTCAGCGATATGCCAACTGGGTAAAGTTTAAATTATATTAACAGTGCAGAATTTACGGTCAATCATTAACAAGATTTGATAGACTTTAACATGTGATTGTGTGAGTTTTGACAGCGATTCTGATAGTTATCGAGGCTTAGGGAACTTCCATTGTTTTTTTTTCTTCCATGAGACTGAGTGTTGCTTAAAGTATCATTAACATAAATGGACATATATGAAGCAGATAAATTTATTTTTATATTTTTATATTATATTTACATTTTTGGTAGGAATTCCTAACACTTAAAAATGAAAGTAAAAAGACGTACGTCATGATCGGCGGGAGTAGTGATGGTTAGCGGGGGTGGGCCGGTGTCACCGACGCCGACCACGCCGCCTTTAGCAACCTGCTGCGCCAACAGCGCCGCCATCTTCAGCTGCAGAGCCTGGGATATCATGTATTAAGTATAAAAAAAACAAAAAAAGACATACATTGTATTGTAAACTTTTAGTAATATTTTTATTTTGTAACTTGCCTAAACAAATTATTATTTTTATTGATACAAACATCGAACAAAATTTTTTTATGTGCTTATTGCAGATCTTTTTGAGAATCTTATAAAACAAATAAACTAAAAAAATAAAAATATTTTACGATAGCAATAAGCACATAGTCGATGTTATTTAAAGATTTTTATAGTTATAGTACTATAAGCGGAGTGTTAATTTGAAGCGATGCCAATAGATGGCGTTGACTGTTCAATAAAACGCGATGTTAAGATTTTCACTCTGCACTTTTAAGCAGTTTACAATGAATAGAAATGTAAATTCATAGCATTTGCTGTCCTTGGTGAGCTGTACACCAAGGACAGCAAATGCTATGAATTTACCTTTGGATAATTGAAACTTGTGATAGAGTGCGGGTTGTTTAAGTATGCCAACTGGACTACCAGTCGCACTTATTTCGTGAAAGTATAGATATACTACGCACATTCTTCCACGGAGTGACCATTCGTCCTCCTGAATTTTGTATATAAATATTTACTATACTGGAACACATTACCCTCTCAACAAGTTGCTAGTTTTTATGCACGATATTTATTGCTGTTTCAATTAACAAAACTAGCAAAACTAAATTTAATGTGAAATCCGATTTTTATGATCATCAATAAACTCTCACTTTACGATCCTGGCGGCCATAAAATTACAAAATTTGGAGGCATGAGACCTTAGGAATCTGAATTACGATTCCTGTACCTTGAGTTCAGCAGTCAAGCGGAACGGTGGGGCGGAGATGGAATCCACAGACGGCGGGGCAGTCTTCAGAGCATCCACATCGCATTGAACATTGCTGCGACATACCGGGCACGTTTGCTATAAATAAAAAATATAAGTACTTTTTTATTAGTACAATTCCAGTATTATTTTGTATAGTAAAAATTTCGGATAACACCCAAAGTAACCCTTTTATATTCTAATCTCCAGACTGATAACCTTCTTACCTGGTAAGGGGGAGCCGAGATCTTCTGCCAATGCGGCAGCTTCTCTACTTCTTCCTCATAGTTCTCCTTGCCAGCAATGAGATGGCTTGCGAGGCAGCGAGAGTGAAAATAGTGGTAACACTGCGTTTTTATGAAAACGTCGCCCTCAGCAAATCCGTAAAGGCAAATGACACATTGCCCACTAGGCAAGTTGCTCTCGGTCAGGTTCTCACGTATCAACTGGAATAAAAGTGAAAAGCCTATGTAATAATAATGATATTATAATTTTAGAAAGTATAAATGAAATATTATTTATGGCACTGCCTACATTATTAGACTATAATGCCTTCTATTCATACTAGCTTCGAGCTTAGCTCTCGCTCACGTAGATTACAAAGTACTATCATAGGATATATATAAGAACTAAAAGCAAGCTTGGTATAGAATAATAGACCAAGTTTGCTTAAATTAGTTTAGATAAGCAAAGGCCTATTTATATATACATCCACATATAGCTTTCATAATAGTGACTTCACTGTGCAACAAGCTTCCAGTCAGTATTTTATATTTGTAAATTTTTTTATAATTTATTTTTAGATTATTGGCCTCCTAGTAAATAGGAAGTTTATTATTTACGTATGTATGCTAGATTGTTGACCTCATTGTCACTTTCCATCAAAATGAAATCTGCAAAAAACTAGTGGACTGTATGATTGTGTATTTGGTAGTTTTCTAAGCAAGTTCACAAAATTTTATTGAATAAATTTAACACGAACCAAAAAATCAAAATATAATACAAAACCCACGTCAATCAAAACAATAAAAAATAATTAAAAATACTAAAGTGTATGCAACATGCACAGTACTTCTTTAAAAGAAAATGGTTTTTTGTGTTTCATTTTATATCAATCCAGGAGTGCTATACAATTTACCTAGATTTGGCTCCTATATGTAGATGTGAGCAAACTCTATGCTCATTCATATTGTATGTTTGTTAATTTTGTTTATTCCTAATAAAAATCTTTTGTACATAATTAAAATCATTTCTACTTAACTCTATTGACAGCTGTCATTCTTTGTATACCTGAAGCCTCGCATAACGTAATGGCGGTAGATATTCACAAAAATTACGATTATACAAAAACTACTAAACAATTTCACCTGAAAGAAACTATTCTATAATAATGTAGTGTTTTAGTTGATGAGAAACTCAAAGTGATTTATCAATTCATACTATCACAATTTCTCGCCAAAAATACACACAAGGGAAAATAGTAGGTGGTGATTTAAATAAATAATTTTCGAAAATATTAGGCAACTTTGACAAATACGTAATAACTAAAAGTAATATATACTGTAGTAACTTTTTGAAATGTTGAATATATATCTAAAACCAACAACAATTGTCAACCAACAATTTTGAAAATGAAATTACTCTATTGCACAAACAAGATGTCACAAGTATTATATGACTAAAGAGCACATCACACACACACACACACGCACACATACTCTCATATACACACATCTGTCATAACTTAAGTTAAATATTAGCATATTATTGTTTCCCCCTCAGTTAATTTTTATTTTGCACCTTTCAAATGGTTTGCTATATTACATATGTATATTAGGTACCCATCCAATTGTGCCTCTATCTCTTGAGATACAGGTTTTACCAAATTCAAGAGTCAGGGTCGTCAATTGCTACTTCCTGTTCCATTTTCTGTAAGTAATTGTATTTCTGATGTTGCTGTATAACTTGTAATTGTAATTTTTGTAAACATTTTGTGGAAATAAATAAAAAATAAATCCTACTTGTTTTTTTGTGCAAACCGTTACACGTTATAATGATTGGGGAACACCATAATTATTTTTTTAAATTGCTAGTGGTTATGCACAGATTCATATATGTGTCGAGCCTTCGGACATGTTGTGTTGTGTGTACGAATTCAAACGCATTCTGAGTCTAAAACTTCATTTAATATTTCACATGGTAACCTATCACAAACTTTTTTTTAAATAAACTTTGTTCAAATTTTCATTACACTGAAAACCGAATTAAAACCAAACCTTGTTCTTTCAGGACATGTTGGATGTTGATCGCAAAGACACAATTAGGTACGGTTAGGTTAGGTTTAAAAGAAAAAACATTTTCCTCTCTAAATTACTTCCGAGGTTATGAAAATTTGAGCAAACATTATTTCTGGAAAATGTCATTTCGGACTACTGATAGGTAACTATTTATAACCATGATAGGCAAATAAATAAATAAATAACATTTTATTTATTTATTTATTTATAAATAAATAAATAAGTCATTGTTGACCAAAAGTGTTACTTATCCCATTCTGCCTTAACCACTGTAACAGAAAGTAAATAATAATAATAATAATGCACACACTCTACATAGCCCCACACTAGGGAAACCCTGTGTCATGGGTACCATGGATACACACATAGACAACCATAAATGACACTCAAACTTGCCACGAAATAAATGTAGGCCATACAAATATTTCTTCCAGACCGGGAACCGAACCTGGGACCTCTAAGTGTCAGTCCGGCACGGTAACCATTTGACCACAGAGATGGGTTGCAATTTTGAACATTATTAAGTTGGAGATTTCTGCCAGAATTTATAAAAGTATAGCAGCCTTTACTTTGTATTGTATTAAGTGTGTCTGTGTGTCACTCAGCATTATTAAATCTGCATATAAAGGTAAAAAGAAGATAAGCTTACCCCAATGAGTTCAAAGACTACAGGTTGTCCAAGACACTCCTCTAACTTTTGCTTCACCTGCTTTTTGATTTCGTCCAATATGTCGTCATCTAGACCTCTTGGATTCCTGAGGAACACTTCAGGGCTTTTCTCAGGGTAGCCCGGAGTCAGTTTCACCTCAAGGGTCACACAGACGAACTGTTGATCTGTGTTATCCCCAGTCGATGGATGGACGATGGTTTCGATGATCTCCGGGACCCCGTCCACCATTTTTATTTTCACGTCGTCCATCAAAATGGCTTGCAAAGCCTCCACCTCGTCGGTGACCCTATAGCATAGAGATAATAAAAATAAACAGCTAAAAAATACTCTAAATAAGCATTATCACAAATGTAACGAGAAAATACACACCTTTCGTCAATACTGATCGACATGGTGAATAAAATATGGCCGGGACGAGAGCTAGGATGTACTATTAATTTTATATAAGTGCATTAAGTTCAGGCAAGCGCAATGCAGATGCTGCACACAAACAGCTGGGACGTTCACCGAAATCGGGCACAAAAATCAATCATGATCATGCCACCGCTGTCAGAACACAGATTAGAAATTTCCGCCGCCTCACCTTGTCAGTGTGCGCACGTTTACGAAGTATGTTAGCAAAAATAAAATCGACAAGGCTGGCATTGAATTGTGATATTTAATTACCGATGAAATGTGATTCCGTTTGTTTTGTAATTAGATGTTTTGCTGTTTTTCCCACACCACCGAATAGAACAGCACGGCATTGTTAGAGATGTTATCTTTATTACAATAAATACAGAATATTTTTTGGAATATACGGAGACGTTCACACAGGTCAGTAGTTGGCTTGTCTATATTTCAGTGCGAACGAGAGTTGATATTTAAAAGAGCTGTATCGCTAATGTATTACCAGGAATATATGGCCCTTATTTCGTCTCTATAAACTGCCTCCGTGGCCGAACGGTTACCATGCCGGACTGCCACGCAGAGGTCCCAGGTTCGATTCCCGGGCCGGGAGAAATATTTGTATGGCCTACATTTATTTCTCTCGTGAGTTTGGGTGTAATTTGTGGCTGTCTATGTGTGTGTCCATGGCACCCGCGACACAGGGTTTCCCTAGTGCGGGGCTATGTTGAGTGTGAGCGTTATTATTATTATTATTATTATTATTTCTGGTTATATACTCGATGCATTTACGTAATCCATTAGGTCGTCATTATAATTTGTGTCATGTTTCTAGGAACGTTAACAATTGAAGAAATATGTATGTAGTAAATGTGAGCTAAGTTTTAGATGGTGCTGAGCACGTATTACCGCTGACGCACACGCATCTTTCAGTAGGGCTAGCACACAGACATATATCTAAATATATGTCTGTGGGCTAGCACGACCGAGCGCGACTTGCGCGAGAGCGACATAAAGCGCGAGATACTGTTAATCTCGTACAGAAATCCCTAGTCGCGTCCTATTGTGTTAGCCCTGCAAGTGCTAAGTATCGGAATTATCATACCAGATGAGAATCACTGTTGTTTGTAAAGTTGAACAAATGTTAAAGTTTCATCGCGGCTCTACTTCCAATCTTTGATACCACAACCTATTAAAGATATACTTTAATACCGCTGGTATGCCAGTTTCATTCAAGTGCAGTGGTATAGTACAGTATAGTGACAATGTCAGTATACATATCAGTCATTGTATCAACATATTGTAACCGAGTGTAGGGCAAAAATTACAAAGTAGGGTCATGAAAAAAATTTACTCACACAATATTGACTCACTTGCGTCAAATCAATAAAATAAAAAAATACGAAAAATGGGTGCCTCATGATTTGACTGATCTGCAGAAAGAAACGCGTGTTGAAACTTGTGTTGCCTTGTTGAACCGGTACAGAAATGAAGGAATATTGGATCGAATTGTAACATGTGATGAAAAGTGGATTCTTTATGATAACCGGAAAAGAAAAATGTAATTGGCTGACCCCAGGTCAAATGCCACAACAGTGTCCTAAAGCAAAACTTACCAATAAAAAGGTAATGATAACTGTTTGGTGGTCTCAGCATGGTGTTATTCACTATAGTTTTCTCCGATCTGGTCAAGCAATAACGGCAGATGTCTATTGTGCCGAACTCCGAACCATGTTGACAAAACTAGCAGTAAAACAGCCCCGACTCATGAATCGATCTTCACCATTATTGCTCCACGACAACGCGAGACCTCACACAGCACGAGAAACCATTTTGACCCTTCAGGAACTGCAGTTAGAAACCATTCGTCATCCTCCGTATTCACCAGACCTTGCTCCAACGGACTACCATTTTTTTCGTGATTTGGACAATTATCTACGTGACAAGAAGTTTTCTTCCCAGGAGGCAGTACAAAATGCTTTCACACAGTTTGTGCAGTCTAGATCGTCGGAGTTCTATCGCAAAGGCATTAATAACCTTCCCATTAGATGGCAGCAATGTATAGATAATAATGGCAACTATTTTGATTAAATAAATTTGTTAAAAATTTAAAAAATAAACAATTTAGATTTTCAGTACAAATCGGCAATTTCATACTTTAACCCCTATTATTTTTCAATTTCTCCACTTTTTCAGTAGTTTTTCCGGAAATATTTCCACTATTTGAAATTTTTGGGAAAATTACCCAACAGACATCTGACACATCAAATTATAATGGCTAATAATGTGGATTAAAAAATTACGGCCAACATGTTGCCTAACAGTTCCTTTTCACTCTGTTGAAGTTGCTGTTGTTTTATAGTAAAAATTAATAAATCACACACTCATAGCTCCGCACTAGGGAAGTCCTTAGATTTCTTTCCATCCTCTAAGGGGAAGTCCCACCCCACATAGCAAGAAATACATATGTAGGTCATATAAATATTTCTCCCGGCACGCGACCTCTGTTCGGCCACGGAGACAGTTTAAAAATGAAGTAGTAAATTATGAAGCTACCCAGACTACCAAATCTAAATGGTATTAAGGTCTGCTTTCGTAGGTGTTGCATCAAGTTGTGGTAAGTTTAAACAATAAATTAGAAAGGCCTCAACGAGAGCTCCATTTTTATGACAGCTGCGCTGAAATCAGTGCCATAAGGCACTGTAGGTATGTACAATATCATGTCTTGTTTATATTTTGTTACCCCAGAAGTTACGTATTATTCGTAAAGATCGTGAAAAGCTTCATTGTAAATTTAAATTATATTACGTGCGCTGTTATATAATCTGGTTTCAATTAAAATATTAAATGTTATAAGAATATGTTTTATTGTTGCCATTTCAGACTTAGAACGTTCCTATCGTTAACGGCGTAGAGTTTAATTTAAATCTTAAGTACCTATTGAACTTGAAGTAGGTAGTCTTGACTGTAGAAGTTGAAGTGGTAAGAAAAAAACAATTCACGGTTTGTTCAACATCTATAATTTACTTCATTCAAATTCGAGTACAAAATATTTAGATGATTCTAAATACCTAGTTGTTAGTCTAACATTTATAGGTTTTCTAAATGAGTGCATATGATACTCAGATTGTGTCCAAAAAAGTACGTATATAAGCGCATATAACTCAGGTATAGGTAAGTTACCTAAGGACGCTGCAAATTAGACGCTTGTAGAAGCGCTACTGTGGCGCGACTTTGGCGCTACAGCCCAATTTGCATACAGTAATTGTGTTTCATACATTAATAATGTAACTGAAGCAAGACAGTCGCGTCATGCGCGCGCTCCTTTTGCAGACTAGATGTTGTATGAAAAGTAGTAGTGGCACGGCAGAAGTGCCACAGACGCGCTGCTGCAGCGCTTCTACGTTTAATTTGAAGGTGCCCTAATTATGTAGGTTTATGATGTACATATTTATTATGAGTTAGTAGTAAGGAGGTATTCATCGTGTCTATGCATCTTCATTATGAATCTAGATAAGGCGTCATAGGAGAGCGAATACCGTAATTTCACGATAAAAATATTCAAGTTCGTATTGTAGTGGCGAAAATCAAGTATGAGTCTCTGAAATAAACTAAAGAAGGGGGGCTAATGTTTATTTGACAGCAGCGAAGGAATACGCGATCCTACGACATAAATACTTCGGAGTTGCATACAAGTGTCTTCTAAGATTTTTTTATAATGCCATTGACGAACTCTTTCACAAGGAGCTCTACTTTAAAATCTTACGATTGTTTATACATAAAGGGCATCTAATTACAGTGATAAAAAGGGGACAACACAAATATTAAAATAAGAATAAAGTTAATAAGGCGATGAAACAAAAATGTATATATTTTTTACATTATTTTTGTTTTATTTAATCACGTATCCTATTAAATATACCAAACAGACTACTGTAAGTTTTGTAGTCGACTACTTACAGCACTATGAGCAGTTACACATGGCGACTTTTAGCAGCGATACAGTCGCTTCTCCTACTTTTACACACGCGCGCGAGTTCAAGCAGCGACGCAAACGCAATGTAAGCGTGCGATCAGTCGCGCGTTTGTATCGATGCAGTCGCGCGTTTGCATCGATGTAATCGCCTATAAATAGCAAGTGTAGGTAGTGATGCAATCGCGCGTTTCACAAACACGCGATTGCATCGCTGCTAAAGTCGCCGTGTGTAACTACTTTTTTCCTAAAGTTCAACCTTCAGAACCATTTGTACACACTCTGTATAACGTCACATCATAATATATAATAACCTGTATGTACTAGCATACATATAATACGTCTTACTATTAATTAATTATAAATCAATAGATGTAATATAAATTAAACAGTTTAATATATCAAGGTAAGTAAACTTTAAATCTTTACGATATTCTGCTGAGATATGACCTAATAAATTAATTACTTAACACAATTTTAAGTAAGCAATATTTTTATGCGTGATAGGCTCAGATGAAATCAAGTCATATTTTCACTTTTTTTTTTCAGTGTATGACTATCAATGAAGAATTTTTTAAAATGATATAAGCACATTTTTTTAAAATTCGAGTTCAACATTATTTTAATATTGTGGATTCTTCAACTCTGAAGCGGGTCGGTATCGAGGCGAAGTTCGGCCCTGGGAATGAATCCTGGCTAAGAAGCTGGGCGTGTAGTCTAAGGAGGTCGACGTGGGTCTCGCTGGCGACGGCCCTGTCCTGCCGTCCAGCCAGTAGGTCATCATCTCCCCTTTGCCCTTTTGAAAATCAAGAAAGTCATGACTAAGTATGGGAACACAATACAAAAATTGTTTTAAACAATTGTACTTGGACGTCATGAATATCCATGGTTTTCCATCTTCCATCCGTCTGTTTAGTGCTTTCAGGTTGTTTCTATCTACATGATTTTTAAAAAATTTTCAACCATTATCGTACCACTGTAGGGCAAAGGCCCATAAAGTGTTTATTTTCGGTTTGTAAATAAACATTTGTACAGATTTAATATTTATTTCAAATGTTATAGCTCGACCAAAAAATCTCACATACGGACAAATAGTACTAAGTAGCACTAGGGCATAAATATCAAAGTTGAAACATAACGTCGTTGACCCGAATTAAATGTTACTTAGGTAATCATAAAGGTCGTAGCTACCTGTATCTAAATTAAATTTCAACGTGTATGTAAATGTTCTCTGGAAAAGGCAGTGCGGACATTAGGTACACAGTCAGGAGTTCATTAAGTTTAACACGTTGAACTTTGGACGTCCTGGCAAGGCTTTTATTTAAATTAGAATGTTGTTTTCCTTTTGCTTTATTTTGGAATTGAATAAAGCATTCGTGAACCGAATAAATATTTACAATTACCTACACATTATCTCAGAGGCCAGGAAGTAAGAGATTGCTGCACGAGTATACGTTACAAGGCCTATAAGAGTCAAGTAATCCCCGTTCCCGCCGAGACTTATACTATAGTGCTTTTCTCAAACAATGTGAGGAAATATTAAAAGACTAAAGAGCGTTAAAAAACGTTAAAAAATATTAATTAATATCAAAGTAGTATGTGACATGTTTGGACAATTTTTCTAAAATAAAATGTTATTGTTATTCCAGGCACATTAACAGTGGTCTGCTGAACTTCTGATGATGTGGTTTTCCAGTGCGCGTATATGAAATATTTCGTAAGTTTTTCGTTTTAATATTGGCCCCTTGTTTCAAATTAGTCAGAGTACTATCCATTACTGTATTTTCGCTATCGCGCTTCTCACGAGAACTAATATTCGCGACGAAAATACAAAAAGACGAAAAAACAGAAAAGAATACCAAGTCATTTAGTTTATTTTACTGCCTATCATTTTTTTTTAATAGTAAGCGGTACAGGTAGGTATTTTTAATTCGCGCAATTACATACTGGGCTGTTGGCTGTACGAGTTTTTCTTTTGCTTGTTTGTATAGTTTATTGTTAGTATTTTAACTATATTTTCAAACATGCTCGGAAATGTTTGCATTACTTTCAAAAAACGAACACGAAAAGTTTGTTGTTTGTGGACCTTGAGACTTCGTCCCGGGCAAGGCCTGCAAAGTCAGTATAAAAATCCATTACTGTCTACTTCTCTAAACTTTTAAATCTAAAAAACAGGCAAAAGAAAAACTCATACAGCCAACTGCCCAGTGTTCAAAGTTGCGAAAATTAAAAATACCTACCTGTAGCGCTTACTTAAAAAAAAATGGCGGTAACATTTAAATTTCGACTATTGGATTTTTTCCTTTATTTTTTCCAACCTCTAAGATTTTTTCCATCCTCTAAGCATTTAATTAAACTAGTGTATTGGTATTCCTTTGTTTTTTCGTCTTTTTTGTACTTTGGTTGCGAAAGTGAGTGCTAGTGAGAAGAGCGATAACGAAAATACAGTAATAGATACACATTCAAACACTTCATCAGAAGTCCAGCAGAGTACTATTGATGTGCTTGGAAAAACAATAAGATTTTCTTTTAGTAATTTTCCTAACACGACAAATATTACTTTTAATAATAGTTAATATTTTCCTCTCTTTAGTCTTTTATTACTTCCTTACATTGCTTGAGAAAAATACCAGACCTCGGCGGAAACGGGGTTTACTTGACTCATATTAATATAAGGCCTCGATCGCGCTCGTTATTGTAACTCAGACTCGGCCAGCAATCCCTTGATTCCCGGCCTCTGCAATAAAGTACTGTTTAAAGTTTACAGCAGCGGATAGATTTTCAGACTTAGTTTGCAGACCTTGGCCGAGAAGAAGTCGCATGATAAACTTTCCGTGTTCGTTTTTTGAACCTAATGAAAACCTTTCCGAACATGTTTGAGAAAAAAATTGTACCTTCACATCAACGAGTCCGCGTGGAGTCGTAACGAAGAGTCCAGATCTGTCCAAAGCACGTTTGACGTCTTCAGAAATTTGGATTTTCATTGCTGTAAAATAAAATAGGTAAAGTTTATATAATATTCTCATTTATGACTCTAATAGATGTAATTTCCAATTTTTGACGAAAATTCCTATCCTAAAGCCATACGTGGTACTTATACGTGAAAGTGTTTTTATTATATTTTTATTGATATGTCACAGGATTAGCAGTTGCAGTGGCACTCGAAGCCGTAAATCGTAAAGATCTGATGGACACTGCCACTGCGCCTGTCACACTGAGGCATAAGTTGACAAGTCCCATGTGCCTGTAATTTCACCAGCACCCTTATATTTCAAAATCGAAACGCTGTACCGGTCACATTTATGCTTGACGGTAGAAACAGGTAGGCAGGCGGTGGCAGTACCCGGACGAACTCTTTCACAAGGAATTCTACTGCTACTCAATATATTCAGAGTAGTAAGGTGTTATTCTGATTTATACGTGGGGCGCACTATAAGTTTCCGGAATGAATAAGAAAAAATACTATAAATGGTCAGAAATGAATTAATTGTTTCTCAAAATATTCTCCGTTAGCGTTAATGCACTTTTTCATACGAAAGAATCAATTTTGAAAACATTTATGCCACTCCTTCGTGACTATCCCTGAAACATATTTTTGATACTCGTCGACAGCCTCTTCAGGTGATGAAAATCGTTGACCGCGTAACTGGTTCTTAATTGTTGGAAATATATATAAAAGTCACAAGGTGCCAGTTCGGGACTGTACGCGGGATATCTCATAAGGTCAACGTTGTTCACCTTCAAAATTTTTTTTGTTTGTCTGGCCGTGTGAGAACTGGCATTATCGTGGTGAAAGATGATACGGCGTTTACGGTTATTTTTACGAAGCTTGTCAATAACTTCCGGCAAATGAATGGTCGTGTATCAATCACTGTTCACGGTACAACGATTCTCGAAAGCAACAATAGCCACGTGTCCAGTTTTATTAAAAAAAGAAGCAATCATCCGCTTGGAGGCATTTTGCACGCACGCCACTTTGATTGGATTTGGCTCATCTCGAAAGACCCATACGCTCGATTGCTGCTTTGTTTCGGGATCGCAACTATAAATCCATGTTTCGTCACCTGTTACTATGTCCCACACCAAATTTGACGCCCCTTCGTTGAATCTGATAAGCCTGGCATTGCACCATGTGCCGTGTGACGCGATCCGTTTTTTGAGCCTCAGTTAAATTGTATAGGATCCACCGAGAACACAGCTTTTTCGCACCCAAATGTTTGTGTAGTATTGATTGTATGTGACTCATGCCTATGCCCGAAGCTCATGGTATGTCACATGCCTGTCTGTTTTGATCATACGGCGCACAGCATCGATATTTTTGTTGTTCACAGCAGTGGACTGCGACCATCACGAAATTTGTCACTGAGATGAACACGACCGCGTTTGAATTCTGCAAACCTGCTATAAATAGTCGTTTTGCATGGTGCTTCATTGTCAAAAGCAGTTTGAAGCCGAGTGAAGCTCCACTGATCTGTTAAATTATACTTAAAGTTATAGAAAATCATATTACGAAAATTTTCACGAGTTAAATCCATGGTGATGCAGACAACCAATTTCTAAAATGACGCCACAAAGTAAAAACAAGTGACAGTCAGATGAAACAAACCGTGCTCTACAGCCAAAGAGTTCCATTTTCAAATGTTGTAATTACTTGTTAAACATTGTTTATGTAAGAGGCCAGTTGCGGAAACTTATAGTGCGCCCTATGTAAGTACTATAGTTCCCCATAAATATATAGAGGGTGTCACATAAAGGTCGTATTATGCTTTGAAATGTTAAATTGTGAATTACTGAGCACATATTATCTAATTTGACGGAATAACAATCTGACTGTATAGAAATCTGTTTTAGTAAAAATCTGACTTGGAAGTAAAAAAGGAACTTACGTTCACCGGTGCTCTCCATCCTGCTAGCCGTGTTGATGGTATCTCCAAATAGGCAGTATCGTGGCATCTTGCTGCCTACTATCCCAGCTACACACGGGCCAGTATGGATGCCACTTCTCATACAAAGTGTCTATGAAACAAATCTATAGTTGTAAGACATTCTCATGATGCTGTAATTTCACCAGCATCCTTACTCTTCGAAACCGGAACGCAATAATGTAAAGAACTGCTTGGCGGCACAAATAGGTAAGGTGGTAGTACTTCCCTGAACCTTCCCTGCTGCTAAGCGGAGAGAGAGAGAGAGAGAGGGGGGAGAGGGAGAGAGAGAGAGATTTTGATATGAGTGTACCATCTTTGTATTAATAGGTAAAACACTAACTTATTGTTCGTAACTTTGTGGCTACAATGAATACGCAACGTAAAAAGCAAGAAAAATAGGAAGACAGGATTTACGATTTTTTTTGCACTTTACTAAGTAGGTCACAATACTGACATACAAATGTATAGGACCTCGCTTGTAGGTACTAAGGCTAAAACCGCGTTAAGCGTCTGTGGGTCAATCAATTTTTTTACGATATTCTCCTATACTTGACTTAAAACGGTTAACATTTTAGAATTATAATTAGTAAAAAAATTCCAATATCTTCGTAGTCTAAAAATAATCTCAATAAACAATTATTAATTTATGTTACTTTCATAGTATAAAGACATTTTTTTTCATTAAAAAATAAGTGCGCATTTGACCTCCATCTCACCTGAAGGAAAGTGACGATGAAGTCGACGATGAACACCAGAATCATGCCTATTTAGTAAATGTGGAAGCAAAACGCTTCGTGGGAAGTCTCGGAGTATCCACAATATAGGGTAGCAAGAAATACACAAATTAAGTATGATGTATTCCAGAAACAAAACTTTAAATGGTTGTGAATAATCTTCAAATAATCGTGAATATTTTCTTGAAGACGTATCGTACAAATTGTTTGATTATGCAAGAAAGGGCTAATAACAGGAAAAACGTAAAAAAAAGTAAAAACGTCATTATTACGGCCATATGTACACTAAGTTCTGGTAACGCAAGAGATTAATGGGCACAAGGGATAAGCTTCAGTTTTTCATGAACACTTAAAAATATATATTCATAAACGCTGCTTATAAGATATGATTTCTTTTTAGATAAAATGGGTACGCATTTGACTGTTAATGGAATAACCTATGACTATCGTCATGTCATCACAATATCATCATTTTTTATATATTTACCACAGTGTCGATTAAAAAGTTGATTAACCCAAATAAATTTTACGTACAAATTACAAAAAAAAAAAAAAAAACAAATCACAAAAACATAAAATAATAAAAAAGGTTTTCTCGATCGAACTTACACTATTTCCGAAATGGTTTTGCAAGGCCCCAATTATACTCATTTTCTTGAAACCAACGGGGGTAATTGTAGTTCCATTGGGTTTCCACTGAGATTGTATTGCTATTATGATTATATTTGTTATTGTGATAAAATCCAGTTGCAAGTGCAATTGAATCTCAACAGAGTGGCACTGGCGTAGTAGTGATGGCATTAATTAATTCAATCACTAACGATCGATGTTGCATTACTGAAACTACTATGAAAATGACTATAATATTTATCTTGTTTATTAAATTTTATCTGAAATAATTAGTAGACTACGCAATCGACGTGCCATTGCATCGCCATTGAAGAAAGATTGAAGAAAAAAAACTACAAAACACTGACAAGCCATTACTTTTTACTTCGAACAGCATACTAAACGTACAAAATCCTGCTGTTTTGACAATCAATCGACACATAGCTGAGATGATTTAAAATTGGCAGACTTAGGGCCATGCTATATGACAATATGGTTAAAAAATATTTTATTTGAATTCCGTTTCAACATGCAAGCGTGCAATTGGAAAAGGAAGCAAAAACACAGAGACAAGTATTACCTAAGTACCTGATCGGGGCGGTGCGGAAGGTGGCACATCGATGTCGCTTCCAGTAACTCTAGAGCCATGCTAGCGATCTCTGTGGCGTGTTTGTTACCTGTTAGAAGAATAAGAATAAGTTAGTACAAGTTTTTTACCAGACTTCAAAAAGAAAAGAGAAGGTTATACGTTCGGCTGTGTGTATGTTTTATGAATGTTTTCCGATTTCTTCGTCAATTGTGGGTCGATTTTGAAAATTCTTTTACGTTTTGTGAAAGGGTGCACTCTTGTGATGGTCCCATTGTCCCCAAGTCAGAATCTGATGAGGAGATCCCATGGATATCGAGGAAAATACTCAAAGTACGGAAATACGGAAATTTATTATGTTTTCTAAATATAGCTATGGAACAAAAGTTGTTGTTGTTTATGATGTTAGGAACATAGGTTTTAACCTGTTTTTTTTTAAATAATATTGTTTCAATTCCACAAAACTTTGTTTTATTAGGTATAATTAAAAAAAAACGACACTAAATGTCAACTCGGAACGCGCAGCTCCAAAGGTAGGTAAACAAACTAGACAATGGGTTCTTGCAACTAATGTGAATTTAACGTATAGGTTGACCAATACTGTCCGCAATCCAAGTTTTTAGTAGCAGTAGAACTAAACCATTGTGAAAGAGTTACGTCCAGAGAAGTACGAGTACTGCCACCTTACCTATTTCTGCAGCTAAGCAGTAATGTAAGCAATACTCTGTTTCGGTTTTGAACGTTAAGGGTGCTGGTGAAATTACACGCACATGGGACTTGTCAACTTATGTCTCAAGGTGACAGGCGCAGAGGCCGTGTTATTCAAATCTTTGTGATTTAAACCGCTTAACATAAGGCGCACGACTTGTACAGATTTTATTTACTGATTTAAAAATGCAAATCAATCATTATTAGTTCACAAAAATATAGATTGAATTATCGTTTTTGTTATACAAACCAAGTCCAATTGCTTATTTTAATTTATATTTTAGCTTCACAAAAATACCGGCTTTAAAATTTTGTAATTAAAGTACAAATTGGTTGAGGCATTATTAGGTAGATACATTTTTAAATATCAGATTTAAGTAAGACTACATTTAATTATTGCATTTTGATGACAAATAACTTAAAAAGAAATGGGTATACCCATTAAAGTTCTCTCTATAAGAAATTTAATTTACTTTAGAATTATTTAACTACAAGGGCTTTTTGTTACCTACATTCTGTATAGCATACGTATTCCACTCTACACTCTCCTCTATGGCTATAAAATTACATTACGGAATTTGTCGTTATTTTAGATTTTCGAACCATGCGGTCGAGCTCACCTTAATTTAGGGAATCTAATAAAACTTTATGAAATCCTCTGAAGGACTTTTATCATTTGCAAGGAGGTTATAGCAATTGGGGGAAAAAAAAAATATATTAGGTCCTTGGAGAAATATCGTTTACATAGTGTTTTGCGTTATTGAGTAATAAAAAAAACATTTCTTCTCTACCAGTCTTATAATATGGGGTAAAACAAAATTCTATTGGATATGGAAAATGATATTAAGTTAGTTTTATGTCATACGCATTTTTAAAATAATTTTGTTTCTCAAAAAATTTACTTTTTACCGTCAATAAATAAGTACGTACACATTGTTGCAATAAAAGCATAATATAATATTCGTCAAAGAATGAATTTTCAACCGACTTCAAAACAAGGAGAAGGTTCTCAATTCGACTTTTTTTTTGTATGTGTGTTACGCGATAACTCCGGTATTTGTGAACCGATTTTGATGATTCTTTCTTTGTTGGAAAGAGGGTACCTCCATAGTGATCCTATTTTAATTTTGAAGAAAATCATCCACTTCTAAGGGTGGCTGTTCACGCATGAAGATACATTTTTATAAATAGCGCCTAAATTTTATTATAAGGAGCAATTATTTTAATGGTTGGTTTTGCTATTTTCCAATTCAAGGCGTTTTTTTTCTCTTCGTGTACTTTTGAGTAGTGAGAACTGATTTTTATTATCTCCTGTGTCAAGTTTCGTATAGTGGCGAACTAGGGGATGAATCCGGGTTAGAGCACTTTCCGGTAACCGATTTCATTAAAACTTGGAAAATAGATGTAATTCCACGTACTTTTGAGGTCGATTTTTTAGTACTCTGTACTGAGACTATGTGAAATCTAATTTTATAGAATGTAGTTATCGAGTAAACCACATGTCGAAGTTGAATGATTGTGGAAATAGTAACAAAGTGGAATGAGAAATTTTGGTACATTATTATTATAGCGACGACTGGAAATTTTGATTCGAGAAACACTGTGGTGGGTAAGTACCAATGTAAAGTTGAAAAATATGTATCTCAACACCCAAGATAAATCACACTGTTAGTGAAAAAATATATCTTTTGACATTTCTTTTGAATCCATAAGAGCTAGGGCCATGGCGTATATCTAGATAGACGCCGCAAGTACAGCAATTTGTGTGAAAACCAAGCGTGCCACATTTTTTGTACCCACTATGACGTCACAAGAACTATTTAGTCATGAAACCTCTTTCCGCTCGCTTTAAATCGATTGATTGATTAATCGATTCTCAGATTAAATTTTGTTCAAGTATTTGTTGATTGTAATCAAGTCGTAATATTAATATAGTAGAAAAATACTAGAATAAAATAGTTCAGTCCTTTATTTTACATGATTTAAAAAAATGATGATGATTACTTAAAAAAATTAAGACTTTAATTTTTCATCGACTTCAAATATTAAAATCATTTATTTATTTAGTTTGTACAACTTACACTTACAGTACTTATAACTAAACATGTAAGTCATAGTCAAAAAAAAAAAGGTTGAGTCGATCACCGGCCAAAGATATACTTAATGCGCAATTTGGACCACAGAGCTTTGGGCGGTGACCGCCTCCAAATAGTAACCAGCGGATATTAGAATCATTCAATCATTGTTCTTCCAATAAAATGAGCTTATTATACAACATCTTTTTGTAATAGAAGATCTTATCGATTAACTTAAATAATGAAAACGCACGTCAATATATGAACTGCGACTGCCTTAAATAATTTTATTAGATGGTTTTCTGTTGGTAATTGATCAAATTGATGAATGGCAAGCCAAATGAAAATTTTACTGCTGACAAAATATGGTCAAATCTTATTAATCAGAAGACGTTTACTTAATAACGGCCTCAGATAAAATTATTGTGATTTGTTTATTATTTCTGGGATTTCTAACTCTGCTATTCTGCATATTTGGATAGCATCTTTGGTGGATAAACTAGACCACCTTCGTCCTCGAAAGTAACGAACTCATACGTATGACCAACTCCAGGTTTTTGTAAAGACAGCGCACTGTTAATTCTTTGCATTATATATATTTATTGTATTACTATGTGTGTAATTATTTGCTCACTATATTCGGACAGTCGAGGCAACGTGCTGAAAAAATTATCGAAATTAAAATACTACAGATAATAGATGCTATAAAACTGAAAAAAGAAACGTTACTAAACGTTATAACAAAAGAGTTATACTTAGAATATTTTTATAATATTGCTAAGGTCATAATAATTTTCGTCCTTTTGTTTTCAAAATCGATCAGAATCGAGAACAGTATTGCCTAACGTATACATCACTAAATGTTAAATTTGGCCAAAGTAATGTACACACGCCAGCACATGAAACGTTCCTGTTTACCCATTTACCCACAGTTATATTGCTTTTGCAGTTTATAATGGCACAATTATGCATTTTTCGCGTTTTCGACTGGAGTCTATCTACAATGACGGTCGAGCGTGTTCTGAAGTGTAGCAGCGGCAAGTAAGTGAATTTCAATTTCTTTGGGCACACGAAGTACGTACACTTGCGGTGTCTATCTAGATATATGTTTGTGGCTAGGGCAAAATACATTAATACATAGAACCATTGACTTACAAATACATAGAACATATAATATCATTGCATAGAACACAAAGATTAGCGTCGCAAATTTGAAAAAATATTTGAGTACCCTATTAAAATGACTTTGTTTTTTATTTATACTACTCACGTAATATGAAAACACAGCTATTATTTTTTAACACTATTTTGTAAAGTAACTATCCAGTATGTATATTTATCTAATACCAAATGACGGGACGAGCAAGTCGTGACTGGTGGTAAGCGAAACTTCCAGTACTACTCACAGCTGTAGTCGCAAAGATCTGTGCGGCACCGCCACTGCGCCTGGGGGTCTACTCTCCATCTCCGTCTGACATCCGTCCGAAACAAATAAGTAATATTCGACAAAATTAAAAGACAAGTATCAAGTATGAAGCTTCATTCGCATCACGCGTCTTTTCATTTGGTCAAGTATTGCTTATTTGGCAGTAATTGTATCCGTCCGAAACAACGGACCGGGATCGAAAGTAGACCCCCTGACACCTGTTTGACAGACTGACTGACACCCTGAGATAAACACACACCTTTAGCTGAATTGAGCTAAATATTTAGTGCTCTGGATAATGATTCTGTGTTCGAAATGTGTAATTTGTGCATGCACGCGTGTTTACCGTGGTGTTTACAAAAAATACTAAAAGCAGTGTCCACAGCAGGAAGAATTTAAACGGCAAGGTTTTAAATGTAAAGAGCATAGCTCAAGCTATGCCCTTGACACTTAAAATTCGAATTTATGTGTTCATTTAGTACATAGTATCCGAAAGTGGTCCCTACCGACCCCAGTGGGCGCTAAAGAGTCTTAGGAGTGCGGTAGGGGCCTCGGAAGCAAATCGGGGCCCTGATGCTGTCAGAACCCCTTTTGACATTTGAAAACCGCATTATAAGTTGAGACATATAATACCATTTCTGACAGGCAATCCAGAGGCCACCATGTACGAATCTCCGATGGTCTCGATCTTGTAGACGTCGTAACACTCGATGCGTTCGTCGAACAACTTGTACACGGAATTCAGAAAACTTATCACCTGTTAAAACGTAATAATACAATTTAGTTTATGTTTTATGCTCGTCAATAGTACACTAAGTTTGACATTTTGGACTTTAGACTGTCCTAGCGACGGCATAGAGTTGAATTTAAGTGAACAGCGAGATTTAGCAGCGATACAAACGCGATGCAGTAACGATACAGTCGCTATACGTCTGCCTTTTCACACGCGCACGATATTAAGCAGCGATGCAAACGCGATGCAAGCGCGCGACTGCATCGATACAAACGCGCGATTGCATCGCTATACTTGGTACCGTACCGTGTGTATTAAACGTCACGTTCGACATTCTCTTGTACCTGTACAAATTCACCAGAAATTATAATTGCTACAAAGATTAAACAACACAAAGAAAAAAATACCCACTGAGCTACAGACCGAATCTTCTGGTGGCCCGGGTGTGGCAATAGACGCTGTTTCGAGTCCAGTCATATCGAAGGAACTTTTATTTGTGTTGTTTTGATCTTTGTATCAATAATAGTAACAAACTAGCGATATGTTTTCGCAAAAAACATATTTATCACGGTAAAATATCATGGTATTCAGTATATAAAATAAATACTAAGTAATCAGAATTAAAAAAAAATATATAAAACCTTCCTTACGATTAATCTTGAGTTATTTTTAAGCAACTTAAAAAAAAAGGAGGAGGTTCTCTATTCGACTGTATTTTTTTTGTATGTTTGTTACGCGATAACTCGCCTTTGATGAACTTTGATTTGTGAACCGATTTTGATGATTCTTTTTTGTTGGAAAGAGGGTATCTCAGTATTGGTCCCATTAAGTTTTGTTTCTTTCTAAGGGTGGCAAACTAGAGGACGAATCCAGTTTAATGCACTTTCCGGTAACCGATTTCAATAAAGCGCATGCCACACCGCGAGCGAAATTAAGCTAAGTTAGCTCTGCTCACAGCTGCATGCAACCAATTATGCGACTTACTCGGTTAGCGTAGTTTGCGGATGTTTGAAAACATGCCGTGAACTAAAGCTAACTTGGCAAATGGATGTCAGTAATTCCACGAACTTTTGAGGTTATTTTTTTATAAATAAGTTATAATTGAACACCGAAATATTGTTTTTTTTTTATTTTATAACACGATGTACCTACACGTTCACTTAGAAGATGCTAACAGGCTAAAAGACAGCTCGGTAGTAAAAATATTGACAGATAATTGGAAAAAAAACAGAGATTTAATTAAACGGTATCTGATTATCCTCAATTTCTTGGCGCCGAAATTGCATTGCTCGATCAGATACCAAATGAGCGTATTCGACGGATAACTAAAGTCGGGAACGTTGTACGCAAAATTGAGATGATGAAATGGAAATGGGCAGGACACATAGCTAGGATGGATCCAGATCGGTGGACAAGGACGATCATGGAGTGGCGACCGCGCGGCAGAGGTCGTTCGCCACTTCGTTGAGTGGATGACATAGACATTATGACATAAAAAATTTCGCAGGCAGCATCTGGATGCATGTGGCACGGGAGCTATGTAAAGGAGGGATATGGAGGAAACCTATATTCGAAGACGGATGGAGTAGAGGTTGCTTGATGATGATTGATGTTGGCGTCGAGGTTTTTCCTACATTTCCATCCACGTTTGTTTGTGATTATTGTATTATTTGTTTTTATAAACAACTTCAAAAAAGGTGAAGGTCCTGAATTAATAATGTATTTTTTGTGTATTACGCGATTTCGATACTTTTGTTGAAAAGGTCTCAGTAGTGATATCATTGAACTTTGAAGAAAATGGGTGGTAAATTAGGGGATGAATCTGGTTTATTGGATTTTTAACCTACTTCCCGTTAACCGTAAATACATATAATTTCACAAACTTTTCAGATCGGTTATTTTTATATAAAAAAGTCATTCTGTTTATTTTCTTTTTTATTCTTTGTCTTTTCTTTTGAGGCGTCATTTCTGCTAATTAAATAAAGGCCTTTCTATCTTTTCACATTCAATCAAGAAATTTAAATTGTTATCCATCCTTTCTATATATAACCTAACCATTCAGGCAATCACTTCATCTTTCGCATCATAATGCTAACATTATTACCTGATAAGGCGTTGAGACCGCGGCAATGGCAGTGAACCCAACAATATCGCTAAAATACACTGTTACTGAAGCGAAGAACTCGGCTGGCACCTGAAAAGGCATATTTTTATATTAAAATTAAGGAAAAGGATAATTTTTTATTTTAAGTCGTGGTAAAGATATCATGCCACTATTTTAAATTTATTAGAAATGATTTTATTAAAAATTTTGTAAAATCGCTTAGGTATATTTATTCTCACACCGAGCGATAAAACGAACAAATCGTGCGGTGGATGTTTATAACAGTATCAGTGCCACTCAGAGTTTTACATCCATTGACATACAAATAAATGGACGACGGGTCTAATACAAAAACCACGAAAAAAATGTCCCAAGTCAACCTATTCGAAATTTAAATTGTAATGTCATCGCAGTATCGCGCTGTCAGTCGAACAAATGAAGACTAAAGCGGAGTGTCGCGCTCTGTATACGATATTAGCGCCTTACAAGTGCGGACACTTTTTAGCGCGGACCCGACGTCCATATAATTATAAGTCAATGTTTACATCTCAAAGATCTGATGGATACTGCGCCCACCCTGAGTACAACATAAGTTGTCAAGTGCAATGTGCCTGTAATTTCCAGCACTTGCCTTACCCTTCAAAACCGGAACGCAGTAATGTTTAGCGGCAGAAACAGGTGAGGTGGCAGTACTTCCCCGGAGGAACTCTTTCACAAGGAGGTCTACTGCTACATAAATAAATTCAAGAATATAAAACATTTATCAGTATTTTATTGCATAACAATTCAAAATGAAAAATTAAATAAAATAGCGAGCATTTAAAATTATTCAGATATCCATCATTACACAACTACAAGCTTAACAACATATTAAATTATTCACAAGGTGCTCCATAAAATCCAGCGTATCTAATGTAGCATGATCGAGGCCACTATGGAATACCTACAATAACACCCCGTAGGTTATCATTTCAACTTGACAATTTATGTCAGTAGCGGTATCAAATTAACACACAAAAATCTGAGCGACATCGTATTTGTATTTGCATAACACAAATTTGTACCTTAATAATGGAAAAATAGACGCGTCGCGACGCTACGACTCTGCGCCAGTGTGAGTTGAGCCTAAGAGTGGTGACGACGATGCAATCGCCTTTAAATCCCAAGTGTAGCGATGGAATCGCGCGTTTGTATCTATGCAGTCGCGCGCTTGTATCGCTGCTTAATCGCGCGCGTGTGTAAAAGTACACGATTAGCGACTGCATCGCGTTTGTATCGCAGCTAAAAGTCGCCATGTGTAACCGCTTTTGGGAAATATTATATGGTATGTAAGATTTTAGATGGAGCCCAGTAATCACCAAATTCCGTAATTTCCGTAAGGTATTTTACGAATTTTTGTAACCATAGCTTCAAAGTATTATAACACCTTCCTTACAATAAGGCATCTTTTCTTCCGTGAGCGTAATGACTTTGATGTATTATTTATGAAAGTGTCAAAGGTTTATTGGTTGCGAATGAATCTCGTTTGAAGTCTGCGCGTAAAAAATACGCCGTATGTGAGTGAAGACCTAGTGATATGTTTTTGTAAAGTTTTTTTAAAATTATGAATTGAAGTATATTTTCTTAGAATATGCATTAGGTAGCCTTTGTTGTCGTATGGCTAAGCATCATATCATATCAGCTGGAAGACGTGCACTGCTGAACATAGGCCTCCTCCTTCCAAGTCCCATGGCGACGGTTGACCCGACCGAAACGTCGGTTTGTTTGAAAAACAAATACACGCGATTTTTGAATCCGGAAAACTAGTTTCATTTCCTATGTGTTACAATCGCGAAAACCTAAGAACTCGATAAATTTACAAAAAAATTGTTTTAATTTATCAGTACAACAGCAATTTCATACTTTAACCTCTAATACATATTTCCGAAACAATTATTTGAAAGGGCTAAGTGATTAGCAACTTAGAGACTATCTATGTCTCTAAGTTGCTAATCATTTAGGAAATGTAATTAAAGACTTGTTTACAATTTAATCAAGTTTAAGTTTGTCCAATATTTCGGTAGCCATGTTCAAATTACCGTTAAGAAATTCAATTATTCCATAACTTTTCCGTCCCAAACTTGGTGTTATAATTTCCCCGCAATTTTGTTCATGTTTAATGATCTTTGTTAAAACTTTTAATGATGTTTAATAGCAGTATAGCACCTTGGGAAAGAGCTCGTCCGGGGGCTAAAAATACTGTCACTTATTTCTGCCATTACGGCAGAAATAAGTGTAAGTAAGGCATTACTGCGTTCCGATTTTGGAGGATGACGAGGTAAGGATGACGGTTAAACCACAGGCACATAGGACTTGTCAAGTTTATATCTCAGGGAGACGGGCGCAGTGGCTGTGCCTGTACCTGCGATTTAAAGCTCTAAGTGGGACTGTAATTGTTATGAGTAGGCTTGTCGAATATCACCAGGCGTATGATTTCACGTCACTTCATATCATAAAAATGACGTAATTGCTACCGTTGATGGGTTTAGCACGGCTTTTAACATGTGGTTAAAATTATACTGTAGAATAAGTGATTAAAGATTTGATTTTCATTTTTTTATTGTCTTTGAATGAAAAGTATAAGTTTGTATATTATTCTGGCATCTAAGTTGACAATACAATGATGATAAGTAAGTGTACATAATATATTATATTTGATATAAGTGTCTTAATTTCTGTGTGGTGGTGTTGTTTTAAAAATCTCTACAAAATTCCAGTAAGGTTTTGTATCCAATTAGCTACGAACCTTGTTGACCTGTTGACATTTACCCGGCTTGACCCCGCTCGTATATGATGTATATACAAAATGTATATTTCGTGATTACCTGTTGTGTTTGCTTTAATTGTTTGGCGACGCTGGGTGGTAGCATTTGGTACAGCAGAGAGTCGCTCAGCTCTTTCTCATACTCCAGTTCTCGAGCTTTTTCTGACAAGTTTCTGGCGTACACCTTGAATTAATAATAATAATATAATTAAAAATAAAATTAAAACACCCTCAATACTGTGTATTTGAAAGAGTAAATAAAGTCATTATATCTGTACTCCAGGCGGGATGCGTGTTAATTTATTATTGTTTTTAAAATAAATAACATGTTTATGATAGTTACGAAATTGTTAATGAATAATAAAATTAAAAAATAAAAGAATTTTAAATATACATATATTTAATGATCAAAAATGAAAATAAGAACTAATCTTGTGTAGTCTGTTGGGCTGGCTTTGTATACATATATTTTCGGGCGAGTAATGATTTCATTTGTCAGAATCAAATCAAATATTTTTGGGACAGCGGGACACGAAGCTAGAGAAAAAGCGGGAGATATGGTCACGTTGTCAATAACCCCACAACTTGCCAAGATCATTATAATGAGCCCATACACGATAACTCTACTGTAAGATTCGAGGCGTTGGGTAGTTTGCACACGTCATCAGATTTCCATAGAATAATAAATTTCAAGTAGATCAGACAAATGGTTGTAAAATAAATAACTCATTTTATGAGTGAGATCCTTATACCAACTGAGAAAAGAGCTGATAATTACACAGCTGAACCGATGTTAATCAAACATAGCTAAAAATCATCCCGATTAAGTCAGCCTTCAAATAAAACAAAAAAATGGCTTTAGGCGTTTGGAAGCTACGATGCAGACCGACACACAGACAATGACTTCAAACTTATAACCAGTGATCAGAATTGAGGGGGTTAATTTAACTAAACTAAGGAATAACGTGGATATTCTTCTATAAATCCCTGGATTTTTCAGAACTGATTATTATTAATTAATAGATTCAGGCGTTACTTTGCGGAAGTCCATTTTAATAAAAATATAAGTAAATTAATTTGCTACACCGAGAACCCGGTGAAGGTTGAATAGTGCAAAATAGCCGTGCTTGTGTTGAATATTTTGTGCTGTTAATTTTCCTTTCCTCCTTCCGCATAAAATTACTAAAATAAATAACACAAGCTCAACTACATACAGTCACAGACACCACCACCAAAAATATACCCGACAAGTGTTTCGCCTCTCCACGAGGCATCCTCAGGTGTTATTGATTGTTCGACGTTCGGTCGAAGAACGACTATTATTATTTGAATATTTGAGTACTTTGCCTTGGCGACAAATTGTTATTTCCAATTGTAATTTTGTATAAAATATTGTTATTGTGTTTCTATAGGTACTTACGTATTTAAATACTTTAACCATTTAAAAAATAAACATGAGACGACGCACATTTTACAAGAATGAAATATGAATGAAAGAAAGAAATTTTACAAGCATTGATGACGAAATGGGAATGTCCATACCAAGAAAACGTTCATACTTTAGGTAAATTAACTCCCTCAATTCCAATGACTGCTTATAACTATCCTCTTTTTACGTCCGGGGTTTAAAAAAAGTCTGAGATAATCACACCAATAAGGAACCCGAGTACCGTAATCTCGAAGGTCTGGATCCAGAATACGTAATCAAGATGGGCTTCAGTCTGTTTGTAAACTGTCCGGTTAGTCGTTGATTAATGTCTTGAAATTAATATTGTGTTTCTTCGATAAACAAAATGAAAATGTGTCCTAAGGTTATACTGTGACGCAAAACGAAAATGTTTCTCGATTGTACGTAACTCATATTTGGTTTTATATTGTATCGATTGTCGTAATAAAGCTATTTCCTTCTGGATTTTTTCTCTTTTATTCGTTTTTCTAATCGAATGAACCGGCGTCCGTATCCGGATCATTAATTTTAAAGTGACACTCACAAAGTTCTACTCAATTTCTGATTCTGTACATCAGTTACTTTTGGTAGGAGACGCTCTGGAAAATAATAGGGTACCAATCATAACTATAATGTTACTATTGTAAACATGTTTCCTAGCGTATTTGTTATAACGATTTTTAATGGAGACATAAAATTTATACTAAACCTTTATGACATTAATATTTATTATCAACAAATAGTTTATTTTATTATTATTGCATATTTTCCAGAGTTCGAAGTGATAATTATCATTGATGATTATTATGATAATTTTCTTCATAAAATATACTTAAATAATAATCTTGATATTTATAAAATTAATTGGAATAACAAAATGCTACCTCTAACAATGTCGTGGCATGATGCGTCTCGAATATAACATGTTATATTCGAGACGAATCAATATTTGTGGGGAATACCCCCTTTATTAATATTTTGTGTGATTTTATATGCTCTAATAATATAATGCTTTAGTTAGTTGTTTGTCCATAATTGTTTTTTTTACCTCAGGTATGATCGCCACAACAGAATTCCGTCGAAGAGATTCATCTTAAAATAAATACCTTGCTGCTGCCTAAACGTTCGCGTTTTTTATTAATATTAACTGATAACATTCATGAAACTGACACTGGCCCATGCCTAGTGACTGCCATTAAGAAAATAATAATAATAATACTTTTTTCGTGTTCATTTAGTTTTTTAGTAGTTTGTAATTTTTTGTCAAAAATGAAAGAGACAAAACTATGAATCAGCATGGATAATTATCGTATATATTGTATACGAATAATTATCATGACGATTATCAAAGGAAATTAGTAACTTGATAATTTTGAACTCTGGTATTTTCATTATTTGACAATCTTAAAATAACTTCTTATACTTTGACAAACTCTGCAATTATAATGTAATATTATATTTACGAAATGAAACTAAAATTTAGGAGATAATTAAATCAATCAATAAACAATCTCCGCTTCTAATTATTTCTACGTAATGGAAATGGGATCCTTAATTATATATTTCCGGACACATAATTCGAGCCACCACGCATTTTCAGTATTACTTAAGTGCCCTAAGCTTAAACAATGTTTGATTGATCAAAAACTATTATGCAATTTTGAAACTAGTAAGTATAGTAAACGTCTTTCCCGTAGATATGACCGCTGGTACTTAAAAAGGGAAAACCTGTGCTATAAGTACTAGCAAACCTTCCAATGGCGTAGTACAAAAAAAAAATATTGCATGTGTGTGATTTTCATTGTCAGTACCTGTGTAATATTTTACGAACAAGAGTGCAGGTTGTGTAATTGTATATTGCCTTCGGAACGAAAAAAGGCACAACTAGAATTTCAACAAAGGCACAACTTAAGCTATACCGATGACATGGTGCTGCTTAGCCTGTCGGTCATCGCGTTGGCACAGTTTGCGACTTGTGAGGCGTGTGCTGTCGCCTATGGCCTAGAGTATAACCCGAAGAAAAGCGAGGTTACGGTATTCAAAGCGGGTAAAATAAAGCCATACTATATTCCTCCTATTGTGTTGATTTCAGTAAACCCTGGTTCGAACCAGTGTTTGCTGAAAAAATCCTTCGATCAGTCTGTACTCGAGTACAGACTGAACGAAGGAATTTTTTTTCGTGTTGTACGATCTTTGTATTATAATAATAATAACAAACGAATGGAGTATTTTCCAAAAGATATATCATGACTATCATGGTAGTAAAACATATTCGATAAATAAACATTATCAAAAATTTGTTATATCACACTGGTTAACAAGCAACAAGTTTATTGTAAAATATTTATATGCTTACCTGTATTGTGTTTACGGCGTTTCTAACTAATGCAATGATGATGGGTGACACTACACACACCAGAACAAGGATCCCTGCACATACCACTTCACTCCTCCTGGCTTCAGTCAGGCTTTCGTTCACACCCTCCCTGTGGAAATTATATAACACAATTTTTGTTAATAGGTATTACAGGACGATATGTGAAGAGACTAAGCGCATTGGGTCAGCGGATTGTGCCTTTGATGGTTAACGAGAGGATTAGCGGATCACGTACATTAATGGCGAATCTTTTGTTTTTAATGCACCCAAATTCATAGCCCCGCACTAGGGAAACACTGTATCACGAGTGCCATGGACATATATAGACAACCACAAATTACTCCCAAATTCACCAGAGAAATAAATGTAGGCCATACAAACATTTCTCCCGGCCCGGGAATCGAACCCGAGTCCTCTGCACGGCATGGCAACCGTTCGGCCAAGGAGGCAATCTGAATTTTATTTACTGGGCATCAACATTTAAATTCCTCGGAATAATATAACCGCGCGGTAGCCTCACGGTAGTCGTACGATAGCCACACTGTAGCCGCACGATAGCCGCGTGGCCGCCGCGTAGTCCTAAGACAAGCCAGACTCGCCCGCGCGCCCGGGACGTAAATGCTAAATAAATAGAGCATATTTTGCTATAGCAGTTCAGTCACTAAATACGTACACGCGGTCAAATAGACGCGCCCTTAAGTGTTTGTTAGAGGAAATTCGTGCAGTGAGATATAGACAGACTTTCGTAATGATTATCATTAATAACTGGTTTCTTACTACGATATGAGTTTTTATTTTCCAGATATTTCAGAATAGTTACACGTCAGCCCGTGACCATGATGCGTGTACCCGTTCCGAAATATCGGAAAATTAAAAAGAACTGATGCCGTGGTAAAAAACCAATAATTAGTGGTAATCATTTATTGGCGTGCTTTATTCCAGTGTGACCATAGTCGAGTTTTCGAAATTTGACTAGCCAGATAAAAAGTTGCTGTTAAGTCGATTCTAGTAGCAAAAAACTAGATTTAGTCGGCCCGCCATTCTAAAGTTATAGGTAAGAATGATTTGTTGTCCACGCTGAAATATACTTATTCCGAAGGCATCATTTTTCAATCTCCTGAACCACAGCCCTTAGGTTAGATCTGATTGTACCAAGAAAAAGTCGAGAATTGGTCAGTTCTAGTTGCGAAATTTTAGAATTAGTTGCTTCTTTGTTTAGTGAAGTTTCAAGGGCGGTACTTTCTTTCAATTAACTATTATGAAACATGTCTGAGCGACCGTAAATAATTGTTTATTTAGAATTTGTTTGAATGAAATCATCTCCGAGACATAAAGTGATTAGGTGGTGACATTCAGTCCTTTCTAGGTATTGTGCTGGTTTTCAATTCCTGGTGATTAATTCCTCCCTTATAGAGCTTTAAAATTAAATCCCTTTTCGAAGCGAACCCGACTTGCACTCGAGTCACGTATCGAATTAAATCTATGGTTTGTTTGCTTAGCTTTATTGGAGTGCGAAATTGTACCGGATCGGCTTACTGTTGAGACATAAAACCTGTGTTTGTTTGCTTCATTTGCTACAAAAGCAATTTCTTAAAAACAACATCTTTTTTTAATTATTAAAGAACGCATTTGCTTGTGAAGTAGAAGTTTTCAAGACTAATTATAGTGACAAGAAAACGCACCCTTGCCTTATTATCTATAACACGGCCATATTTTATTATCTGCAAAACGACAGCTATTCAGGAGAGAGGTTTGGAGATACTGTGAATAAAATTAGTCAATAACTTTTTGTGCTTAAATATGAATGTTATAATTTTTTTTTTATAATATCAAGTGACGGGATGAACAAGTTGTGCGTCTGATGGTAAGCCTGTCCATAATAGTTGCAGTGCTACTCAGAGCTTTAAATCGCAAAGATCTGCCAATGCGCCGTCACCCTGAGACTTAAGTTGACAAGTCCAGAAATTTCACCAGCACGCTTACTCTTCAAAACCGGAACATAGTAATGCTGACATTACTGCTTCGCTACAGAATTAGGTAAGATGGCATTACTTCCCTGGACTTTTTCACAAGGAGCTCTATAGCTATTATAAAAACGTAATTTTGTACGTACATAATCTGTTTCTCATAAAGCATAGACTTACTATTATATGTACGTCTGGTCCGCGCTAAAAAGTGTCCGAACTTGTAGCGCGTTAAAATCGTATACAGAGCGTCATTCACGCTTTAGTCTTCGTTTGTTCGACTGACAGCGAAGCAAGCAAAATTAGACAGTACTGCGATGACATTACAATTTAAATTCAACGTTTTAGCTTTTCCATATTCCTTTACATGTCACTACGTTTAAATAGATTGACTTGGGACATTTTTTTCGTGGTTTTTGTATTACACCCGTCGTCCATTTATTTGTAAGTCAATGTCATAAAGCGTATTATTTGATAACTTTCATGAACACTTCAAGCACACAAATATTTGTATAATCTTAAAAATGTTTAAATTGTTGTAAAAAATAATTAATATCATTTATATTTATTAATACAAAGATTCTTTCGATTCGAACCACCGTCTTCCAACTAAACCACGGAACGAACCAGCTACAGCAGGCATTACAAATTTTTCTAAATTTTTTTTCTTTGGTAGCGAAACATCCTGTCATTCAATGAACTTAATTATTATAATATCTTGCAATTTCTTCTTAAATAAATTATATGGCCAGGCTAAATAAATAAGTCAGTCGGTAGAGCACTATGGGTATTTATTATATATAAAAACGGGGCACAGAGATATTTCCCAGCATTTATGTACGACGTAAGTAAATACATAAGACAGGAACTAATACAGAATTACAGCACAAACTGAAAACTACTTCTATCTCGAACCAGTGTTAAACGCAAAAACGCGGTCTCCGAATACCAACTGGGGCGTGCCCGCACCTGCGGTTGCTAATAACGCTTAAGACCGAAGTTACCGGAAGTCGTTTCGTTATTACCATGTTTTTTCATGAAAAGTGATATTTTGGCAAAACAAGGTCGATGACGAGAAGCGCCAACTACATTCGCAAAGACTAATCTAGTCCCTCGAGGATGGGTGGTCGTCGCGATATTAGGTAGAACGCTTGCAAGTCCGCTTCGGACGCACTAGATGGGGTTGACACACTATAATTATAATAATTACAATTACTATTATTACTTTCTCATATTTAAGCTATGAGCTATTGGTACATAGAACATTTTCGGAGCTAAACTACTTGACCCAGTAAACAATAATAAAAGCACAGGGTTGTTTCCCAATAACCCAAACTGTGGTTTATGTAGGAGCGGTGAGGAGTTGTTGATTATCTAGAGTACAAAGTTTTAATATAATGTATAATAATCCGTGCCGGAAGCCGTGGTAGCCTAATGGTTTGACTTACTGCCTCTCAAGCAGAAGGTCCTAGGTTCGACTCCGGGCTCGCACCTCTGAGTTTCTCGGAATTTAAGTGCGAAATTTAATTTGAAATTTTCCATGAGCTTTTCGGTGAAGGAAAACACCGTGATGAAACCTGCACTCTAACCCTAATAAGTCGAAGTTTATGGTGCTTGGATCAAAGGTTCTGATTAAGAAAATTTTAAATAAGTCACCAGTATTTAGTATTCTAGGTCAAAATATTTCCCTGGTTCACGAAGCTAGAAATCTAGGTGTTCTGTTAGACAGCGAACTACGTTTCGAAAGACGCATAGTGAATCTTGTTAGGAACTGTTTCTATAGATTGAAAGTCTGGTATAAAATTAGAAACTTATTATCCGAGAGAGTGAGGATCACTGTATGCGGGTTACTGATGTTATCTCGTCTCAGTTACGCAGATCTTGTTTATGGCCCTCGACTATTATACAAAACAAGTCGCTTATAACAACGCGTGCAGAATGCATGTTGTAGATTTATTTTTGATGTTCCGCCTAAGAGTCATATCACGCCTTTTCTAAACAATGCCTGTATACTCAATATGGAATCTCGCAGACAGTTACATCTCGCCTCTTTAATGTTTGGTATTGTTAAATTCAAAAATCCCGAATATCTTTTTTCAAAATTACAATTTTCCCATTTTTATAAACTACACGACCGACCATAACCCCAGATCATTACGCGCCCCGCTAAGCGTACAGCGACATCGAACAGCAGCGTTCACTGGCAGTTTTCGCTACCGCGCAACAGGGTGTTGGAACAATATCCTACCACCTTTAAGACTTCTAAAATCTAAATGCACTTTCAAGGTAAAGGTAAAGGCACTTATTCTAGACTCTCAAAAAAAAGGTATTCCATAGCGCTTTGCTTAGGTAGCGAAAATTGCCTACATAGCATTGTGTAACATACCTATTTATAATTAAATTGACTTTTATATAATAATCACATTTAATTCATTATAATTTGGTTATATTATTAACACAGTTAAATCAAATCTAAAAAAAATATTATTATTTATTATGCATCTTCCGTATTTATTTAGTTTCGAAATTGTTATTTGTTTAATTTATACAACATGAAAATGGCGTCAGTTAGCTGGTTATCGTATCCGCGGAATCCTCTAGGTTATAGCTGAAAATCAGCGGTTTGCTCCTGAGTAAACACAATAGATATGTAAACACCGACGCTGAGCTATGGCCTTTTTGCGCTGCTACAGCACACATACATAACTGGGTGTTCGGCAGTGCTGCGACTCTGCTGTTTTTTTTCTTTTTTTTAAATTGTATTACATATTTTTCTGTTACGTGTGTGTGTCCGTAAATCCAAATAAACGTATTCTCTATCTATCTATCACGTTGAAGAAGGTTCACAACCCTCGGAAAACGTGTGAAGTCCCCAACCCGCCAGCCAGTGTGGCGGACTATGGCCTAAACCCTCGTCTGAAAGGAGACCCGTGCCCAGCAGTGGGACATATAAATGGCTTGATGATGATGATAATAATATTAAAATGTTAATGTTTTCAGTTATTAATCCTAAACTGTGAGGATTAATTCTTAATTTTAACTGAAGCATAACAAAGCTAGAGCATGGTCCATCCTGCATTTTAAAGTTATCTTGGAAGATCTATAGAGGATATATACGATTTTTTTACTGCTTCACGACTATTAACACGTAAAATTGCTAATAAACAGTACCTATTACATAATAATTTTAAAAAACGCGGGGTATATCTGGTCCGAAACATCCAGAGCATTAAGACTCGACAAAATTTCTTCTTTTCAACCGCTATCTACCAAACTTTGAGTGTAGGTCTCTTCGCACACGCCATTCCTTCCAGTCTTGTATCTTTTTTATTCAAAAATTTCCTCATTGAAAAATTTCCATTTTGACTAGGTCGCTTCTACATCCTACTCTAGGTCTCCAGTCCAGCAACCATCTATTCCATCTGTGGTGATGTCTACGACATATATGGGCCTGGACCCTTCCGTATCTAATCAGATGTGCTAATTTCTCAGTAATGTTTTCAATCACATCTTTTAAGCAGTTAAAGTGGTTTGCTTGAGTATGTAAGAAAAAAATAAGGAAGAACATCCAAAAACATCATTTTATTAATAATATATTTAGGCGCCGTCGTGGTTGCCAGACGTCGCGAATTATCGTAAAATTACGAGAATTTGAACTAGTGTGAAATTCTTGTAGGTAAAAATAGTAAAAGTTCCATGTAATCGCTAATATTACATGATTTTTTGAAACAGTAATTTTACTCCGTTTAAAGCGTCCGGCAATCCTGAGCGGTGCGAAGCAAACCTGAAAAATATGTTTTAGTTCATCAATGCCACTTCGCAAACTAGAATGCTACTTACCGAATATACTCCCTAAGCTGTTTCTGCACAGCCCGAAGCTTATCCAGCAAAGTAGCTGTTTGGTCGTAATACTCGATTGCATCGCTGACGCTACCCACACGTCTGCGGTTGTCCACAATTTGCTGGTTTCTGTTGAATATTTATGAGTCCCAACTATTACAGGAATACACTAGCGCGCTTCTGCTTCTTATCGTATCGATGGCATGCACTATAACGCTTGCCATCGCCATGAAAGTATTAACCAATCGACGTAAGGTACTCGCCAATTGTTGCCTAGAGCATACCAGACGTACCTACAGGAAACTAGCGCGCTACAAAATAGGATGTGGTACCCAACCTTATCCAGTTAAGTTTTCGTACACTTATAAAAGAAAGTGTACATATCTTTGTCGTTTATTCAAGATTTTTCCTTCCCATTCGTTAACAGCAAAACGGTCCGAACAGGGTGTTCCGAGATAAACGTCTACATAGAGATACAAGGAAACCAACTAAAAACCACTAAATATTGAATAACTACTTTTTGAATAGCGGATTTCCCGAAATAGTTTAACTGCAATGTACATTGACTTACAATTATATGGACGTCGGGTCCGCGCTAAAAAGTGTCCGCAATTGTAAGGCGCTAAAATCGTATACAGAGCGCGACACTCCGCTTTAGTCTTCATTTGTTCTACTGACAGCGCGATATTGCGATGACATTACAATTTAAATTTCGAATAGGTTGACTTGGGACATTTTTTTCGTGGTTTTTGTATTAGACCCGTCGTCCATTTATTTGTAAGTCAATGGCAATGTAAGATAAAACGAAGCCATGTAAAAAATGTATTATTGGCTAAGTGGCAAAATAATTTATTGAGATGTAAGAAAAAACCATACCCCAGTTTTAGAATATTGAAATTTTTTCATGATATTTCAGCTATGCATCGTTAGGGTAAGCTCCGATATGTCGAACATATTAACTAATTTTAACTGTTTTTAAAACAGAATTTTGTGCTCTATTTCTTTTATTTGACCATTTATTTGTCACTTAACCATATTATAGTTAGTGGACGGCAGAGTTATCAACTGCATTTTTTAAATGGCGCCACTAGAATACTTTAAATCTCCAACTTCAGCTTTCCATGTAATTTCTTGTATCTATTTACTATTATTCAACTGGTAAGTAAGGTATGTCAAAACATACCTTAATTTTTATCACGTTTTTGACATAATAATATTGTCGTAATTTACGAACATTTGTTAGGATTTATTATTTATTTTTATGTTAATATTTTCTTCGAGCATTATTTTGTCCAATTTAGATAATAAATTAATTAGTTGAATAAAAAAATAGTATCACTATATTTATGCTTTTAAATGTTAATTATTGTGATCTAAATTTTTATATTGCTTTTGATATATTTGATAATTGTAATAACTAATGACAGCTTGTTTACGAGATTAATAATTAGTTAAGTTATCATCAATGAAACAATGAATAAATGAATTATGAATTATATGTAGACATTATGAACACACTATTCCGACCATTGATTATCAGTTATGATCTAAGTACACGAGTAACTATTAATCCACAAAACATCACAGCAAGATTTATTTATTACTTACTTGCTTTCCAAAACCTGATACTCTGTGCTATCTTCCTTGATGTCCTTATGCAGAGGTATCAGAGAAGGTACCAAGTTCAGCGTATTGTCTAGCAGATCTCTGCCGAGGACCATATGTGCTATGTATCTGTAAACGAAATAATTGCAAAATATTTGTAAGTAATGCAGACATGGATGGACAGCCGGATTCTGACCACAAGACTACCTGTTTAACTCCACACGTAAAAAGAGGGGATAATAAAAGTTTGAAGCCTTTGCCGGTGTATTTACGTGTCTGTAGTATCGTATCAACCACATGGATGGTGTGATCTCAAAGCGGTTTCTTTATTTGAAGGCTAATTTATTCGGGATGGTTTTTTGCAATGTCAATTTAAAGAAAGAGTTAATGATGAGAAATTACGCAATAGGGGCTCAAAATGGTAAAAATAAAGATATTTTTGTCTGGGCAGCAGACAAAGATGTCTGTTGCCCGGCGTTGCTTCAAAAATTTGGAACGACCTATTTTCCTTCTGTTCGAACGGCAGTGTCTCAAAAACTACCAACTTTGAAATATAAATGTTTACAGTGGCTTTTTGAAAAGCAATCTCGGGACGCTGGCTTTCCGAAGTAGCTTGGGTTTGTATATTTGTTCTGTGTATGTTTGGTATTGTGCAATTTAAAAGACTGAAATTGATTATTTTCTTTGTTTAATTGTTGTTTGTGTCAAATTTTATTTATTTAGTGCCTAATTATTGTGTACAACTATTTGAATTTATATTTTTTTGCACCTAAATATATATTTGAATTGTCGTGTTAAAATTTACGACGGGCCTTAGCAGAATAACAGCCCGGGTTATATAATTAGCATAGTTCTCAGGTGCGTATGAGTGCTGAGTTGTGACTGTGTGTGTTTAACCTGAATTTATTTTTATATACTTTTCTTCTTTATAAGGACCACGGACTGGTTCAAAACAAACTGATGATGAACTGGTTCGAACAAAAATTGACTTAAATATGTGTGTTTTATCCGTTACTTTAGTCATTAAGTCTTACGGTGGTTTTCTATTTAAAATTTTTCTTCCTTGTTTAATATTTGAAATTTGCCTATGTATTCTGCGTTAAATAAAGCCTATTTTATTTTTTCAAATTATGTTTGATGAACATTTGTGAACTAAGAACTCGATTTGTTGAACTATTTAAAGATCATTTCCCTCTTAGTCATCTCACTCATAAAATGAACATTCAATTTACTTCCACCTTTCCGATCTACCAATAATTTGTTATACTACAGAAATCCGATGACGTTACAATAATATGGTAATTATGATCTGATAGGAGCATCAGATCATAGTTACCATATCATTCCATACCATATCAGGGCAGTCTGCAGACTACATAATCTTTCAACTACCTACTTATAATAGAACTATCGTGTGTGGGCTTATACAATTGATTTCGACAAGTTGTTACTTTTGTTCGCTTACAGATGTTGACTCTATTTACGTTTCTAGTATTTACACTGTTTTGTATCGGCGTTTTTTTTATAATACCAAGTACCAACGGGCACAGTGCTGTGGCAGTGCCTCAGATCTCGGCGATTTAAAGCTCTGAGTGGCACTGCAACTGTTATATTATAAAAAAAGTGACGGGACGAACATAGCAGTTGCAGTGCCACTCAGAGATTTAAATCACAAAGATCTGAGGGGCATTGATCCTGAGCCTGTCACCCTGAGACATAAGTTAACTAGTTCCATATGCCTGTAATTTTACTAACATCTTTACCCTTCAAAACCGGAACACAGTAATGCTCATATTACTGCTTGGCGGCAGAAATGGATAAGGTGGCAGTACTTCCCTGGACGATCTCTTTTACAAGGAGCTCTACTGCTATTAAAACTTTAATTCAATGATGCAATTAACGTACAAAATACAGCAAGTTAATTCAACAGTGGTTTATTAGAACAGAAGCTTTAAATGTAAATTACATGAACATTATTTTAGCCAATTAACAAAAGATAGAAACTTCAAGTAACACTGGTTCATGTTCGTGACTCGGTCATCGACCACATATCTTACTGAAATGTCAATGTAGGTATAAGTATGTAGACTGTAGGAGGGGTTAGCAAATTTGAAAGTTAGATACATACCGCTCATGATCCCTCGGCTGAAGATATCCTCTAGCAAAGTAATTAATGCCCAGAACTGAACCGATGCCTTTGCATTCGATACTGCGGAGAAGGTTCTTGAACCCCACGAGGTACCTAGGAGATATAATGAGAAAAGAAATTAGATTAGGAAATGAAACTATTTTTTATGTTCGTTTTTCAAAGAAACCAATGTTTTTTGCTCTTTACAGGTACCATGATCACGGCTGTCTCATTTTAGAAAATATAGAATTTACCTCTAGATTGATTGGATATTTATGCCCCTTGATGGACCTGTCGCTGTACACATCGTGTTTGTTTAATTCTTTTTAACCTTGGAATAAAATGGAAATATTTCTTGCAGTAGAAATCTTGTTTTTTTTTATAATATCAAGTGACGGGACGAACTAGTCATGCGCCTGGTGGCGAGCTACATGCCTGTCCATAACAGTTACAGTGCCACTCAGAGCTTCAAATCGCAAAGATCTGATGGACACTACCACTGCGCCTGTCATCCTGAGACATAAGTTGACAAGTCCCATGAACCTGTAATTTCACCAGTACCCTTACTCTTCAAAATGTAAATAAAAAACTGTATACATTGGGGTATTTTTGGACATGTCTAGAGTTTTTGACTTCGTTTCGTTCGATTTATTATTAGTTAAATTAGAGCAAATGGAAACTCGGAGGCCAGCACTGAGCTGGTTAGAATCTTAACTTAAAAATAGGTCACAATATGTGGAAATAACCCAACTTAACACAATCAATTGTAACGAAACGTATAAATCAGACTTTAAATATAATAATTCGTGTGTTCCCCAAGGTAGCGTACTTGGTCCCCTGCTATTTCTACTATATATGTGGTAGTACAGAACACAAAATAATCCTCTTTGCAGATGATATATCAGTGATCGTCACTTCACCAATGAAATCAATACTGGAAGAACACAAAAATGAATTAATTAAAACATTCACATCTCTAATGAAATTTCTACAAAACAATAATCTTCTAATTAATTTAACTAAGAAAAGATAATTCATTTTAATAATTTTGGAACAAAAACATTTGAAACGAATTACAACGGACAAATTCTGCAGAACGGTCCAATGTGACATTCATAGGATTAATTTTATATGCCAAAAATGGAATTGGAGGGAGCAAATGGACAATGTGTGTACTAAAAGAAATAGATTTGCGTTTGCTCTTCACAAATTCTCAAAGGCATCAAATAAATACATGGCAGCTTATTCTCTGCATGTGGAATCTATACTCAGATACGGTCTCATAATTTGGGGCAACGGCACGGATCTTGGGAATGTTTTTATTGCTCAAAAGAGGTGTATACGTGCCTGCAGCGTAGCGCCATGTCTCTTATCGACCCTATTTAAAAAAAAGCTAAGAATATTGCCTCTCCCATGCGAGTATATTGTCGGGGTTGGTATATTTGTAAAATTAAATCAATCAAATTTATGTAATAGCGGAGGGCATAGCTGCTAGAAACCTAGGAAACCCAAATAAAGTAAGATGGACACAATACCAAAGACAAAGCGCTTCAAAAGTAATTCTTATGCTACCAGATTTCCTAAGCCTCTTCCAGTAATCAGTTTTAAAATAGAATTGCGAGTAAGTGGCTTTCAGATCATATTTGTTCTGCTCAGTTGACGATTTTATGAAATATAAAGACTAATTGATTAGATACACACATTCCTTTAAAATTATTTATTTGTCTAATCTAATTAAATTATGACTTCCACCATTAAGGCATATCCTTATCAATTCATTTAATTTGGTAATGTATTGTTCAATTGTTTATTATTATTTTGCATGCTTTTGTTTGAGGCTGAATAGGATTAAGTTCTAATTAAATTTTATCATCAATATTTATAATGTTCCCTACCCTATTCAAAACGAATAAATTAATTTTAATTTGAATACCAATATTTACTGACAATGAAAAGTCAGGTGAAGGCAGTGCCATGGAAGAATGGGCTTACTCATTTTACGCATTATTTCTAGCCCATATTATATGGGACAGTATGGGGAAACCCGAAACCATAGAAGATACTAGACAACTGTCTTAGGATCCATTCAATCTTTTTTGTGAAAACAATTTTGGCATAGTCAATTTTTTGTTTAAGCTTGAGTTGTCCATAAAAATTAATAGAATTGATTACATTTTTAGTGCTGATCGACTCAGCTTAGTCTAAGGATCATTTCATTGTATGGGACGAAAAAAATCGAGACAGCAGAAGTTGGTCAAATTTAATAAAATATTATACTTTTGTGTGAAATTTTTTTCATTACCAGAACATGGTAATGGCACACATGGCATGTATGTATGCATCGATCAGCAGTTTTCTCGTTATGTGCTGGTAGCAGGTATTTGCTCTAAAAGGTGCATCGTATTATCTATATCTATCCCTTATTCGGCAAATATATACTAATAAATCTTTCGGTGGTATATTTTTATACATAAAAGAATAAGTTTATAAGTTTAGTGCGTATTTGACCTCCATCCCACCTGACGCAAAGTGACGATGAGGTCCACGATGGAGCATTATAAATATTACCTATTCGCTCTGTTATAGCGTTCAGTAAATAAGTCTGCAAGTAGGGAATTCTACTTCATAGCTGTTCGCCATATAAATGTGGAACATTGACGCTTCGTGCGAATCGTGTTCCATTGATTTGCCAGTGCCGGCACAACACTATACTAAATAAGGCAAATACTACAAATAATTGACAAATTATTACAACAAATTATAATCGTCCAGAGTCACTATGGTAATTCATTAAAATGTTTTTTTTTTCACGCGCACGCGCACGCACACGCACGCACACGCGCTCGCACACGCACACATGGACTCACGGACGCACGGACGCACTGACGCACGGACGCACTGACGCACGGACGTACGGGCGCACGGGCGTACGGGCGCACTGACGCACGGACGTACGGGCGCACGGGCGTACGGGCGCACGGACGCACGAACGCACGGACGCACGAACGCACGGACGCACGGACGCACGGA